>NW_017729028.1:36932868-36959713 GCF_001723915.1 Gavialis gangeticus
ACTGAGTAGGGAGTTATTTACAAATACCCAATAGAAATACTATACAGAGGAATGTGCCTGAATTCTCCTCCCATCCTGGCTGCCCAGATTAGATCCTCAGGGAATCCTATTTAACCCCTTGGGATCCAGAGCCCAGAATCCTCCTTTCAGGTGAGGCATCTGCAAATGTTCTTTCAAGAAATCAACAGGAATCACTATTTTCACAAAAAACACAGCCCGATGAGAAGACCGTCTTTGATATGAAACCACAGTAGTCAGCACAGTCACCCAGGAAGTAGAAGACTTGGGTTCAGTGCTCTCCTCAACCTGGGATCATTCAAACTGACATTTCCCGTCATTCAGGAGAGACCCCTAACGACCAGGCTATAGCCTACGCCAGTGGTCATCACCCAGTGGATCTCAATCCACTGGTAGATCTCCGAGCTTGTTGCGGTAGATCTCAGAGCCTCTTGGAGTTGATCTGAGCCTGGGGTGGGGGGCTGAGCACCCACATGCATGCACACATGTGCCCCAGCCCAGCAGACCAGTCCGTGGGGGAGGGGAGGAGAGGGGAGGGGACGGGTGGGGGCTAGATCAAGGCCCCCACAGTGAGGGACAGTGCCGCGGAGGCAGGAGCAGGGGTAAGCTGAGTAGAGCCTCGGCCAGGTGGGACTTACCTGCTGGGGAGGCATGCCCCCAGATAATTTTTCTTCCTCTGCCTCCATCTGCCCCCCCCCTCCCCACAGACTTACCTGGGGGGGGGGGCAGAGGTGGCACACGGTAGATCTTGGTTGCTTTTAAATGCCGAAGGTGATCTCCTATTTAAAAAGGTTGGAGACCACTGGCCTAGACCTTCTATACCCTTTCCTGTTGAAGTGAGGTCCCACTGAGTTGAGAAACACAAGTTTCATGAAGCCAGAAAACAGAAGAGCACAAGAAAATGCTCAATACCATAGCTTAGAAGTGAGAAAGTTTACTTCATAGAGGTGCCCTGGTCCCTATTGCCAGGATATTTTCTGGCTTTTTATCCAATAACTATGAAATATAAAGTGCATAAACAAGAAACACAGCAATCCCCCCTTTAAGGGGACTGGACTTGCAAGTCAGGCTTCACCTTGTGCTCGCTCTCTCTCGTCTCATCTGTTCTGCATTCCTTGCCACAGTTTCCACAGGAGGATCCTTAAATAGGACACTCTCCTGGGGTGTAGGTTGAACCCCTCAGGCTGAGGAGAACCTAGTTCTCAGGTCTCCTGCTGCCTGGGCAAATGCTGACGGCAGCCATAACAGCATTTTCTGAAGGATCTGTTCCTGCTGGGATGTATTTGGAGTTGTCCAAGACCACCAACCAGTCAGTGCCCCTCCAGGGACTTCAGTACTGCTCTATTTTCTGGATCCCAGGGGGAAGAGTTAGGTACCTTGTTGCTCAGGGTGGGGCAGATTTAAGTCTTGCTTTTACTTGCAAATCCTTTTACTTGCATGTGTAATAGTTTGCAGGATGGGGTCATTAATAGCTACCAATATTGCCACAAATCAGAATAATCTTATTTAAGGGGCTTGAGTCTCCTCTGACTTGCAACCTGTTCAAGTTTTTAGCTAGTCCGTGGCTCCTGTATTATAGAAGCCATGGACTTTCATCCAATGAGTCCCGTTTCACTGCTGCCTGAACTAAATCACAAAGATATACCATTTTGACTTGAAACACCTGAACACCAGTATCACCCCATTAACTACCCAGAGGTCACAGCCAATTGCCATAGCTATAAATGAAATATGAATCAGGTTTTAAATCTGCAGTAGCCATTTTTTTGTTTTAAAGACACTCAGAAGTCTATTTGCCTGATGTATATTTTAGCCCAGTGTAACTCCCACAACTTTGGCTTTGGATGAAGACGCTCTTGGTTACAGTTGCTATCGAAAACATTCTGGAATGGATTTGTTGATAGAAGATGACGGCTGAAGTTTTCAGAAGGAAAATTAAACTAAAAGACAAGTATATTTTAGCATAATTGCCTTTAAAATGGAATATACTGTAATATAATCTGCAGTTCATCGGAAAATGGAACAACCCAGAAGGCTGACTCCAACACAGGGAATGGAAAAGAGCAGAGCTCTATTCAGCCATAATTGACTTGCTGCTTCCTTCTCTCTATCTGACAATGTTTTAAATGTCTGAGTGTCAGAGGGCTGAAATTCAAGCACTGCTGCAAATGATTTGGGTAGGAAATGTACTAATGCTACATGTATTAACTTTAGAGAGAGTATGGGGGAATGCTTCTTTGGGGATCAAATGAATCCTGTTGAGCCCTGGAAGACAGTTATTAAACAGGACACAGCTCCGTCTTGTGGCTGGGTAACACCAACGCAAGTGGATGGAGGCGTCTCCTCTGTGCTCTAACAAATATGTTGTTTCTGCACAATGAGATGGTCCTGCATTATTCAGCACTATTTAAATATGAATGTTATGCAACATCTCCCTACTGGATTTGCACTAAATGCAGAACAATATTAGTATAGCCAGTATTGTGGCAAACATCAGTAGCAACTCTTTACCATTGCTTTCTTGGTTGAAATTAGATAGTGGCCTAAATTTGCATCACTGGCATACGTCTACACATGCGCCTGATTGCACAGTTGTTACCATGCAGTCATTTAGTACTTGGTTACTGTAATGGCATAAGTACTGTAAGTAACTACTGCTACTGCATGGTCCCAGCAACACATGGGTTGTTTCCCACCAATGCTACATTGCTGTAGCAACGAGCTACATCGCCATAACTCATTGCTATGGCAACATAGCACCTCATGTAGACGCGCCCTGGAAGCTCTATTCTGTTCAGGGACTCGAGAAGGTGTTACCTGAATCTGAACCGTAGCCCAACTCTGTGTATAGACTAGAACATGGCTCAAATCAGCCCATTTATCCATCTCCCATCTTGAACTTTGGAGGGTTGAATAAATCAGAAGGAGAGGCTCAATCCAGGAATCTTAAATCAGAGCAAATAATTTTTGCACAAAAAGATACACATTCAGATCACCTCATCACCGTACCTATGTCCAATAATGCTCTGTGTATTTTTGCCTTCTATTTTTGTGAGGACGGATGGATCTCTGGGATTACAGCCCTTTATGAAAATCAGAACAAATGGTTCTTAGGCTGCAAAGGTAAGAGCAAAGCACTTTTAGACGCAACAGGGAGCCGGCTGCAAGTCAGGTTACAGATCAGTGTTCCTTTATTGGAAGGAATTGTCAAATATTCATCCCTGCCCAAGGAAACAATCCCTCTACAGAGGCATAGTGTGACGGTATTGGTATAATATTGTGTTAAAAATCCTTAGAGCTCATCAAGAAGGGAAGAATTAATGAGCTAAAAGCATGGAGAAGGCTGCTTGGTCATAGTATCTGTTACAAGAATTTACCTTTGCAGGAGAGAGAAGCAAAATAGGCCTTCCCTTAACAATGCTTCCCAGTTGCTTTCTTTTAGCTCCACACCATTGTCACTTTGAATTTTTAGAATATGTTGAGGGCCTCAGTCCCAACAAGGGTTTCACCTCATCCTGGTACTTTTTTTTTGCCCCAAATTTTGCTCCTATCATAACTGCTCTTGCAGTTATTTGCATTAATGAAACTGTATGGGCAAAACAGAGAGCCCCTTCTCAAGTTTATTCCTGACTTCTCAAGTCAGGAATAAACCCTTTCTGGGGTAGAGGTGTTCCCAAGTCTCTTTTCTGACAGTTCTAAACTGTATAATTTAATAGGGATTCCCTGGAACACAGGCTTTCCACCTCCCATTTGTCTGTATAGACAGAGAGGTCTTGTCTATACAGCAAAGATGGTTAGACCTGGGGAGGTCTACTGATACATGTCAGACCCAGAGGTTAGCAACATGACCTCTTTGGAGCCATCTCAGCACCTGCTCCCAAAACCGCTGTCTCCAGCAGACCCAAGAGTGAGTAGTGGGGACGAGGATCCCTAGAGATGAACGTCTGTGCCTGGAGAATGTCAGCGGACCTCGATGGGGCTCAGATCCATGTCTTACTAGGGTCAGCTACTGTAGTAGTAGAGTCAAACCCAAAGCTGTTCTCTGTCATAATGACCATTTAAGTATGTTATACTAAAGTGAAACAACTCTTAACAGGAAAGACTGTTGACCTTGTGGACTAGATGACCTTGTGAGGTCCAGCCCTACTTGCCTATGGTGATCCCATGATCCTCTGACTGTGGGAAATAGCCCTCAGAATAACCTGTTTCCTAGTGACTGATTGCAGTTCGGATTGCTGCCTCAATTCAAGCAGAAAGTGAATATACACTCAGATCTCCCACCACTCAGGGGAATGTCCAGGCTACATGGGAGGGAAAGATCCCAGTCCTTCCTGTTGGAGTGGTTCCATTTTGTACAAAATATCTCAGTAGACATTGGGATGAAAAGCCAATCAAAATCAGACTATCTTGGTCAAGAGAGTGCTCACTGGGGAAAGTAGAACCTGGGTTCTAGTCCCAGTTCCAGCAAACACTTTGCTATTTATACAAAGTGAAACAACGCCAGCAGAAGAGATGAAGAACTTTTCGAGCCTAGAATACCTCATAGCTTGGTGATTAGGGTTCTCCTCTGGTAGCTGGAAGATATGGATTTAGATCACTCAGCCAGAGATGCTATGCAAACCCAAGCTTCCCACATCCACCGCAATTTCTCTGAGCTGCTGGATGACAAGGCAGACCACACAATCTAGACCTCCACTTCCTTTGTTTTCCTAAAGTGCCTGAAATGAAATGTTTCGTTTCAGGTCAAATGGAACATTTCATTTGACAGAAAACAAAATATTTCAGGTTTTCTTTTTAGCTAGAAAAACTAGAAAAAAAATATCAAGTGTGATTTGATCCAAACCATTTTGCCCCATTTCTTTTTTTGTAGTTTGCCAGCTGAGCTGAAAAATTAATTATTCGCACAGTCCTAATTTCAACTCATATTGTTGTAACAGGTGGGATATAACAGTAGGAAATTGAAAAAGATGGATAATTGCGCCTTACAAGTGAGATCGTGGAGATACGTTACATACATCTTAGTGAATAGTCCTGGTCACACACAATTACTAGAAACCAGGCTTCTCTTGATATCATTATGAGACTTGAAGGATTTGGCTGTAGTATATAAACAGAACTATGTGATTAATTGTCCTGTAAAACTCTTGATGATTAATCCACTGAGCAGTTGATCTCAAACAGTACTGGGTAATTTGGGCATGGTTGCCACTGGTGCAGCTACTGTTTGCTACAGAAGTCATTCTGTTATGCCTTGCTACCATTACCACTTGCAGTCAACTCTCCATGACCAAAGTCACCTGAGTCTGCTGTCTGTACTCATTTCCAAGCTCTTTTTATGGATAAGGTTTAATAGCCTCAGTATCAAGTACAAAGTGCTGCTAACCCAGTCAAGTCACCATTTCTGAAAACGCAGGGCCTGGGGTCTCTCAATTATTTTGATATCCGTTCTCGGGGTGTCAGATGACAGAACAAGGAGCAATGGTCTCAAGTTGCAGCAAGAGAAGTTTAAGTTAGGTATTAGTAAAAACTTTCTCATGAGGAGGGTAGTAAAGTATTGGACCAGGTTACCCAGAGAGATGGTGGACCCTCCATCCTTGGAGGTTTTTGAGACCCAGCTAGACAAAGCCTTGGGCTGAGATGATCTAGTTGGGGATGGTCCTGCTTTGAGCAGGGGCTTGGATTAGATGACTTCCTGAGGTCCTTTCCAATCCTAATTTTCTATCATTCTGTGATATCATGGTTTCTTAGTTCTTGACGTGAACAATAATTATTTGGCACTGTCTTATTTTGGAACCAATTGACTTCTTCTGCAGGATAAAAAATGGGCCAGATACGGTCTAAATTTAAACAATTTCTTGGTTAACTTTGCCCAAACCATGCTGCTGTAGGGCCACATTTTGCTCCTGGTTTCACCCAGGTGCTTCCCACAGAATGAAAGTATTTAGATGAAAGCTCATCTGTGAATTTTCTACTCCCTCCTCCTTCCTCATCTTATTTAGGGATGGACTTATATCTATCTAGAAGGAACTTCATGCACAAGTGAGAGAAAATTAATCAGAAGTACCTTTAGGTATTTTGGCAATCCCTTGCAGTTGAGGATGATTGTCCTCCATGATTGCTTTGTTTGTTTGTTTATCTCTTTCTTTAATCTCCCTTGCACACCCTTTGATATGGAGAGGCTTCTTCCACTACTGCACAAGAGGATGCGACTTTATGTGATCTCTGGGCTATGTTTTCATGTCAGGCCACAGGGTACATGAGGCTGAAACCAACTTACCCTTAAATTAACTCCTGAAATGTGAGAAGCCAACAGGAAGAGCCATGGAAGAGAGAGTAATGCAGTGGCTCCAATCCACTAGAGCCAATACTTGCCTCGAGTGTTTGGCTTCTCTCTCTCAGGCTATCCTCTTTGCCCTCATTGTGGTAGCAATGGTAGGTGCTCTAAGATTCAGTCAAGGTACCAGCTACAACAGTGTGGTTTAGACCTTTTCAGTATAGGGTTAGAAGTAACTGGTCCTCTCCTTGGACCATAACTTTGTCATGGTGAAGAGGTTTGTGTGTCCCAATGACCCTCAGAGCTATGTTGTCTGGAGGTTTGCACTCCTGGTAGGGTCTCCCCTAACAAACAAATCTGAGGTGAGGTCTTAAACTAGGCATGGTCCAAACTCCTGAAGACACCAATGTTAGAACAGGTGTACTTGAGGACCTGCTGGTTCTCTGTGACTGTGAAGGTGGATGACAGCTGCAGTAGGATGGAGGTCTCCAGTTGTCTTGGACCTCCTTGCCACTGGGTTCGGGGCTCCCTCTTGTCAAGCTCATGTGGTTGTTACTTGTGCACTGGCTTCCCCACATTAAAAGATGTCATGCTCAGGCCTCTGCCAGGGATGTTAACATCCCCCACAAACCAAATCCTGTGGACAGTGGTCATGGGGACACGAACGGTGATTTCTGGGAGTTCCTAGTCACAAATCTGCACGTAGGCGGTGGTTGTGTAATCATTGTTTTGCACTTACAGAGACAGGAGTACAATTTGTCAACTGTGGCTATTACTGGGTAATCCTTTTGAGGATGCTTCCTGCTCACCCTGACTGAGGAAGGGGCTAGAAAAGGTGCCTTAAACATAGGCTGTCTCAAACCCCCTGGCTGGATTGTTGCATCCAGTGGGATCACTCTACTTGTGGCTAAAACCCACAAAATAAAGTACTGAAGTTCACCACATGGAAAACTGCATGCTAATGGACTCCCCGAACAGTGAGTGTCCTTAAAGAAGAACCACCATATCAGCAAGGGAACTTGCAAGATATGACATAGATATTTCTGCCCTAAGTGAGACCTGCTGGACAAATGAAGGCCAGCTGAAAGAAGGAGGAGGTGGCTACACCTTTTTTTGGAAAGGGAAGTCACCTGAAAAGAGGTCCATTCACAGGGATGGTTTTGCCATCAAGAACAAGATTGTCAGCCAGCTTTCAGAAGTCCCTGTGGGCATTAACAAATGCCTTATGACTCTCCACCTCAAGCTCTGTAACAACTGGTATGCTATGGTCATCAGTGCATACACCCCAGCACTTGACAATGAAGAAGTCAACAAGGAACTGTGCTACTGTGCTCTTAACACAGTCCTGACTGCCACTGCCAAGGAAGACAAGCTCATCCTCATGGGTGACTTCAAAGCAAGAGTTGGGTGACACTTTGAACTCTGGAGTGGCACCATTGGGAAAGAGGGAGTGGGGAAAGTCAATTCCAATGGTATCCTACTCCTCAGTAAATATGCAGAGCATTACTTGCTCATCATGAATACCATCTTCAGACAGAGTGACAAATATAAGAACACCTGAAAACATCCACACTCCAATCACTGGCACCTTCTTGACTATATTATTGTCAGAGCCTGTGATCATACCAATGTCTGTATCACCCGAGTCCTGAGAGGTACACATGACTATTGGATGGATCACCATTTAATCAGATCAACCACTTAATCAGCTTGCACGACAACACCGTAAAGAACCAAAAGGAATGCAGAAGAGATTTAATATCAAGGCACTTTAAGAGCAAGCTAAATGTGAGGCTCTTCAGCAATGCCTTACTGAGAAGCTCTCTGAACTACCTGAAGATATCAAAGACATCCAGACACACTGGGAGGAGCTTTAGAATGGTATTCATAAGGCATGCATTGAATCAACTGGACACTCCACTTACCGTCACTAAGACTGGTTTGATGAGAACAATGAAGAAATCCTAGCATTTATCAATCAGAAGAGAGCTGCACTCTGCACTTGGCACAATGAACTCTCCAACCAGCAAAAATGAGAAGCTTACCACTGGCTTAAAGCTGTAGTTCAGATGAGGCTACACGACATCAAGACCCAGTGGTAGCAAGTAAAGGCCATGGAGATCCACAGTTTCACTGACCAACATGGCATGAGAAGCTTCTTTCAAGCAGTAAAAGCCATCCACTGGCCATGTTCCAATGACCCAACCCTTTTGCAATCCCAGGATGGCTCCACCCTTCTCACGGGTAATGTATCCATCAAGCAGATGGAGCACTTTAAGACTCTACTCAACCATGAATCTGAGGTCTCAGCTGCCACCATCGAGTCCCTCCCCAACACCCAGTAATAGAACCTCTTGTTGATCCCCCAGCCTTCAAGGGAGTCTTGTGTGCCAGCACTCAGACCAAGAACCATAAGACGCCAGGCCCAAATAGCATCCCCAAAGAGGTCTTCAAAGCTGGTGGAACAGCACTAGCACAAAAATTTCATCAACTTCTCATCAAAATATGGGCTAACAAGAAAGTTCCATCTGATTTAAAAGAATGCCAACATTGTGACCATCTTCAAGAAAGGGGACAAGTCAGTGTGTGGGAACTACCGAGGCACTGCCCTCCTCCCCATTGCAGGGAAGGTTCTTACTCGCATCCTTCTGAATCACCTCCTCCCCCTTGCCAAAGATGTCCTTCCAGAATCCCAGTGTGGCTTTAGACCATCTTGGGGTACCACCAACATGATTTTTGTTGCACAACAGATCCAGGAGAAGTGCAGAGAGCAATATCAGGAGATATTTATGGCATTCGTTGCCTTTGACTCCATCAATTTTGAAGCCTTATGGAAGGTGCTGGCTAGGTTTGGTTGTCCACTGAAGTTCATCAGTGTCCTCAGGCTACTCCATGATGTGATGACCACCACAGTCCTTTGCAGTGGATCAGAAACAGACCTGTTTACCATCCGTACTGCTGTCAAGCAGGGCTGCGTCACCGCCCCAACCCTTTTTTCCATCTATCTTGCTATGATTTTGATTCTCATCCATGACTGCCTTCCTTCCAAAATTGGGATTGAGTAGCAAATGAACAGTCAGCTTTTCAGCCTGTGACACCTTCACAGAAAAAAAAAAAGTTACCAAGACTGGCATCATCAACCTTCAGTACACTGACGACTGTGTTAACCTTGCACACACTGAGACGGATCTGCAGTCCATCCTTGACCTTTTCTCAGGTGCCTATTACAACCTGGGACTCTCCCTTAACATTGGGAAGACCAAGGTGCTCCATCAGCCTGCCCCAGGACAAGCTGCTACCTTCCCCACCACAAATAACCATTGGTGGAGAACCCCTGGAAAATGTTGAGCATTTCTCCTACCATAGCAATCACCTCTCCCAGTCAGTCAGCCTTGATGTAGATGTCAAACATAGGATTCACTGTGCCAGTGTATCCTTTAGAAAGCTGCTTCACCATGTCTTTGCTAAGGAAACTAAGATCCTGGTCTACAATGCGGTGGTTATCCCCACGGCTCTATGGGTGTGAGACATGGGTGACATATCGAAACCATCTTCAGAGCCTGGAATGGTTCCATCAGCGCTGCCTTAGGAAGATCCTTTGCATTAAATGGGAAGACCACTGCACCAATGCCAGCATCCTCTCTGCAACTAGCTTAACCAGCACTGAGACAAAGATCATGAAACTCCAACTCCACTGGTCTGGTCACTGTGTGTGGACTGACACTCGTCTCCCAAAGCAAGTTCTCCTTAATCATGGTAAGAGGACCTGCGGAAGACAAGGACACCCTGAAAGCATACCTTAATAAGGGTGGCATTAACCCTACAAATTGGGAAGTGCTAACTACTAACAGGTCTCAATAGCACTGCACCATACATCAACCTCCAGCCCACTTCAAAGAGAAACATCTTGCTCAGGAAGCCAAGAAATGGCAGCGGAGGAAGGAAAGTGCACAATATCCTGGCCAACAGGTGTGCCCCTTTCTCCCCGTCACCTCGTCCCCCAAGTACCACATGCCACATCTGTGGAAAAACTTGCAGAGCATGGATCGGACTCCTCAGCCACCTTCAAACTCACCACTAATGATGGTCCAAATGCTGCCCTGAAGTCTATGCTAGCACTCTGACCACTGCTACCACCAGTAGAGATGCACTGGAGTTATCAACAGCTGGGAGAAGCAAAAAGCTATAGTGTAGGCACAGTGGTAATGATTTCTGCCCACTGAACCTATACTTGGGTTTGACTCCCAGCTCTGGATGGACCATGGTAGTAGAGCATGCATATCAGGTATAAAAAAGAAAGTAGATTGTCAGGTGAATGTACCTTCCCAGTTACAATCTCAAGGACTTACAAATGGTCCTGGACTGGCAGTACTGTAGGCAAGGGGTAGGCAACCTTTTCCAGCTGCAGGCCAGAATGATCAACCCCAGTCAAGAGGTGGATTGGCAGGCACTCGGACCCAACCACTGACACTGCTTTTCTCCCCATCAGCACAGGGAGGGTACCTGCAATCGATGCTTGTCTCTGTGGCCGAATGCCCCCCAGACCCCACATCTGCAGACCAGATCCAACAGTTCTGCAGGCCAGATGCAGCCCACAGACCATGGGTTGCCAACCCCTGGTGAAGACAGAAGTTCTGTATATCTCCAAAAGAGTCATGGCATGAGCTGTGCCAAGCTCCTCTACCCCATGCTGTTTGCTATTGTGTCTCCTTCCCATTCTGGCTGGACTGCCTCTAGGTCAAAGAAAGTGGTTCATAAATTAGGTCTGTCTGGTCCTCAAATGTTTACCACAGGACTGAAAAGCCAGAAAACAGCAAGAGGAACAGACCTAAAAAGAATGAAATATAAGAATATGGGCAAGGGTTGAGAGATTAAAATACTTACTAATCTCCAAACTTGCCTATCCCTCCTTGATATTTCTAAAGGGCAGTAATCTTTCCACAGCTAGCAATTGGGCAAGCTCTCTGCAGCAAGCCAAATTTGGTTCTCCATCATCTAACTTCTTGAAAACAGCATTCTCTAAAAGCACAGTCTGTGGATAAAGGAAATGTTTTCTTTGATTCTGGAAGTGAATCAGACAAGCTGGGTTTGAAACATCACAGAAATAACGATAAATCAACTGCTTAGAAAACATTAGGTTGAGTAAGATGCATACCAGTTTTATCCAAAAGGACTAGTCATTTTTAGTATGTGCATTTCTGGTTGCTCTACTTGCAATAATTAGAATGGCTGGGAGAACTGGGAATGGGCATGCAGCACTTTCTAAATGTTAGGTCACTTGAAGATGGGGTAGACTGAGCACCCAAAAACCTGAAGCACTCAAAATGACCAGCCATTTTTGCAAATCTTGCCCCCAGCCAAGGTGCCTGTCCTCACACAAGTCTTCATACATGCTAGACAAGCTGCTACAGGCATACTGAGGAATATAACAGTTGTTAAAGCATGTGAACAGGCTAAGGATGAATTCATACAGAAGGGAGAGGAAAGCTGATTTTTTTTAACTCAGCAATGAAGTACAGGGTGGAGTTAAGGTTATTTGGAAAACTTTAGCTTTATAATTACTTACATAAAGAGGAGCATAAGTCTAGAAGGGGCCTCCCTAGTTGAGTCCCCAGTACTTGCATTCAAATGTTTCTTTTTTCTGATGCATAACCCTAATTTGGACTTTCCTGGGATTTTTAAAAATGTTTGTAAAATAATTTGATCTACTAAGGATATTTTTTGCTTACATTATCAACATGAGTTTAGTCATTGCCCCATTTTAGAGATGAGTTTGGCAGAGAAAGCAGGGATTAGACCTCTTAGCCAGGCATGAAAGTTAGTGAGACGACTTGAGAAACAAAAATAAAACGTCTAATATGTTTTAAAAATCAATTTAATCTAAGGTGAGATTCCCAACAGTCTTATAAATTCATTATTCTTGTATGATTATTATATGCAATCACTATTATAGTGGGGATATGGCTGTTGTGCTTTTCCATACCATAGCTTATTTGGGTTTGTTTTACCTTTATCTTTGAATTTCCTGGTTTTGTAATACTTGCTTTTGGGATGCTCACAAATGCCCCTAGAAAACTGTATCTTCAGTTACTGAGCTTTATTTTCAACTTTGATTCAGTTTTAATCTGGGATATTTACACGGTTTGCTTATTTTTGAATCTCTGTTACTTTTGACCCAGCTTCTTAGCCAATGTGCAGCTCCACATAATAGGTAGCACTTATTCATATGAACATTTGAGCTTTTAAAAATATCTCCATAACCTCTTTAAACTCTTTGCCTCAATGATTTCCTGTGGCAGGGAATTCCTCAGGTTGATTATATGCTTCAGCCAGAAGTATTTCCTTGTATCCATTTTAAATATGTTGCATGTCAGATTGACAGAGCATCCCCATTCAATTCTTGCTTGATGGGATTGGACAGAGAGGAGCCTCCGGGTGGTTTTCTGCAAACCATTCATTATTTTGTATTCCAGCATTATAAAAACAAAACAAAACCCCACTTACGTAAACAGGAACATCTGAAAGGTTTTCCAAAATCCTAGTCAGTTGGAGGAACGACAGGAAACATCAACAAAGTGACCTTAAAAAGTCAGCTGCACCCAGTGTAAACTGTCAGTGGAAAAAGCAAGATGGCCGTTTCCTCGTTTTCCTGCCATCAGAATTAAAATAGATTCGTTGCTGAGTCCATTCCCTACAGTAAGAGAATTAACAGAAGATTCCCTTTGGTCTATTTTGGCCCCTTGAAGTCAAGTGTTACAAGTGCATTTGACTTCCATGGGCTTTGGAACAGGCTCTACATCTGAGATCACATTAAATCTACCTGGAAATTACTTACGTGGCCTAGTGATAGCCACGTAACCCTACTCTGTAACATCCATGAAACCCTACCCTGTGCTAGCTGGACAGAATAACTGCTTCTCCAGCTGCAACCATGTAAACTCATTGTGCATAGCCTAAAATGCCTCATTGATTCAAATAAAGGGTTTATCACCTGTAAGCATAAGCCGCAAGCAGTATGAGGGATACCATGGTGGTATTGATCTTTTTGTAATAATAAATCAATATAATCTCCTTCCATTTGCTCCTTTATTGAGCTGTTATTAGTTGACCAACTGCTTGTAGGTATCAGGGTATAAACTGGTCTTGGAAGAGAGAGCTGGACCTAATGCTACAGACCTGACCCATGTTGCTTAGCTTGTGAGAGCTGATGGAAGTGCAGCACAAAAACAAGCAAATCAGATCTAGAAGACGCTTTCCGATAGACTCCTCCCAAGCTAAGAAGTAAGGCATCTCTGTCTAAACCTACTTGTCATGCATGGGATACTCCCACAGCTTCTTGAGTGCCTTCCAAAAGTTATTTGAGCTGCTTCCTTATGCTTCTTGTAGTTATCTCCAGCTCTGCAAAGGAAAGGTGAAATGCTGCCAAAACAGAATGGTCACCCGCAGGGTGCAGATGTGAAGAATGACCCAAGGGACAAGGCATAAGAGATTTGGACACATAAAACTGAGGCGCTGACCATCTGGGTCATTAAGGAACCCTGAATTCCAAATCATGCTGGGTACATCCAGGTTGACATTGCCCGTGCCAACCACACCTTCATCTCCATGTATTTCCTATCCATTGTAAATAGTGAAATCAGAGAAAACTGGGGTGGGAGGGACCTCAAGATGTCATTTGGTCCAAACCCCTGCTCAGAGTAGGATCCACTCCACCTGAGACATCCCAGACAGTTGGGTTAGATGCTGTGATATCCCTCTTACAGGGACAAGCTGGTGCCCACAAAGGTTAAGCAACTTCTTTTAGGTTCATTAGAAATAAGTGGCAGAGTCAAGAACAGCACCTGAGACTCTTACCGCCCTCAGTCTGCTCTGTAACCCCCTGGATTGTTAATGGTCAACATTATCCTGTGTTGCATATACAGAGCCATTGGTATACTCAAAGATTTGAACAGTAGGTAATGCAGAAAGCTTATGTTGCAACTTAGTTTGCACTGCCTCCATGAAAGAAACAGCTTCAAATCTATGGAGTCAGTGTGAAATACAGGATAGGATCATCTGATTCCCTAATAGGGACATATGGGGTCAAATTGTTTCCTGTGAGTGATGTTACACCAGAGACTTGCTCGGCCCATAGTACCAAAGGAGAAGGGAAATATTACCTTTATGTCCTCAGCATTGGGTTTGTATGGCTTGTTTTACAATAAAGGGCTGACATCTCAAAAGTCACCTTCTGTGAAGGAAAACATCTATCATCCCAAATTAGACCTTGAAAGGCTCATGGGACAGGGAAGTCTTTCTTTACTGAGTCCCTTCTGCTCTAACCCTGAAGATTTCGCAATTAAAGTCCAGACCCCTTGGAGATAGAGGGAGAAAAAAAAATTGATATTTTAGTCCTGTTCAGAACCGAAACCATACCAGCCCCCCCCACTTCTCCAAAGGCCAGAGGCTTTCAGGAATAACCCTGTGTTGTGTTCACCCAAGGGACTGCGACGCTCCTGCTGGGCCACCGTACCTTTTGATACTTGCCATCAGGATATATGTGTTTAATCAGGCTCTTGACAGGTAAAGACGGCGAAAAGAGGACAGTTTGTTCTCCCAAGCTGTTCAGTCTCTAAGCCCCCTGTTTATTTTGGAAGCGAATGAATAACATTGTGCTGGGAAAGGAAATTAAAAAAGCAGGGCTGTAATTTACAGTAGGGAAGAGAACAGATTTAGGGGCTCTTTTTTTTTTCTTTCTTTTTTTCTTCCCTTCTCCCCCCTCCTCTTTTCACTGCTCCGGTTCCAAACTTCCAAACGTGCCACAGCTGAAAACGAGAACCTCAAGTCTTCCTTAGTGCTGGCAACAAGTGAGTTACAATTGCCAGTCTCTGTCTGCCTGCCAAGAGAACGAACTGCTTCAAGGCAAAGGAGGGGGAAAGGGTTTATCAAAACCAAATGCCACTGGAAATCCTAACACTGCAAAGCCCAGTTCAAGATGTACAGTGAAACCTATCCCTAACCATGTAAGGAAAGGGAAGAAAATGGATTCTTTAATAGAATATTTAAAATAAAACAATTGCTTTGGAGTGAGGAATTCTCCCCTCTCTGGTTCTTATAAAAAGCTCTAATTTTTTTTTTTCATCTCTAAGTAAACTTCCAGCAGTTTTCTTTGAAAACAGATTCCAGCCAGGCACCTCTTTTCCAAAGCGCTCAACATTGTTGTAATGAGATGTGATAGGTGGTTTGGAGTAGGAGCTGCTCCAAGCAATGGAGGTATCACTTTATTGTGTGTTTATTTTTCTTATAGAGCTCAGCGATCTGGCTATTCTTTCTTTTCTCCTTAATGCTTTTTATTATTCCATTTTAACCTGTCCCCTGGATCCAAATCAGATCCAGCCTACTCTCCCTTTCCAAGGGCTCTTCATGATTCACCAGAAATGCAGAGCTGGAAAGAGAGGAAGCTCAGAGGGTTTCATAGATTTATGGATTTCAAGGCCAGAGGGGAATGCTATAACCATTTCATCTGACCTAGCGGGCCAGACCAAAGAACTGTGCTCAGAGATCCCTGTCCATACTTTATGACCGAGCTAGACAGTCCTTCCTAGTTAGGTACTGAGACTTGATTCAAAGGCTTCAAGTGCTGGAGAATACACCACTCCCCCAGATGGGTTGTTCCAATGGATAATTACCAGCACTTAAAGCTGGGCCTTGCTTTGTTCTGACTTTGTCTGTCTCTCAGTTCAGATTTTATCTCATAGTCGGAATAACATTCAGCTGTTAGAAATCTTCTCCACAGGTTGCTTGTAGATCCTGATTAAATCATTTCTTGACCTTTCTTGGATAAACTGAGTAGGCTTATACATCTCATAGTTTCATAGTTTCTAGGGTCGGAAGGGACCTGAGCAGATCATCTAGTCCGACCCCCTGCCATGGCAGGAAGAGCACTGGGCTCAAACAACCCCAGCAAGGTGTTCATCCAACCTCTTCTTAAAAACCCCCAGGGTAGGAGCCTGCACCACCTCACTTGGAAGCTGGTTCCAAGGGAGGAACCCTCTCACTGCTTTTCCATGAATCGTTCTTACAGCTCTTTCTCCATCCCCTTCTGATTTTTCAAACACCTTTTTGAAGTGTGGACACAGCGTTCCACTAATTATCCCCCTAAGGCTATCAATAGATGTGATAGCACCTCTTGACTCCTGTTCAGGATTCTCCTGCTTGGACTGGTATAGGCACAGTTACACCCCCAAAACTGTGCTTGGGTCACTATAGTTGGATTCTCTTAAACCAGGACTGTCATACTCGTCTGTCCGCATGGATGGTGCAGGCCGGTCCAGGTTGGACCAGACTCACAGACCAGCCCTGCATTCTGAATCCAGCACTTGTCCTGGAGTGACTGCCCATGTGGTCCAGTCCTGCTCCAGGGCTG
Source organism: Gavialis gangeticus (assembly GCF_001723915.1). NCBI lineage: Eukaryota > Metazoa > Chordata > Crocodylia > Gavialidae > Gavialis > Gavialis gangeticus. The sequence goes on from NW_017729028.1 coordinate 36,949,566, forward strand.
TGGTGCACAGCTCCAGAGCCGCAGTCAGGGGGCTCTGCTGTATAGTCTCGGAGCCCTGGAGCAACCACCACATGCAACACGGCTGCTCTGGGGCTATGCTGCATGTGGAAGTTGCTCCACTGCTCCGGGGCCCAAGCTGGAGTGCATCCCATGTGCGATGCACAGAGCCACCTGGTGCACCTTGCATCCTACCTGTGGGTGACTCCAAGACCCACAGGCAGCACCAGGGGCTAGATCTTTGACACCCCTGACTTAAACCCTGCCAACACACTATCCTAGTATGAGCTGTGTGCACATCAAGGACTCTCTGCTGTTGTACTACAAGCAAACAGATTCTAGCATAAGCCTAGGTCTCATTCCAAAGCACCTCTAATATCACAGTGGGTGTGTCTACACATGCATTAATGCAGTTTTCCTAATGCGCATTAAATTTAGTACTTCCACGGTGAGGTACTAAATAAATGTGCATTAGGCTTTGTTAATATGCAGTAGATTCATAGATTCATAGATTCATAGATTAAGGGTTGGAAGGGACCTAGTAGATCTTCTAGCCCGACCCCCCGCCAGGGCGGGAGAACAACAAAAAAACCCCAAAAGTGTACTTTTTAAAGTGGCACTTAATGCACAGTAGCCTACTGTACTTCACATTAGTGGAATTGCATGGTTTTTTACATGATGCTATAATGAACAGTAAAACAGGCACATTAAAGCACATGAAATACACATTAAAGCAAATGTGGTCTCGCTGTCAGATGACCCTTACTAACTCAGCAGGAACTCAGCATCTCCTAGAGAACTGCCAATCTCACAGTCCATAGCACCTCCCTTTTCCTTGGATGACTCTATTCAAGTAACAGCAGGCGCATCTGCACGTGTGCTTTAATGCACAGTAGACTATTTTACTGTGCATTAAAACTTCAGGTAAAATGTGACATTACGCTAATGTGCAGTAAAATAGTCTACTGCATATTAAGCGTCACTAAAAAAGTGTGCAAATATGCTAATGCGCAGCCTAATGTGCATTAGTTTTGTACCTCACACTGGAGGTGCTAAATTTAGTGCACATTAGAAAAGGCGCATTAATGCATGTGTAGACATGCCCAGTCAGACCCAATCCTCTGTAGTTACTAAGAACCAACAAAGATCACAGTTCACGTGGGAATACCTAGCTGGCTTGTCCTCCAGACCCACTTTCCTTTGACCATATGTTGAGCTCCACGTCCTTGTTCTCTTCTGTTGGGTTAGTGGCCATGTCAGTTGTTGTTTGGCATCCCTATGGCTTAAAACTCATTGATGCTAATGGTTTACTTATACCAACCTTCCACAAAGAAGTTTTTCTCTGGAGCACTCCTTCACCACACCCTAGTGCTATAAGGCCTTTACAGTTCTGGCCTCCCTGGCCCCACCCTACTATGTCACCTCACTCTACACTGCCCACAAAGACAGAATGACATTGAAACCTGAGGCAGAGGTCCCTTCCAGCCCTACTTTTCTATGATTCTGTGACTCTAGGGATGAGCCTCAAAGTGGGGATCTAGACCCAAAGAGTCAGAGGTACCTGCCTGAGGTCATGTCAAGGTTGTTCAGATAACCAAGGGGTCAGTGACAGCTAGAGCCCACTTAGAAGGGTTGTAAGGACCTGATCTAGGGCTTGGGCTTAGTCCTACCTCTTCATTAGTCCTTGGAGAAATAATGCATGCTTCCATTCCTAGGCTTCCCTCTTCTAAACCCAGATTTACAAAGATGCCTTGCTTGATCAAACACTGCAAGTGCCTATCAGTGGGCTGGCCTTTCAAATCCTTTGCCTGAGCCCTTCTATTATATTGAATAAAGAAGTACCATTCTCTGGTAGGCATAAAGTTGAGGCAAATGGTTAAAACATGGCCCAGACCAGGTGATTAGCTCCTTATCTTTTTCAGTTACACCATGAAAACAGACTACAGGGAGAACATGGGGCAAAGCACCCAAACTGTTATTAGGAAGTTACAGTGTGAGGCTTGCTGAAAATATATCTATGTCCAAGGGCTAGCAAAAGAAGGTTATCATGGAACACCATATTTATTGTCTCTCAGTCACTGCATGACATGTACAGTTTGCAAGGGAAAAGATTTTGTTTCTGTTGGCCAGTCCTACAGACACATCTTGGGGTCTGGTATGCAAGCTGGATTTTTTTTCTTTCTTGTTGCATTACCTGGAATAAAGAGCCAGCAGGCCTCTGATGCCCTAAATTTCAACAAACTTCAATGTCCTCCCATGCCATCTGTGCCACCTAATGAGCCTTCAGTGGGTTTGCTTAGGGAGTAATCAACTGGAACGTAGTCAACAAGTCTGTTGCTGATGCACAAGAAGAAGCAAAACACAGATCTGTCTCTGCCTCTCTCCTTCTCAGCTGCTTTGCCTCTGCCGGGCTAATGAGTGAAAACCAGTTACAGCCTCTGAATGCATGCAAGAAGCAAGCATGCTAAATGAGAATGAGCCATGATGAAATAATCACATGCTAAAACAAAAATACAGTAGCTGCAGCATTGGAATCCACAAGAAACGGTCATCATACCCAATAAATTATGGTTACCCATAAGTTATAACCATAGCCAATAAGCTATGGTTTTAAGATGGGAATGAATGGGATACAATGATCCCGGCAGCAAACTCTGGGGAAAAAAGGTTTGATACAAGGGACATGGGAGGAGCATATGGTCATCTTAGGAGGGAAATACCCACAGCAAGTAATTTGTCATCTCACTTTTTACATTGGGTAGATCAATTATTAGCCATTGGCTTGATCAACAGGGTTTTTTTAAATATACTATAAGCAGGGCTGTCCCGAGGGGGGAGGCAATTGGGGTGACAGCTCCGGGCCCCATGCTTTGGGGGGCCCCATGGAGCCAGGCTGGCTTCGCATCTGGCTGCTCGCCACACTCCCCTGCCCCCTGCCGCCACGTCCGGGCCCCACACAGGCTGATTTCCCCAGGCCCCGCACCCTGCTCCGGTTGTCTCTGACTATAAGTACTAAAAACATTGGCAGGTGCTACAATATTCATGAATGTTTTAATCTCCCATTACATTTATTTATATTAGAAACATGTGTTTCTGCCAGCCATCAATGGAAAGATGAGAGCAGCAAAAAGAAGAAGAGGCAGTTTAAGAAGTTAGCAGAATAGCCAAGAGGATGCATAATTTCTTGCATAGTTCTTTACCATAGAAGATGATGGGGAAATTCTTATTCCAACTGAACTTTTATGAAGGAAAGTGGGTCTTAAGAGGAACTTAAATTTCTCAAAAAAATTTATGAAGTAACCTGAGAAGCTCAAGTGCAGTAAATCAGTAGGACTCGATGGTCTTCAGCCAAGGACACTGAAGGAAATGAAGTGTGAAATAGCGGAGATATAGTATATGCAATGAGGGACTAATCCAATACCCACTGAAGTCAATGCATAGCTCACCCGGACTGTGCTGAGCATTAGACTGAGCTCTTCAGGTTTAGTTCAGCAAGATGATGATGTATGCTCACACCTCCCTCTGCTGGAGGTAGTCTCCTGTCCAGGCCAGATCTCAGAGACCAGACTGAACCAAACACCAACGGTGGGTAAAAGTATGAAGAAAAACTACCTACTTGTTCACCCAATCCCTTGCTGTGCACCAGCAAAATAAAGCTTCCACAGCAGCAAGTCTAAATCTAGGCAAAATCCTTTGGAGACAGACTGCAGGAGACAGTCCTGTGCATTTATAACAACTGGATAGGGCGCTAATAACAACACAGAAGCATCCTAACTTGGTTCCCACCATGGGAAAATTGCATCAGACCAAATCCTGCAGTCCTTGCTGCACAAACCTTGCCCTATTTTGCACCTGCTCCACACCTCTCAGAAAAGGGCCCATCTTAGGTTCCTGCTGTTTTGCACTTGGCTCCCAGGAACATAGAGCAGGAAAGGACTGCCCTGGTCATCCTGACCAGTCCCCTGCATTTGCAGGCCACCACTTGCTAGAGAGGATCTACGAGAACATCCAGTCCAGCCTGTCTCATGCTCCACAGCTGCATAGCACTTCATAAAATAGAAACCACAATGTGCCACTGGAAGACTGAAGGAGACAAAACGATACCACCAACGAGAGGTTCCTGGGAAGCCGAGCTTGCCCCACCTAACAAAGGAAGCCAGTAACACCACCACAGTCCTCGCCAGTCTGGCCTGGTGGGAAATGCCCTCCTCGCTCCAAATGAGGTAGCCAGTTTGAGCCTCAGTGGATGAGCAAGACCTACCAGCTTAGCACCTGAGAAGCTTCCCAGTACCGATGCATCCAAGCCATGCATGCCACTAGCCGTAGCCAGTAGTCACAGTGACGTGGGCCTCTTTGTGCAAATCAAGACAGCCCCTGCCCTGAAGAGTCACAATAGACATGCCAGGACAGCTACACATTATTCCCCCATTTTACAGATGGGCCACTGAGACCCAGAGAGATTAGGTGGTTGGCACAGCGCTCTCACAGCCTGAGCTGAACTCCTGTCTCCTCGGTCCCAATTCCAGTGCCTCAATCATGAGGTCACCCCCCGGGGTGATGTACTGGGCATAGGGCTGATCTTATTCGTGCCAGGTGTAAACAGGAAGGCTCGGCTTGAAGCCAGCAGGCGCCCAGGAGAAGTGTCACTGAGCTTGTGGCAAACATCAGGTTTCTCTGCTTTGTCGTGATTACAAATTTTATAGCATGAAATAAAAAGTCATTTTTATTTTTATGCTGCCTCATTGCATATACTATATCTCTGCTGCCGCTGAGACTCTCCTGTTACAGCTAGGAGCAACATTTCCTGCTGATGAGAAAATGCCTTCCAAATAGCTTCTGCCTGAAGGTTTCTTCCAAGCTTCAAAAGGAGCAAGAGTGCAGAAACACAGGCCCTGCTTTCTGTTTTCAGACGCCGAACAGCAAAAGGCAAACGCTCGTGGATGCCAAGTATTTTGTTTTACTGTCATTTAAGTTGGCTCCTTCTGTACCAGTAGCTGGCGGCATGATGGGAGCAGGCCTTTCCTGCTGGAATAGGGCAATAATAGAATTTCCATCAAGCTCACCTCCTGGCCATGAAAGGCTGCGGGGGGAACAGGAGGAGGGCGGTTTTGTACGGTTTGTTCCCTCTCTCTCAGTTCTCTTCACACCGCAGTTCACAGGGCATCAAACTCACTTCTCCCTAAATCAACATTGGCCTCTTCAGATTCACACCAGACAATGTGAGCCCTGAATGTTGTCCTGAAGTCCTGAGCACTAGGAGGCAGCAAAAGGATTCTTTCGGCTTGGAAATTTCTCATGTCACAGCCAGAAAGCAACCCACCTTCTTCCCACTGCGACAGAAGCAGCAACATCTTGCAGAGCAGAGTTTTATGTTTTGGTTTTTTCCATCTTGCTTCAGGAAGGAGGCAAAAATATCAGACTCGCCACACATCACCCTCTTGAATGTTAGACGTTGTCTTTTCCTGTACCTGTTCCATAAACCTTAACGCCACAGAAATTTTAGAGGGGGAAAGGCCCATATACTACGTGAAGGTTTAAAATCAAGGAGTCAAGAATGTAGAGGTTACCATTAACTCCGCCACTTCCCCTGTGCTTCACAGTAAAAATGATCATATGGTCATCTAGAAATGATCAAATGAATGAACAAATGCAGGGCTGGACGGACAGGCCAGAAACATTTTTGTTGGCTCTGCTACATTCGTCATGGATTGTGTTAAGGAAATCATGCCAGCTCCCTTGTCTCTGCAACCTAATGTGTTAATGAGATAATATTACTATCTGGCATCTTGCATGGGGTGTTGTAAAGATTAGATAGGGAATGTCTGAGCAAGGCTTTGAATTGTAAGGTGACCTAGGTACCCAAAAACTAGGAGTTGGAAACGTGACAACACTGAACTTCCTTCCCTTTCAACTCTCCTGACATTCCTCTGATTTAAACTGTTTGAATCTGTGATGCATCCATGAAAGTTATTTGCATTTCGTGTCTCAGATTTTTTTAAGTAAAAAGAGGAGAAATTGGCTATGTTTAACAGCACTTGCGTTTACCCTTGAATACAGCGTTCCACAGAAACCCACTGTGCTGGATTTAAATGGGCATCGGTAGTTTTGGAAGTTCATCCTTTTGATGAATAGGAGTGGGGAGAAGGAATGAATTCTCATGTCTGCTGCTTCATTTTGGGGCGAGGGGGGCACGGTGGAGACATTTTTCTCTGAGATTGGGTTGAAAGGTGTGATGCTGCTCTGCTGACACAGTAAGGGCTCTGTTTTTGTAAAAGATTAAAAGGGAAAACACAGTGTTTTAAAGAATACCGTAGCATTTTAACAGTTTTGCAGATTAAAGCTCAAATTGATGAGCTCCAGAGTGAAGAGCACCAGGATCTCCATTAAGGACTTTGCTTTTGCCAGTCTAGCTCAGAGGGATTCTGTTTTGATGGGTGACTATACTGAAATATTTCAGTTCAGGAAATGTTGCTGTTTTGCCTCAGAGAAGCTTTGAGCACATCGTGACTCTACAATGTAGAGTCTCTGAATGCAATGTAGAGTCTACATGATAGGCTGGACTTCTTGGTCAGCTTACACATCCCATGATTCACCACAATCTTCTTTTGTATGAGGTAAAGAGTGCATCCTGGAAGTAGACTGCGGGAAATGGAGTCCATATAAGAAGACTCACCCATAGAGGATGATAGGGACAATACCATGAGGCAACACAACAGCATACCCAGAACCAAAATATTTAGGCTGCTACGGATTTCGTTTTGTTAACCCCCCCATTCCCCTCCCCCCAGCAAAAAAAAAAATCAATTTGGGGATTTTTGTTTTTTAAAAAAAATTAAATTTTGTTTTTAAATTAGTCTAATTTGTTTTCTGTTAAAGATAAGTCTAGTCAAAAACCTAACTTTTCAAACGAAAACCATTCCGATGGCATTTTGGCCCTTCCTCTATTGTTCTTTCAATCTGCAGCTCCCCAAGAGAAGTGGTGCTGGCTTCTACCCTGGGGGTCTTTAGGAGGAGGCTAGATGTACACCTTGCTGGGGTCGTTTGACCCCAGTACTCTTTCCCGCCATGGCAGGGGGTCGGACTAGATGATCTACTCAGGTCCCTTCCGACCCTAGAAACTATGAAACTATGAGTCTGAAATAAACCTTGTCTAGATTAGATTAAACTCTGATCCAGATTAGATTAGGGTTGGCAAACCCTGATCAAATCAGGACGACTGTGCCCTGTTATAGACAGAAATCAGTATCTTTTACCTGAATTTTGCTGGTAGAAGGTTGGTCATATGGATGGACATGTTCTAGCCGGGCTACATAGCAGGCTACTTGGGAGCCACTGACCCAGAGCTGCCAGGGTCTATGGTCCTGGCTACACTCACGGGTGAGCATCCCAGGTCCCCAGACCTCAGAAGCCCGGGGTCTGCCATTCTGGGGCGGACAGCCATGCCAGAGCTTGCAAGCTCTCCACTGTGGAGCATGAACCCAGCTCCAAGCTGGGCTCAGTTCCCAGCCCCACAGTCGGGAACCTGGAAGCTCTGAGAGTCCGTCTGGAGCCGGGGCTGTCAGAGCTTCCAGGTTCCCTGCTGTGGAGCTAGGACTTGGAGTCTGGAAGTCCTACGACTGGCTCCCAGGGTCTGTCTCTGCAGGCAGCTGCTGGGGGAAACTGACATTCCCAACTAGCAGCAGCGAAACTGACGAGTGTGTATATTTCACGGGGAAGCAGCAGGGGCCGGGGACTGTTTCTCTTCAGAAGCACCATATTTCAGTGCTTCCAAGAAGGAAATTTCTCAGAATTTCCAGTTCGTGGGAAATTTCGGGGGGCGGGAAAATAGTTTGGGTCAGATTTGTCTTCAAATCAAATGAAAAACAAGAAAAAAAAAAAAAAAGAAGAAATTTCCTGTCAACTGGAAACCCTGTCTTTCTGCCAGTTCCAGTTTTAAGTTGTGTACATACTAGGTGACTGGTGAAGTTTTGAACCCTGTTAGTTAACTCAGTTCTAAAAAGTACAGTATTTTTTCTTAGACAAACGTCAAGGAGCGGGTAGATTCACTTTTCCAAGAACCTAAGATTTATTGGGGCAAATTTTCTGGTGGAGCAAATAAGCACAGCTCCGTGGACTTCCGTGCAGCCAGTAGAATTGGGCTAAAATAGATTTTTCAAGAAACCCAACATAATTACCTATTCATTGCATTATCAGCCAGATCCCATCTCTGGCACATTTAAAAGAAACGATACAATAACTTATTTTCAGTAATCACAAACGCATCAAATAATGTACATGAAAATGCTATCTAAACAGTGCAAGTCAGCATAAATAACATTGGGCCATAAGCCATGCATTGATTTGGGCTCTTGGAGCTTTGGTAGCACGCTGGCGGCCGTGCAGTTGGCTGTGGAAGTCAGGGATGCTGCATGCTGCTTTTTTCAGAAGTCACTGCCAACAGAAGAGACAGATGCCTCTTGGATTGGCACCCACTGAACCTAACACACACGCACACAGTGGAGTGTTTATTCACTTGTCCACAGATCTGTTGCTAAGTGGATATGTTCACACTCTCTCTGCTTGTTTTATTAAGCCTGACACATTGTTGTGCAGACGCACCCTTGCGTAAGCAGCAAAAGAGCTGCAAGATAAAGAGTTTTTCCTGCTGAGGATTTTGTTAATTTGGTAAATCCCCTATTCACTTGAGGTACTAATAACACTGACTAGTGCCAGACATAGGCCAGGCAGGCTGCATGAACTTACCTTTCTGCCTTTCAGTGATATAACACTGAGTTTTTACTGTACGGTGAGAAAGTTTCTTCTATTTTTTCATGAGTGTCAGAAACAAGCAAACCCTAGAGTTTTGCATTTCCTTTTGTCTCAGACCAACACGGCTACCAAATACATCCCTGAAATATGAAAAATGCTGAATTTTAGCTGGTTTTGGATTTAAACTTCATTGCTGAACAAGAAAGATTTCTGCACCTCCTGGCCTTTCTGCCATATGACACCACTAGGGAAGGAAGCGTGCCTGATCCACACATCAAAGAGCAGCTCACAAAGACACTCTCATGGACCCAGAGGAACAGACTTCCACCTTCAGCTTCCTCTGTGCAAAAATGAAGTTTATTTTCTACCTATGGGGACTTTTTACCATCTTTAATTTTCCCCGAGCCTGAGGAAGGGCGCTTGTGCCCGAAAGCTTGCAGAAAAAGTTATTTTTTTTTGCAATTTCTTAGTTGGGCTAATAAAAGGTATCATCTCTGAACCAAGACTTCTACAGTTTTGCAGAACCAAACAAATGCATCTATAAACAGAAAACCGCACTGAGAGCACACTGCTAGGACACTGGGCTGGGATGCAAGAAGCTGGGTTCAGTCCCTGATTTGACTACTGACTTCCTGCGTGACCTTGAACAAGTGTCGGCGTCTCAGTTCTCCTGTCAAATAAAAATACTGCTACTGCCTTCCTCTGTCTAGTCTATTTAGATTGCAAGCATGTACAGTGCCTAGCCCAACAGATCCCAGTCTTGGTCAAGTTTCTTCAGTGTTTCTATAACAGCAGCAGCAGCAATAATAATAATGATAATAATAATAGTAATAATATCAAGAATAACAGTGTGGCTCTACCTGCATACCCATTTTCAACTGCACATGGTTTACCATTCCCAGTGGCATATGCTCCCAAATTGACTTAAGAGGTTATTGCATGGTTATAATTAAGGGGAAGGGAAAGTTTAAAAAAATGATCCTCACCACTTTGGGAACAGTCCCATTGCCTGCAGTATGAAAAAGAAGTTCTGTTACCATTTTACAGGTGGATAACCAAAGAGATTACCAAGGAGATTCAGTGAAGTACCAGAAGTCACATGGGAAATCTGTAGCAGATCTTATAATTAAACACAGATTTCCTGACTAGAAGGAGGGAGTAACTAATTTGTGGGGTTCACTAGCATAATGATTTTCTTTATGAGCGGGATGATTTTTCACTCTCAATTAAATAAAAAGTCAACACCATTTTATTTGCCCAAACTATTCCAGTTCATTTCGTTTCTTAACCCTTTTATTAAATGAAGGCCAATTAAAAACACAATGTCATTTCAACATAAAACGTCTTGAAACAAAATGTTTTGACTTCCAAGTTTTGCCCCTTTTCCAATCAAAACAATTCAC
>NW_017729028.1:36964713-36976143 GCF_001723915.1 Gavialis gangeticus
ATTCCGGTTCATTTCGTTTCTTAACCCTTTTATTAAATGAAGGCCAATTCAAAACACAATGTCATTTCAACATAAAACGTCTTGAAACAAAACGTTTTGACTTCCAAGTTTTGCCCCTTTTCCAATCAAAACAATTCACAGCTTCCAAATAGAGCGGCTAGTTTTGTTTGTCCCTAAAAGTGCATTTCTTGACAAACTTTAAAAATTTCACCCAGCACTACTCCTGCATCCACCGCCTAAACCACTAAATCATTTTGTGTGACTACTAACTGTAATGTCCATTGAGAAACTGGAAGACTATAATTTAAAATGTCTTAATTCTTAATGGTAGCATTGGGGTGATGTCATAGGTGCGCTGTTCCGGGAAAAAAAGTTAGAGGTAAGGATTATTTTTATTGGACCTCCCAAATATACAGTTGGTTGAATAAAAGATATCCCACACAAAAATCCATAACTTTGAGTTGGATTTTTGTAGTTATATGAATGTACGGCCATGGATAAACATGTATACATTTATATGCTCTAGCGCTGAATGACAAATACCTCCCTGAGTTATTTTTGTAGTTATATGAATGTACAGCTATGCATAAACATGTATACATTTTTATGTTCTCTAGCGCTGAATGACAAATAACTCCCTGAGCATGCTAAATATTATAAATGACTAGAACTGTAGCACACTTTTCTAATATATGAATTTCCCTTGCGGAATAATACACCTGAACCTTGTTTATACCCAAAGATTTTTTTCTGTATACACAGGCATTGAATAGGGCACCATCCTTGTCAGAGCCAAACATGTGCCATAATGTCGTTAGACACCGTACGTTTTTCAAGCACAGATTGGGGGCATTTTTATATGCATATTTCATGGGGAGAAGAACGAGTATTTTTGGCAGACACATGCCAGAATATTGCTGGGATTCAGTGGAGGATGGATTTTCATATAAGTCAACTCTCCTCCATTTAAGCCATGGCTCTTGGGAGGTATTAGAAAGCAAAGCTTAAATGGAGCTGTAACTTAAGCAGGTCCGAACAAACCGTCCAGAGTGCTCCGAGCCAGATGCTCAAGGCCAAATGCACGGTGCTGGCCACTTGGGGGCTGGAAGGATGAAGCGGCCTGCTGGAGACGGCCAGCTGTTCAGAGCTGATGAACCTGGGGCAGGCCTCCTGGTGCTAAAAGCTGTCTGCTGAGAGCAAACATTTGCAGCTGAGGGAGCAGAGTCAACTGCAATGGGCCAAAAGCACTGAGATCTTGGGCTTTCGAGGAGCAGAGGCGGAGAGGAAAATGTACAGAACCAGAAGTCATGAATAGTGCCAGCTTTCCTGAACTGAGCATTCGCAACAGCTGCTTTGCATCTATGGGCCAAAGGCATCTCTTTTTCTTTTTCACATCTGGCTACAAAGAGTGAGCTCTTATGAATGGAGCACACAGAGCTGCCTGCCCAAGCACACATGTCATAATCCATCCAGGTCACCTGTCATCTCCTCATAAGAAAGCTGTGGAAAGAGCTTCATGCAATTAGGCTCAAATTAGCAGTGCGGTGTGGAATATTCAAAGCCAATTATGTGGTGCCCAGTGCTCAACACTCATTAACAAGGCTCGATGCACAGAGCCATAAAGACAGCTCAGCGCTCTAGCTGAAATGGCTAGAAATCAGCACGTGGAAATAGTTGCTTGGCAGAAAATGCGCAGTCAGTAGCTGAGCAAAGAGGACAACTCCTTATAGGACCTCAAGTCTACAAGTATCCTCATGGCCAGGACTCTTACGGGGGCCTTATCCCACTTCTCCAGGGAATGGCCAAACCTCTCAACGACAAGAGACAAACACCTTGGCCCTTCATTTCTCCTGCTGTTCTCGTTTGGAGGTGCTATCACCACGGCTTGCTTCAATTTGCCCTTATCCTCCCCAGCTCTGGCAGAGCTACGCCTGTTTGAGTTTCACCTTCTGAGTTTTAGTTAAGCTGCTTTATTCGGCTTTCTTCCCAAGCACTTACACCGAGCCACGGGCATAGGAACAGATGGATCTGTGGCAAGTCAAGCTGTCCCGAATTGTCAAAGTAACGTACACATGACACAGCCCCAACAAGTGATTTAGCCCTGGCCCGGCCATAGCAAATCAGCCCTTGGATGAATGATGGATAATTCTCTCGTGCCTTGAAATACACAGCTGTGATGGTACAATTTACTTCATCCATCCGTCTGTAGCTCAGGGAAGCTGCGCCTTTTCCATCAAATCGTGTTATATCTTGGTTTGGCCAGAACCTGGCTTAACCACTGTTCTTAAATGGCGCTGTGGTCACTGTATGTGTGGGCAACAGCTTTGCCTATTTTATTTTAAAAAGAGAAAGAATATGGACTTCAAAGCTCTCCATTAATACAAGACCCCACCAGCTGGAAGGCAGCCAAAAACTCTTCCTTTGTTAAGTGTTTTCTACGAGACACACACCGAAGACTGTGGCAGCCACCCTACGCTCTCCAAAGCAGACTGTTACGCCTAATCTGGTCTTCCCTTTCTTCTGCCAGCTGTTGCTGCTGAGTGTTTCTTACATATAGACAACAGCCCGGTGGAGCTGGGAAGCATCTGCTCATATTCATTCATACCTGCATCTAGTCCTGCATCACGTCGCGCTGTATCTTTGCATCTGGGCTTGTTCTGATTCACTTCATTATGAAAAACTCATGGTAGTTCACAGTAGTGATCCAGGGCAATAATGCTTCTACTGCTTGCAGCATGTCTTGGAGGGCATGTGGTGCTCAAAACCATGTCCTTTGCTGGGGCTGCATCACCTAACGTAAAGCACTCTCCTTTTCCTCAGTCAGCACTGAGCAAAGTAGCACATTTTCAGTTTCTTCACTTGTAATGGAGCCATTCTTATTCAGCATTAGGCCATTATGTAAGAAGCAAGCATTTCAAGCATATTAGTGATCACTACCAGTGCAATCTGGCGTACATATGTTCAATGGCAACTTGAAGCATATTGCTCTAATTTTTTTCTGCAGTTTTTCATTTGAAAGCTCAATAATGTTTATTCTTTTCAAATTTACTATCCCTGTCTTTTAGGGCATTCAGACCAGGATTGTCCTTCAGAGGTTCAAATTCAAGAATAGCCTTTTCTAACATACGTAACCTTCCAGCTCAGACAGCAGGTCCTCTCCTTGAGAAAGAAGGCATTGGTCCCAATGAATAGAAAGTCCAGCATGAAAAATGCCCATTAATTTTGCATGTTTTGATCTCTCAAACAGACCATAACTTGGCTCGATCCAGTTTGTAATATGCTGTAAATGGGGGACAGGAGCAAAATTAGTATTTTAGTTCATTCCCTTCATTATTCTGGGGAACCAATATTAAGAAGTGGTGCACAAAGATGACAGAGGGCACAAAGCTGGTCAAACAGAGCAGATTGGAGGGGGGTTGTTACAGCATCTAAGGTGCCCCATTGGTCACAGAGGCATCAGGACTGATTTGACTTGACTTCATTATTCTACCCAGGCTAGGAATCCAGGATACTTGATGTAATACCATAAAGGTTTTCATTTGTGTGGGAGAAAGCAGCAAGAAGTTTCTGTTGTCTTTTGGGAATTAACAAGAAAATTTGAAAATTGCTTCCTTAAAAAAAAAAAAAAAAGACCAAAAGCACTTGGCTTGCTACATCTACCAAAACAAAGTTAAAAATGGAATACATAAATGACGTGAAAACAAATCATAGAAAGATGGGCTGAATATTTTAGGAATGCACTTACAGAGGATCCTTGATCAGTGATTCAGCTGTTGACCTGTTACCTCACTATGCCATTAATGATATTCTTGAGTCATTGTCTTTAGTGAAAAAAACTAAATACACAACTCAGATGGTTTCTGCTGACAAATTGGGGCTGGAAATTCAGATGAAGTATACAAAGCCAACATTGGCTGTATCATCCAGTGACTCCACAGAACTTCAAACTTTGCACACATTTACAAGAAGAATAGCAATCAGACTGTGTGCAATAATGATTGGGACATCTTTTTGTCTCTAGTTTCTGGCAAAACTCCGGCTAGAATTATACTATACCAAAAGATTCTTGCATGATAGTCAATGCTTCTTTAGGCAAAGAATAAGTGCTCCAGATCTTCACCGTCACTCAGTTACAAGAGGAATACAGGGAGCAATGTGAGGCTCCATGCTCTGTTTTTCATTGACAGTCTAAAGCATTTGAATCCATAAGCAGGGAAAGTTTGTGGAAGCTTTTCTCTCTCTTGGTACGATGGCAAGATTGCTGGATGGTGGAGATACCTCCAATCCTTTTCCTATAACAAATAGTGTTAAACACCTATTCAGCATGCTGACTTTTGTGGATAGTATTATGTGATGTTGACACCTGAATGAAAATAAGGTTTTAGACTAATGGCGGTCTGTTTGATTTAAAGTAAATTCAAATGAAGACTAAGTCTTTGGGGAACTTGTTTGTAAACTGTTTGCAACAGATTGTCTTAGCCACTCTTTTGCAGCAGGACATACAAACCATGATGGATTGCTTACTTTTGGGGCTGGTCATCAGTCTCGAAAATGCTGAGACCCACCATCAACCCGGTCTTGTAAAAACCATCTACTTTGCCAAAAAACAAAACTGGACAGGAACCCAATTGAGGTGTCTTGGGGGTGTCATGGCATACAGTAGCCTGATCAACAATAAAGTTTCTAACAGGACTGTGAAAGACAGTGAAACATTTGGAAAGTTTTGGCATTGAATTTGGAACCAGACACCATGGTCCGCTGGAGCAAACTGAAAGTGGCAGCTGCCCTCACTACCCTGCGTAATGCTTGTGAGACACAGGACACACAGAAATCATAGAAATCACAGAAACATAAGGTTGAAAGGGACCTCAGGAGGTCATCTAGTCCAAACCCCTGTGCAAAGCAGGACCACACCCCAACTAGATCATCCTGGCCAAACCTTTGTCTAGCCGGGTTTTGAAAACCTCCAAGGATCGAGCTTCCACCACCGCTCTGGGTAACCTGCCCCAGAGGGTCAGGGGCAGTAGGGGGGTAAACACACTAGGGGGGTAGTAGTGTTTACTACCCCCCTAGTGAGAAAATTATTCCTAATATCTAACCTAAACTTCCCTTGGTGCAACTTGAGACCATTGCTCCTTGTTCTGTCATCTGCCACCAGCTTTTCTAAATAATCCCTAACCTGTTCATTCGTCTCCGAGGGCTGCTCACCTCCTCCCCAAGGTGTCCTGCCAGGTGCAGTAGTCTGGGAGCTGACCTTGCCTGTGAAGACTGAGGCAAAAAAGGCGTTGAGTACTTCAGCCTTTTCTGCATCCTCTGTCATAAGGTTGCCTCCCCCATTCAGTAAGGGACCCACACTTTCCCTGATCCTCCTCTTGCTACTGACCTATTTGTAGAAACCCTTCTTGTTACCCTTCACATCCCTTGCTAGCTGCTACTCCAATTGCACTTTGGCCTTCCTGACTTCACCCCTGCATGCCCGAGCAATGCTCATATATTCTTCCCTAGTTATTTGTCCAAGTTTCCACTTCCTATAAGCTTCCATTTTGTTCCATAGTTTACTGAAGAGTTCCCTGCTAAGCCAAGTTGATCTTCTGCCATGCTTGCAAGTCTTCCTGCGCATCAGGATGGCTTGTTCCTGCACGCTCAGGCTTCTTTCAAGTACAGCCAGCTCCCCTGAACTGCTCTCCCCCTCAGTTTGGCTTCCCAGGGGATCCTGCCCATGAGTTCTCTGAGCAAGTCGAAGTCTGCTTTTCTGAGTCCAAAGTCCATACTCTTCTGCTCTCCATCCTTCCTTTCCTGGATCCTGAACTCAAGCATCTCATGGTCACTTCTGCCCAAGTTGCCATCCACTTCTGCATCCCCCACCAATTTTTCTGTTTGTGAGCAGCAGGTCAGGAAGAGCACGGCCCCTCATTGGCCGCTCCAGCACTTGCACTAGGAAGCTGTCCCCAGCACTCTGCAAAAACCTCCTGGATTGCCTGTGCACTGCTGTATTGTTCTCCCAGCACATGTCGGGTGGGATTGAAGGCCCTCATGAGAACCAGGGCCTGTGATCGGGAAACTTCTGCTAGCTGTTTGAAGAAAGCCTCATCCACCCCTTCCTCCTGGTCTGGTGGTCTATAGCAGACCCCCACCATGACATCACCGTTGCTGCTCTCCCCTCTGATCCTAACCCAGAGACTTCCAACAGGCCTGTCTCCAGTTTCATACTGGAGCTCTGAGCAGTCGTACGGCTCTTTTACATAACGTGCGATGACGACTCCTCTTCTTTCGTATCTGTCCTTCCTCAACTGTTTGTACCCATCTGTGACAGCGCTCCAGTTGTGCGAACTCCCACCACGTCTCTGTTATTTCAATCACGTCACAGTGCCGTGACTGTGCGAGGACTTCCAATTCTTCCTGCTTGTATCCCAGGCTCCATGCATTTGTGTACAGACACCCAAGGGAATTAGTTGATTGCCCTGATTTCTCAGAAAGGGTGAGAACATCTCCCCTGTTGCCCCTTCTGCCTGCTTTTCCTCCAGGTCTCCCACTTCCCCACTTACCTCAGGGTGTCTGTCATGTCCAAAAGTTGGACCCTTTCTATGTAGGCAGCTTCCAAAATGTTCAGAAACTCATCTGGCAAGAGCACATAGGAATTCCCCAATGGGCAGAGAAGACTGGCATTCAGGACACAAGCATCAAAGCAGAGTCAAGATGTCTTGGTTGCATGCTGAAGACATCAGGAAACTGTTTATTAAGGAAGTTTCTTCATAGCAAGCTGGCTTCTGCCAAACAAAAGCATGGTAGATCTCACAATCACTTTAAGGCCTGTCTGAAGGCTCAGTTTAAGACATGCAGTATTGGCTCCCATAACCAGGAACAACCCATGTGGGACAGGCAATATGGTAATAGCTAACCTATTCAGGTAGAGCCCTTTTTAAGATCCAGCCCACCCAAGAAACTGAGCTGAAGCCCCAAAGGAAAAAGGTTCACTTGATGCATCCTACTTGATGGCATAAAAGGTTTTCTTCTTCGGTGACAAAGATTGGATGTGAGAGACATGATTCATTATTAGCTTTTAGGGGCTCCTTTCTACCTAATAATGAACAATGCGCTCTTTAAATGGATATAGTGAATAAAAGTACTTATTTTCACACCACACAATGCTATTTGATATACAACCCCACACACATTTCACATGCGGGGAGGGGGGGGCAGTCAGAATCATCTAATCAGCATGCAGACTCCTCTTGGTGGGATGCTGCAGTAATAGCAGAGGGGCATGCTTAGGACCCTGGATCTATTCTGCAAAGGGATGGATAAGTTGGTACATATTAGACTTATTCTGCTCTGCTTTTGGGGTCATCGGCCCTCTGATTTCTCCCCTGGAGAACAAGAGAAAAAAACCTATTTAGGCCAGGCTACCGACAAGACAATCCTCCAGGGGCTTAGAGGACGCTCCAATCAATCAGGAGCCCACAAACCATTTAAGAAGTGTCACCTTCAGGGAGAACAGTTAGGGAAAACTAAATAGGTATAAAAGGTCATGGCCCAAGTCCAGCCAAGCAGGGACCATTTCTGTTCATAGAGCAGCCTGAAAAATCAGAGAGACCCAACTTCCAAGTTTATTTGTGGATTAACCATTTGAAGAATGATGTGAAGCTCATGGCACAAACCTGCCCACTCCAGGCAGCTGCGATGCAGCCAAAACATAGTGTATGGGATAATGAGGTTGGGATGATCAGGAGTATGGTACAGTTAATTATGAAAGGATGACGTAGCAGTAGATGAGGCAGGGTATCTTGCTGGGAATCCATTCCAGCAGCTATTGCATGCAAAAGACACCCAGTAAGATTGGTGGAAGTAAGATCAGTATAAGATCAACAAGACTTCCTTATAGAGGGTCTCTAAATCCTCTTCCTAATTTCTCTAAGAATAGCACAAGAGCTCATTGAAATGAAAGAGGCTGCCCTTTTTTAGTATGAGATGTTTGTTAGGAACTGTTAAGTATATTAGCAGATTAGATGCAACTCAGACAAATTTCTCTATTCTGTATTGGCACTTGCCACAGGTCTGTGACTTAGAGGGAAGCCCACAGTGTACAAAAGAGTTTTAAAAGTGAGGAAGATGGGCATTTGCTACTCTGCAAGCATGCCATTTCTCTTGCAAACCCAAGTTCCAATCTTCATGGCAGTGTCCCTTCTGCCCCTCTCTACCCGCCCCCCCTCCCACCCCTAATTTCCAAATATTATGAATAAGGACCGCAGTTCTCTGCTCACTCAGGAATGCCAGATATGAAACCACAATCAAGCCTCGATCTCTTCAGCACAGCATGCTCCACATTTCAGTCCACATGTTTGTTGAAAAATTGATTCTGGTGGAATAAGTTTGTATTATAAGACCTCATTGTATACATTTTTTGCAGTTAGTATATAATTCCTATGCCGGAACCCAATCTCTCTCTCTCTTTATTTTATTTTATTTTTTTTTTTTTTGCTTTTTTTTTTTAACAACCGAACATAAATACAACTGCCTTCCCTCTAAAAATAAAGAAACAAAAATTCACAATGTCTGTTCAGTTTGCCTTTTAGCAGCATCTCACTTTTGGCCCAAATATAAATGCACTTTCTAACCCAGATCACCCATGAAAGAGGGAAAAAAAGCCAAACAACTCTCACATTCATAAGCTTAGATGACAGCTGTCCCGACCCATATGAATAGGGAGCACATTTATTTTAGCAGGTAGCCCAGTGCAAAGCAACAGGAGTAAACAGCAACTTCCAAATGAGACAAGGTCATTTGGACTGGATCCAGCAAGCAGATGACAGAGACCCTGTTAAGAGCTGGAGCAATTACTTTTTTTTCTCCTTTTTGCATTTTAGCCCAATCAGTCTCTCTGCTGACAGTCAGAAAAGGGATCATGTTGATAACAATGATTATTCCTATAGGCAGGGTCAAGAGCTAGGGCAATTGAATGCGGTGTCAGAGAAAAATCATCTCTGCTACCTCCTGACGGTTTTCCAGCCAGTATGACAATGTGGTGAAAGTATTGTTTATACACGGATAATTTGGTGGATGTGCCTCAGCCCTTCTTGGAACTCATCACGCAGGAGATTTGGCCAAGAGACTGCAGGACAGTCACTATTTGTACAAGGCAACAAGGGAAAATGAGTCACAATGAATCAGTTTTGATTGGTACAAGGAAAGCCCTATAGACACTACAACAAGCTGAAGCTAGAAAAGATGATCATGTAGCTAATAACTCTGCATGCCAGGCTTGTGCCTTATTATATTATGACTTGTACTATTACAGCTCCTAGGAGCTCTAGTCATGGACATGGAACCCATTATAAACACAGATTTAAAAAACAATCTGCCTCAAAGAGCTTGCAATCAGACGTAAGATGTGGGGTGGGAGTGGGGGGAGGAGAGAAAGATAGTACGATATAATAAAAGCACGCTCCCAGCCTAACTGGAAGAAGCTGAGAGCTAAATCCCTGGTTCATGTGTACATATATAAGAATGTTGCATGGGCATACAGGGAGAAAATTAGGGAGGCCAAGGCACAATTTGGGAGGCACATGAAAAAGGGACATAAAAGGCAATAAAAAGGGATGCTACAAGTATGTCAAAAGTAAGAGGATCACCAAAAAAACCCACAGGTCCCTTGCAGAATGCAGGAGGTAATCTAGGTCTGGATGATGTAGAGAAGGCAGAAGTATTTAATGCCTTGTTACATGAGTCTTCAGAAATAGGGGCAGCTACCAGATGACAAATGCAGTTCCCAACAAAGACAGGAAAGGAGTTAAAGCATCAGCATAAAGGCAGCCAAAAGAGTGTTTAATAGACAGTGGCAGAAAATGTTTCCTTTGTAAACCCTGGTATGAGAGCACTCCAAACTGGGTGTAAATGTTTAACCCTTTTAGGGTTTTAATCCTTTTAGGTTAGGGCTTACTTCGAGAGGCAGATGCTTTCAAATTGGCAGGGCTGGATGGAATTCACCCTAGGGTACTGAAGAAATTGGTTGAGATAATTTTAGATGCATTGACTATCCTCCTTGAGAATTCATGGAGGTTAGACGAGGTCCCAGATGATTGGAAAAGAGGAAATATAGTGCTTATCTTTAGGAAAGGGAAGAAGGAACGTTCAGGGAACTATAGACTAGTCAGTTTTTTACCTTGATAATTAGAAAAATCATGGAACAGATCCTCAAGGGATCCATTGTGAAGCAACTAAAGGAGAATAAGGTGATCAGGAAAAACCAGCATGGATTCACCAAGAACAAGTCATGCCTGGACCACCTGATTTCCCTCTATGACAAGGTGACAGGCTCTGTGAATGGGAGGAGAGCAGTGGATGTGATATAGCTTGAGTTTAGGAAGGCTCCTAACACTGTCTCCCATGACATTCTCAGCAACAAACTAAGGAAATAGAGACTAGAGAATGATACACAACTAGTTAGATCATCATACTCAATGAGTAGCCATCAATGACTCAATGTTTAATTGGGAGGAGACATCAAGTGGGGTTCCCCAGTAGTCTATCCTGGGTCAGGCATTGTTTAACATCTTCATTGAGGATTTGGGTGATGAGATTGAGTGCATGCTTAGCAAATTTGCAAACAACACTAAGTTGGGTGGAGTTGCAGACACTTTGGAGGATAGGGCTAGGATCCAAAATGATCTGGATAGACAGAAGAAATGGTCCACAATCAACCAGATGAAATTTAACAAGGAGAAGTGCAAAATGCTGTACTTGGAATAGAATAATTACATGTACAAATACAGACTGAAGAATGACTGGCAAGGCTGCAGTAATGCAGAGAAGGACCTGGGGGTTACAGTGAACCATAAACTGAGTATGGGTCAATAGTTTATTCTTGGTGCAAAAAAAGGCAATAGCCCACCAGGTTGTATTAACAAAAGGTGCACTTGCAAATCAAGGGAAGTGGTTCTTCCCTTCAATTCAGCACTGGTAAGGGCTCACCTGGAGCAGTGTGTCCAGTTTTGGGCCCCACACTTCAAGAAAGATGTGGAGAGATTGGAAAAAGTCCAGTGGAGAGCAACAAAAATTATTAGAAGCTTGAAACACATGACTTATGAAGACCGATGAAAGAACTAGGGTAGAAAGGTCAGTTATTTAGTCGAGTAGACTGAGGGGGATTTGATAACAGTCTTTAAATACTTGGAAGGTAGTTATAGAGATGATAAAGATAGATTATTTTCTGTGGCCGCAGGGGACAGCATCAGAAGCAATGACCTCAAACTACAACAAAGGAAATTTAGGTTGGAGATTAGGAAGAACTTTTTGACTAAGGATGGTCAAGCCTTGGAACAAGCTACCTGGAGTTGCTGTGAAATCTCCAGCCCTGGAAATTGTTAAGAGCAGGTTACACAGACACTTGGCTGGGATGGTTTAGTTAAGGATAATCCTGCCTTGAGCAGGGTG
>NW_017729028.1:36981143-36984374 GCF_001723915.1 Gavialis gangeticus
AAGGATGGTCAAGCCTTGGAACAAGCTACCTGGAGTTGCTGTGAAATCTCCAGCCCTGGAAATTGTTAAGAGCAGGTTACACAGACACTTGGCTGGGATGGTTTAGTTAAGGATAATCCTGCCTTGAGCAGGGTGCTGGACTGTATGACTTCATGAGTTCCCCTCCAACCTTACTTTCCAATGATCCTATATCCAGTATAACTTTGGGTGAGTCAAGTGCTCCCTTTGTCATCTGTAGAACAGGGATAGCAATACCCCTTTTCTTCCACTTTGTCTTGTTTCTTTATAGCAGGGACCCTTCCTTACTGTGCTCACTGTGATGAGTTCATAGCCATCTGTAACACCTAAGCATGTTAAGCATGAGAGCAGGAATCATTTATTAACTCTTATTGGAAAGGGTGGTTTCTGTAATTAAACTCTTTTATCAGGGAATCTCAGTTTAACCTCTTTGCTCTATGCCTCTGGATTGCGCTCTATAAAATGGGCATCAGAACGGCTGTTTTGTGTGTCCCCCAAACTTGGGATTGTTATTATTAAGTAACAGCTGTAATACTGCACAGATCAACTTCCTTGTGTAACCTTGTGCCCACACGTGGTAACATGGCAAAATGAAGGCCAGTGTTTGGATATAGCCACTGGGGACTGATCCATTTGGCTCTCCACTTCTAAAATAACTCATTATTGTCTAAGTGAGCAGCACTAGGGGCAACAAAACCATTATACTAGAGGCTTTGGAAACACAGACCTGCTAAATTGGATGCCGTCTACCCTGCTAATGGGAGACACTTGACCATTATGTGTAAGCATGTTTTCTATTTATAAAGGACTGCAGAGATTGAATAATAACTAATTCCCACAGAGTGCTTTTAATCAGGACATCTCAAAGTGCCTCAAAAAAAAAAGGAAAAAACGATTGTTATCCCCACTGACAAGTGGGAAAATAATTTCACCCACAAGGCCAGTGGTATAAGTCCTTTGGCTACAACTGCAATGTATGTGCAAAGCTGCGCAGGAATAAGAACACCCATTTCACAGCAAAGTCTGATTTTGAAATCTCCCACGGGACATTTTTTGACCGAAAACAAGTTGCTTGGGGCCAAGTGAAATATTTCAATTTGCTTTTGAGTTTTTTCAGTTGTATTTTTCATGTTATCTACATTTCAAAATGGTAAATCATTTCAAACTGAAAAATCAAAATATTGGAACAGACTGCGTGGACCAATCAAATGCTATGCTTTAAAAAAATTGCCAAATGAACACAGTATCCACATTCTTGTAGAGAGTGGTTTGATGAACCAGCTTCCTCCATCAGGATATATTCTAGCAGTTCTCGTTAATTAACACTAATAGCTAGAGATACAATTTAAAAAAACCCCTTAACTTATAAACCAATTGAACTTACCATGAAACAGATCTAACATTTAAAGATACATTCAATCTCCTGAGGTCTATGTAGAGACAGGTATTAGGCTTCCATCAAGACTGCTCCTTTAAACCAAGGTAATGTCCTTTAATTGTTTATTGAAGTGAATTTGCGAATGTTGTAGCTCAGCACTTCCTTTACAGCAGGAATGATTTTTCCCTGGTTACCTGTTCTTGTGTTTCAAATGCTGGTGCAATGAAGCAGCTGTTCCCAGTAAGTGCCAATTGTGATGGGCCTGTGAAGCCAGATAAAGGGATTAACAAGTTGGATACTAACATCATTCTTGCAACCACATAGGAAAATGACTAATTATATACTATGCCCTACAGCATCACCGTAAATCATGCAATTCAAACTAGACCCAGGCTTGCGACTGCATTATTCAAAACACAATCAGTTATTTCTAGATGTTTAGCTTCACTGGCAAAGGCATTGTGAAAATAAATCACTTCATATTTGCAAAGCACTCTGTCTGTAGTGATGACCACCACCGAAAAGTCCACCAGAAAATTAATAATACTGTCTTCAGAACAGGATTTGGATAATGGTCAGTAAATAAGTCTTTGGTCAATATAATGAACAAGGAGGAGAAGAGCAAAGTGAGCACCAGGCATTCCCTACACAAAAAAAGGTAGGAGGAGCTCTGTAGATAAAATAATATGTGGTTCATTCATGAGTCTATCATAATCCAGACATACAAGGAAGCCCATATAAGATTACACAGGCAACCTTCATTCTGCCAGGTCCCATTCTTTGAGGACCTGACTTTGAAACCTTTAAATTTTTCTTTGAAGTCGAAAGACCAGAATTTCTATTGTGAGGCATCCAGCGAGTCACCCGAGTCAAGAGTAAGCTTGGGACATTTTAGATCTGGGATGCACAACATATAGTTCACAGGCCACATGCAGCCTGCAGGGCACATTTCAATGGCCTGCTAGATATTATTGTTAAAAGCATTTCATTAGATCAAAAAAGATTTGAAAAGCCAAATGGGAAGTCCAGTGTCCCTGCCCTTGCACAGCACTTCATCAATGTGGGCCTGAACTGGAATACGGGGCCCAGTTTCTCCACCTCCAAGTGTGCTGAGGGCAGCCACCCATCAGGAAGCGTACCTCGCACGTGGCCCTCCAGGAAGTTTGAGGAGTGTAGCCCTGCAGGATAACAGGCTATCTTCCTCCATGTAACTACCACGAGAAGGGAGGAAGACACAGGGTTTTGCTGGTGTTTTCTGATAAGAAACTGTTGGATACGAGTGCTGCCTTCCACGGCAGGCTCCGGAGAGGAACGCCCTTGCACGTACGCAGATTCATGCATTTATTCCCCTAACGTGTCCTTGTCCTACATCTGCCTGACTCCCAGTCCTAGTACCAGTCTCTCTTTCACAGGCTTTTTACCCCAGTCCCAGTCTCCCTGCCCAGTTGAATGTAGTCTGCTCCTCAGGATTCACTATCTCAGTCTCTCCTCGTGTTTCCTTCCACAAGTTTCTTGCTCGGCCATTCCCAGTTCCCACCAAACACTGAATATTCTTTTCCAGCGAGAGCCAGTCACCCCTCACCATCAGCTATATCCTTGTCCTCAACTTCCAGTTAACACTCACTTGGGCTTTCCTTCTGTCTAGGTTCCTAGTCCAAATCGACTCAATTTAGGCACTTGTACACGTGACGGGGGTTTAAGCCCCAAGGTTTTATCCTATGCCCATAAACTGCAATGGTGGGACAGAATAAAACCTAAAATATTTCCATTTTCTGTCATGTTACAGCCAGAGGCCCAATCCTTTTTTTTCATAGATTCATAGATTAAGGGTCGGA
>NW_017729028.1:36984385-36988238 GCF_001723915.1 Gavialis gangeticus
CCACGTGCACCCTGCTCCCCTCGCTCCTGCTCCCCAACTTTTGGTTTGTTTTTTGGTTTTTTTGTCAGAGCTGGAGCCAGCCCACGGCCGGGGGATGAGCTGCCAGCGGACCGAGCAGCAGGGGGTCCCAGTCCTTGCCTCCACAGCAGCAGCACCCCCAGGGCCATCCAGGTGGGCTGCTACTGGGCTGGGTGCTGCCCCAGCTTGGAGGCAGCACCCAGCCCGATCCAGCTTTTCTCCGATCCCGCCTGGGGAACCGCACCTGGCTGGCTTCCAGCAGACAGGCTCAGGGAACACTGGATTGATCCAGGTGCTGCCTCCAAGCTGAGGAGCACCTAGCCCACTAGCAGCCTGCCCAGGTGGCCCCAGGGGGCTCCGCCACTCCGGGGTGGAAGGACCAGGACCCCCACAGCTCAGGGGCCATTCAGCCTACTGGAAATTCACCCTCTGGCCACGGGCAGGCTCTGCCAGGGAAAAAAAGGATTGGGTCCATCACTGCTTCTGCTTTCATCGGGCACCTGCTGAAGGCAAAAGCAGTTAGGGGCCCAAACCTTTTCTTCAGCAGAGCCTGCCCACCTCTCCTGTGACTGGGGGATGAGTTGCTGGTGGGCAGGCCCTGAGCTGCAGTGGGCACCAGCCCTTCCCTCCACAGCAGTGGCACCCCCTAAGGCCGCCCAGGAGGGCTGCTAGCAGGCCAGGTGCTGCCCCAGCTTGGAGGCAGCACCCAGCCCAATCCAACTCTTCCCCAACCCCAAGCTGGGGCAGCACCCAGCCCACTAGCTGCCCACCTGGGCAGCCCCAGGGGACATCTCTGCAACCAGCAGGGACCCTGCAGATCAGGGGCTGCCCAGCTCTCCAGCACTTTGCCCCCCAGCTTCGGAGGAGGCAGGCAGGCTCCAACAACAACAAAAAAATAGTACCAGGCCCCTTGCCACTTGTGCCTTCAGCAGGCGCCTGCTAAAGGCAGAAGCAGTGAGAGGCCTGATCCTTTTTTTCTGCAGAGCCTGCCCACCCCTCCCATGGCCGGGGGTGAGCTGACAGCTGCATTGTTGCAAAGTGCAACTCTGCAAACTAAACTACATCCAGATATAGTTTAGTTTGTAACTATGCAAAGTCATTTAAAACCCCCAAAAGTCTTGCATGCGTACACTGTGATGCCATTAAGCCACACAAAGTGACACTTTCATTCATGTGTACATGTTAATGGTGTCATGTGTACATGTGCCCTTCAAGCCCAGATTTTGTCTGTTCTCCATCTAAGTGAGGTGGCCTCCATCCCCAGGCTCCCAAGACTTAGCATGGGGAGCAGTGAGGGCATAGGAAAGACTCTCTCTCCGTTCTGGGTTCAGATGCCAGACCTAAATACAAGTCAATCTTGCAGCAGGGCAGAGTTGTTAGTTCAGGGTAAATTCCACCCAGGCCCAGGCTGGAGCATGCCCTATGTTACAGGAAACTTTGGGTGGCTCCTAATACCTCAGAAGACTCAGTGCTTGTGAATTTTGATTTTTTTTCAAAGGATGATAGTTTGGCCAAGTCTGCGCATATTTTCACATGCGTGGCAAAAGGATTATGCCTGACGGAGCTCCAACCTTTGCGTAAGTCCCTGCTGCACAGCATGGTGGAGCTAGAGAAGTTCAAAAAAGAGGTTGCCAGAATCTCATACAGGCAAAACAATGTAGCTCCCGCCCCGCCCCCAGTTTTGTTCTCAGCACCATTTTGGATGAAATGTTAAAAAAAAAAATTCGTCTTGGGTAGACACTTGGCATAGAAAATTGCAGTCCGATCAGTTTAAGTTTGACAGGTAGCAGCCACCGAAAATAGATCCATGCAATGGGAAGTGTCAGGCAACTTTAGTAACACGCCGTACTACCAACTTTGCTGTATGCAGGAATATTACATATGCATTCGCACACACACAGCTTTCAGGTTTGCACCGCAGAAATATAAAGAAAGATGAAAACTGCAGCATAACTGGTTCTAGATCCCAAGTGTCCACATGCCTCTTAAACACCCCGAGAGGAACTGCTTTAATCACCTAAGTACTGCAAGGAATAAACACGTCTTTTAATTGCCAAAAGGTGCCAGAGCAGTTCATAAAAGTCACAAGCACCTTGAAACCATTTGAAATTCTGCCTTCGTCATGTTTCCCCTTCGGCCAAGCAGTTGCCAAGTTAATGGACAAGGTTACAGCTACCCTGAATAGCCTGGCAGGAAATATGAGAAATTACTTAATCAAAAATAGGCAAGCCTTCGAACTATATATAAAGCGAGATTTCCACTGAAAATTCCAGTCTTCATATTCCTAAGCCTTCTGTGCTGTCACTCCATTCACAAGTATTAAATTCTTCACTTAAAAAAAAAAAAAGATTAACATTACAAACAGCACAGTTTTTAACACAAGCTTACACTGGAGACCTTCAGTGCTCAGTGCCTAGTTCCTGCTACTAATGTTCGTATACCTTGGAAGCCATTACAACCTGCAAAATATATCGAGTCATCTCAGCTTCGGGCAAGACTACTGAAAGCAGGGGAAAGAGCCATGGTTTCTCCTTGGTTAGTTTCTGCACTGAACCATGTTTGATGAACTCCATCCTGCACTAAGTGAAATCTCCCTTTCCCAAGAAGCAAGCAAAACTGAACCACAAGCAACTGGGCTCCAGGCGGGAATCGCTGGGAAATGTTCTGTGGCTTGTTTGATGCAAGAGGTCGAACTAGAAGATCAGAGAGGCTCTCTGCTGGCCTTAAACCCCATCCCTTGGTGTTGAGTTATTTACCAGGCTTTTAGGAAAAGGAAGAGGAATCAACTTGCATTAAATAAAGACCCACCCCTAAGCTTGAATGTATTTTTAGAGTTAGCCTTCTCTCAATAAACCACTCCTTAAAACTCTCCTTCGCAATGATGTCTCTAAAAACTTGACATGAGCTAAATAGCTGATGTGCTAAAGTGAAGATCTATAACCTGAACAACATTTTCTCATTGTTTCCTTGATTCCTTCCCGTTTCTCTGCACCCATCTGCTGCAAACTGCAAGTCCTTTGGAGTAGGGGATTTTGGTTTTTGCTTTGTGTTTGAACCTAGTACCATGAGTACCTGGACCATGACTAGGACAAGTAGCATGATAATACAAAAGAATAAATAAGAAAAATAAGGGTTGGGGGTTTAGTGGTGTTCTGAGGGGAAAGAGGCACAACCCCTAGTCCTCATTTGGGGGGTTTATAACCAAACTTTCCCAAAGTGAAGAGGCTGTTCAGATACAGAAGTTGCTTTAACCCAGGGGTGGGCAATTATTTCAGCTGGAGGGCCACTTAATGAGTTTTGGTGAGCTGTTGAGGGCCACAAGGATAGCCCCACCCCTTGATAGCTGCCCTGCCCCCTAGTTGCCATCTTGAGACTGGAAGTCCCACCCCTAATTCCTGAATTTTGCCACCGGAAGTCCATACCCTTTCCTGGAAACGTACTTCTTTTGGCAGGGGGGTTTGCCATCTTGGAACTGGAAAAAACAAATTGTGTATTATAAACCAAACATCTGCATTAACATATTTTAATTTTATTTCAAAAAATATTTTTGTCCTGATTTGTGTGTGTCTGCATCACGTACATAAAGGTGATTGGATAATAGCTCAAAATAAAGTCTTATTCTTGCATATTGTGGGAGTTGTGTGGGGGGAGACATATTTAAGACAACTCTCCAATAATTGGATTCTATACATGGAAAATTACAACAGACTTATAATTTTCCAGGTTTAGAGTCTAATTTTTGCAGGGGTCCTCTTAAATTTGAAATAGTCTTGGATTCAGGTAACTGGTACTTTAGAAGTTCAGTAATCATGTTTGATACATTGCATTTAATGCA
>NW_017729028.1:36993238-36993851 GCF_001723915.1 Gavialis gangeticus
GTTATGAGTTTGGATGTGTGTGTATATGGGGTGGGAGAGCAAGTGGGTGTGTATGGATGTATGAGGGTGTGGGTGGGTATGGGGTTTGTGGGGGGTTGTGGGTGTATGGTGGGAGTTGCAGGGTATGTGGAGGAAGACAGTGGCTGGGCAGGTATGTGGCAGGGGTGTGGGTGTGAGGTGCGCATGAGGGGGTGTGGGTACATGTGTATGGTGGAGCATGGGTGGGTGTGGGTGCATGTGTATGGTGGGGTGTGCACTTGCACTTGGGACCCCTCCCTACAAACATGCCCACCCATTGTGCACAGTCCCTGCCAGCAGCAGCAGCAGCAGCAGCAGCACCAGTGAAGCCCCCCAGCAGCTCGTGGTCCTGGTGAGCCCCGGGGCTGTGCATGGCTGGGCCACTGGCTCTGTCACACAGGGCTCACATAGCCAAGCCTCACACTCCCAGGGAGAGAGCAACATGATGAAACTGGCCATGCAGGTCATGGGGCTCACTCAGCTGGGGAGGCAAGGAGAGGGGCAGAGCCAGCCCAGCTCCATAATGTGGAGCTCCCCATTGTTCCTCGTGACCTGCACATGGCAGTGAGCGAGGTCAGGCAGCCAGGGCGATCTC
>NW_017729028.1:36998851-37003327 GCF_001723915.1 Gavialis gangeticus
GAGGCAAGGAGAGGGGCAGAGCCAGCCCAGCTCCATAATGTGGAGCTCCCCATTGTTCCTCGTGACCTGCACATGGCAGTGAGAGAGGTCAGGCAGCCAGGGCGATCTCACGGGGCTCCCTGCAAAGGCACACAGCTCAGGCAGAGAACCCAGGAACTGCATGCAAGCCTGGGGAGCCCTGTGCAATGGAGACAGGGAGACCCCGTGCCCCTGCTGGCCCTGGCCCTGCGCGCCTGCCATCCCACCCTGGGTCCCAGCACAGGCCCCACACTGCTGCCCAGCTGCCGTTGCACTCCTGCCTAGTCCCTGCCCCTACACCATTACTGCCACCCTTCACCTGCCCCCACTCACTGTTGCACCCCACTGCCCTTTCCCCATCTGCCATCACTGTTTCCCTACCTGCAGGGCTGGGGTCAGGGCTGCCCTGCGGGAGAGGGTGCAAGTGCAGCGTGCACTGCCCCCACGGAAGTGAGCCGGGCTCAGCCCCATGCAAGCACAGCAGGGTCAGCCCAGAGCCGGGCCAGAAACAGTGAATTGGTAGGCTTCCACCTGCAGGCCAGATGAAATTGTTTGGCAGGCTGGATTCAGCCCATGGGCCATATTTTGCCCGCCCCTACTTTAACCTATGAACAGAGCAAGGTGTATGATCCCATGAAGCTGGGCAGTGGATCTGGACGCCTTCAACAATCTCTTGCTCCAGAGTTCTCTCTGGTTCCAGCATGTGCAGATTAACTGCCCCAGCACCGACCACCTCAGGGTTTGCAACTAGAAATACTCAGAGTAAAGCTGTTCTTACCACTTTTCCAGTCAGGTGCCCACTTGCCTTCTGCAGGAAACCACACAAAACCTCTTAAGATAGTGGTATCCTACAGGATTTTAAGCTCAGTGTTGCAGGCCTAACAAGCCTGGCTAATTCAAATCTGACCTTCAGGCTTTTTAAAATGTGCTCATCTCACTGTTATGGAGAATTGTAAGGATGACATTCAGACATGGATTAGCACTAGCAATGGTCACTCTCAGGAGGGGAGAGGAGAGAGTGACTTTATTGCTATTGCTCAAAAAAGTGGGGTGTTTACACGACAGAAGAATTTTTATATATTCAGAGGGGTGTCCAGATAACAGGCATTCAACACCACGGCAATGAGCCCAGTTTCATTCCATTCTGTGCCATGGCACACACAACAGCCTTTAAAATCATGATTGCAGTTTTCCAAAGAAGTCAGTGTTGTTGGTGGTAAACACTTCGTGAACTCCAGTGGGAGTACAATTAGGCTTCAACTGAACTCTTCTGAAAAAATCTCACTGAAAAAGAATGTATTTAATTTTTTGGCCTGAGTACAGCACTAGGATCCAGGCTTCTCTGAAGTTCAGCTGCAGCTGTATCGTCTCCAGCTTGCTTTGCAATTGCAGTCCTTACTATTCCCACCTGTAAAATGGAGTTAATGCTATTTAACTCTGGTAAACGTTAATAGAATTTATTTGGCTTGGGTTCATAGAAAGCATTGTGGTTTATAGAAAAGGCTGAGAATAGAAGTTATTGTGAATTCTGTTGATTGGCTTTCTATGCAGCTGAATTTTAAGCCATGCCTCCCAAGAAACAGGATTGATAGGATATAGCTGTTATTTGCAAAATGTGGGTAACTTGTTCAAATAAGCTCAAGAGCAGAAGAATTAGGTAGCCATGGGTGTCTGGAGTGTCATTTATTGAATAACCATGACACAAATCGCCAAGGTGCAAGCATCTCTAATGTCCATTCAAATCAGTGAGACTAGGGACTACTTAAGACCTTGGAAAAATCAAGCCATTAATTGTTACTACTCACACTTTATTCCAACTTGATGGTAGGAATAAGAGCTTATTTGTGGTTTCACAATAACATTTTTAAAGAGCGATTTTTTGCTCATCTTCATTCAATCTATGCTGATTAAATGAAATTAAGACATTTGTCTCTCATACAGGAAAAACAAATGCCGTTTTCCTGTTGATACCAGTTTTGGGGGATCCTCTTGTGACACTAAATAATGAATCAATAATAATAAGGTGTTCTTCAGGTCTACAGTATCTTCCTTCCTGAAGGTTCCCAAAGCACTTTTCAAATGTATGCATTTAATTTTGCAAAGCCTTCATAGATTTTGAGGGCAGAAAAGAATATTTAGATCGTGTAATCTTCTCTCCAGCATTACACAGGCCATAAAAACAGGAACACCACGTCAAAAAATCTTTGTACAGACCACGAAGCAGCAATCAGCTGGGAATGATGCATATATTGGTTTCCTAAGGAAGGACACAGCCCTAGCCTTCGAAGCCTCCTTGTACCATTTCCAGGTCCCTGGGTCAGCGAGGCCCATGAATATCAACCATTGCTGACCTTGCAGGGAAAACAGCAGCAGTATAAAGGTACATACAACACTGCAGAACAGTTTGTCGCAGGAAGTGCGTTACTCTGTTCAAAGCGAAATTTTCAGTCGGAAGGAAGTGATCTCCAAAGGTAAAATATTGTGGTAATCCAGGTGAAGATACAACTGTCTTTGGGATTTGGTGCCTGTTTCCCAGGGAGCGAGGGGAGGGCAGGGTTTGGGTGATATAAATTTGAGGAAAGATTTTCCATTGCCTGTAAAAAGGGGTGGGAGTGAAATTACAGGTCATTTCTAACCCAAGCTGGGAGCAACTATCATAAGAGAACTTCCTTTTCCTTCCCAGTGCACTATTATCCAGACACCCCCCCATCCCTTCCAGAGTCAAGCACAAACACCAAATGCATGCAGACATCAGATGCAAGTCTCATCAAAACGATGGGTCCTCCAACAACCCACTGCTCACTTAGCTCAATGCCCCAGCAGGGAATCACGTGTCAGTGGTGAGGGGGGAAATGTCACCTATGGAGGCAAAAAACTGCTTCCTCCGTGCTGTCTTATGCAAGTTCTTACTTATTTGCCTGTAGACTGACAGCTATTTGACAAGGGTGAAAGAAGACCAATAGATGCTGGAAGAGGAGAAGAAATTCAAACTGAATGGAGACATGAACTGAGCATAATGTATCACTGAACAGAGGCTGGAGAGAAGGGAGTGAGCATTTGGGGTTATAAATTGGCTGTTCTCCACCCTTGTGCAAAATTCAGAGAGGGAAACCGCGTGGGGTTTTTTTTTCTTTTCTTTCCACTGAGCAAAGGAAGAGGCACAGCCCCTTAATTAGAGAGTGAAAGTCCCTTTTGAAACCTAAAAAAAAAAAAGACTTGATGTTCCAATCAAAGTTTTAATTCGGGTACACAGCAGAAAAATGAGAACAGCTGTGAGAAAGAGCTGAGAGGCAAAATTCTTTCGATTTGAAGCTGGAAGTTTGGGATATTTGGCCATTTGCAGGATTTGTCATTCTTTTCCAAGATAGGCTGATTGTTTTTTCTTGCTCCCAGTAGAACTTATTACATGAAAATCAGTTTAATTGACCATGCTTCTCCATGGAAATGCACAGTATCCATTCCATAAAAGCATTGTAGTGCAACAGCTTTATCTACGCTACATCTCAGTATCTGTCATAACAAATGTGAACTCTCTGCAATGACCAGAATACCATCTAGAGTAATGCATTTTCCCCCTAATCATACCACAAAGCACTGAAGCAAGGTAGAGAAAAAATGTCTAAGACTCATAGTCTTGCTTTGGTTACCTACATGGGGCAGGGCTGTCATTGGCTTACATGGGATGTACATCTCTGGGACTTTTAATTCCTGTAAGGGATAGACTTGAGCTGCAGGGGCGGGAACCAGCTCAAATTTGCATCTAGTGTGCCAAAGTGTTATTGGTTTGGGTCATTATAGAAAGAGGAGATTGGGAACTATAAAGCTCCCAAAGTTTGGAGGCAAGGTTCTTTGGGTAGAAATGATAAAGCTCCAACATTTGGAGTTGTTCAGAACAAGAGGTTGCTCAATTCAGTTTTTGGGATGAAGAAGCACCATTTTTAGCCTGCCTCAACCCTTCCTGTTTTCAGCTGCTACCGGAAACAGAAAAGCTCTGTGCTTTGCGTGGCAGCTATATGCTTGCATCCAGCGGTGGAATATGGCCCAAACCAAGCGGAGAGGAAAGGTAACCAAACATTTCCAATGCCCCCCACCAAAGAGTTTCAGGTTCAGTTCAAGGTTTCAACAAAGACTTTGGGTCCCTTCTCATTTCTTACAAACCTATTTGCCCATCCCTCATTGCAACAGCACATCTGGAAATGCTACAGCAAAGGCCCTGCCAGCACTTTCATTATAAGCCCTCCTGTTTGCAGGGTTTTGTAACTTTTCCTGAAAAAATCCAATAGCATGAGGCTGAAACTTGATATAAAAGTTCTCAGCTGGGGACCGGTTTTTTTTTTTCTGTGTTGCAATATTTCAATGAAATCCAATCAAACCATTTTTCAAGTCAGAAAAGAATATAAACAGGGTTTCTTATGGTAGGGACAAGAGGAAACTTTTTTTTTTTTTTTGCTCATGTGG
>NW_017729028.1:37003444-37027921 GCF_001723915.1 Gavialis gangeticus
CCCCCCCCCCCCTTATTTACAATCCATGGACGGAAAATATTGCAGATAACAACAGTCTTCATATCTGGCAAATGCTCAAGATTAAAGTGTCATTACAACCTTTGATGGGGCCAGTCAAAGGAATGCAAAAATCTAGGTTGCATATGGGATGCCCCTGGTCATGGCACCTACTCTGAGGCTGGAGTATGGGGTGAGGAAGAGCAGAAAGAATCAGTAATGTCCAGTGATTTCTTAGTAAGCGTCAAAAGGAGAAGGAAAGGCTGGAGACTCTGGGATACACACAAAGCATTAGGAAGCCCAGTTGCAAGAAAGAAAAGATGGTGACTCTCTAGGAGGGCACGATACCCACCAGGATGTTAGCCAGAGGAGACATCATCCAAAAAAATCTTTGGGAATTATTTGCATTACAGCAGCAAAGGTCAGGCTCCCACCTGCTTGCCCTTTTTCTGTCCCTATGACTGCTACACTCTTTACTGCAGTCTTTGTTTTCTTGCCTTGTTTCAGCAGGAGCAGTGGGTGGTTCCCCCAATCCAAACTTGCCCCTCGCTAGCTCCTCCCTTAACTTGGAGGACTTTCAGCTATATAAAAAAAAAAATCTTTGAAACCCATCTACTTCTCTATCACTTTTCTATTTCAAATAGTTAGTAGCAGAGGTCATCCTCGATCAGTACTCCAAATCCAGCTCCAAGAAGAGGGAGGTATGGGGAAAACACATTTGGATTTTTTTTTTCTATCAAGATAGATGAACCAGAATAAAACTAGACTGAATCTTAAAAGAACCAGATTGAGTCTTCAAGTCACAGACCTGAAATTGAGCCAAACTGGGATCTCTCTAAGGCCAGTTAATGCCATTGTACAAGTCCATGGTGAGACCTCATCCAGAATACTATGTACACTTCTGATAACCCATGCTCAAGAAAGATGAATTTGAGTACAGAGAAAGACTATTCATATCAAGGGAACAGACAGCCCTTCTTGCAAAAAGGAGGATAAAGTCGCTTGGCCTGTTTGGCCCATAATCAAGGGATAACAGGACATCTGACTGCTGTCTATAAACATGTTAGGGGGGTGTGCCTAATTATGCTAAAGTATAATGCTGGCCCAAGAACAAATCTATACAAATCAGCCATGAATAAATTTAGGCTGTAACTTAGAAGGTTTCTGTCCCGGCACTGGGTGGCCTCCTGGTAGGCGTTGTGGGGGCAAGAACCCTAAGCACCTTTAAGATGGAGTAGGATAACTTTATGAAAGGGACGATATAACATCAACGTGTTTCTATAAATTAAGTGGATCCCATCATCACAAAGTTAATGGTTAGATATTCAAAAGTGTCTAGGTTTTGCTGTTCACTCTCTTATTACAACCTGATCAGTTTATGAGAGGTTTGCTTCCATGTAGGGAAATGGTTACAGCAAGTAATAAACTACTCGGAGTCCAGCAGTCTTTGATCTGCAAAATACAATAATGCAACTGTCTTGAGATCATAGTTTGAAGAGTCATCTCAGTGCAGAGTAACAAGGAAAGCATGTTTACATCTGCCAGCCTTTTAAAAGAAGGGAACAAGGTAGCCCACAAGATCAATCATGTGAGTTACACATTAAATCCTAGCTAGTTACCGACATGGAACCCAATCTAGTTCTTCCTCGCTTGAGTCCGTTACTTCTGCTACATTGCTGTAATCCAAGAACATGGATACCAGAGACAGCCTGGTCCAAATCATATACACACATGATGAAAAGCATTATTCCCCACACCAGCCCTGATGGGACTCTATGCATCATCTCTCTCCTTCCTGACCTGTCACTTATTACCACCTCAATCTGCTGTTGATCACTTCACGAGACTCATGTTCATTCAGTGAAATTGTACACAATGTACAATGTTAAACACATAACTATGCACTGGTCTACTGTCTGGCAAAGCCTTAAAGACCTTTGTGAAATCCAAGAAGATTACTCTTAGCACGTCACCCCTTGTCTGCTCTCAGCTTTATATCTTCAAAAAATTCCACCAGATTTGTCAGACAAGATTTTCCTTTCCAGAAACTATCCCAGTCACTTTATATCAGCTCATATTTTTCCAGATGTTTTGTGATCTCATCCTTTACTAATGTCTCCAAAATCTTACCTACCGTCAAAATCAGACTTTACTGAAAACCAGTAATTCCCTGACTTCACCTTAGTCCTCTTCCTATGGATTGGGGTCATATTTGCTCTGTTTCAGTCCCTTAGTACTTCCTCTCTTTCCAATAAGCTATTAAGTCTGCTTTATTGGACCAGTATCTTTTTTCATCATCTCTTTCATGAGATTCAGATGTAAGCAGTTGAGCCCTAAAGCTGTCTCCTTTTTTCCAATGGACTTTTGTCTTTTGGTGCCCTTTATCTTAGCAGTGTTATGCATTGGTGGCATGCAGGGGGTGCATGCGGGTGCACGTGGATCCCCTGAGCTTGGTGATGCACCCCCTGCAAAAAGTGCTGTCAACACTGCCAGTGGCACGTGCGGCTGGTCGCCTCTCGCCACCTCCCATCCTCGGCGGTGGTGTCTATGGGCATTCCCCAATCACGCTGGCCACTGTTGGCAGCGGTATCTGCAGGTGGTCGCCAACCACTGATCATTGCTCGCCACCCCGGCCCCCTTCCCATCCCTCCCTCCCCCACTAACACTGCCGAGGCCAGCTGCAAGAGCTCCCCGCTCCGCCCACCACCAATGCGGCTGCCTATGGGAGCTCCCTGCTCACTGCCACCACACCCCCGCCACCGCTGATGCCTGCGGGGGGGTCGCCATGCCCCCCGAGCCTCCAGGGGCATGTGGCACTCATGCTGTTATGAGCCCTTTTCGAGAGGGTTCACCGACACCTACTTATCACTGCTGTTTGCTTGAAAGCTAGAGAGCTGAGGTTCAATCCAGGCAGTATCGGGGTAACAATGGTAAGCAGTTTAGGATGACTCCTGAGACAGGTTCTGTAAACCAACACCATTCAGTTTTAAGCCTGAAATACATAATCAAATCAAGCTGGGGACAATTAAAGATAATTAGTATCAGATTGCCATCACACTTTATGGGAGCCCATACATAGCTATCTCATTTCAGTTGCCCAAATTATTAAAAACTTTGTCATGGTTGGCAGCCTCAGCAGAATATCCATGTCTGATGGCCATAGTGTGAGATGAGGATCTGGTCACCCGCAAGAAACTTGATACTTGGAAGTAACCTGCTCTTTCCATTTTGGGAATGTCTTTTAGAATTGAATGGCAATGAAACCAATAGATCTCTAAATAATTGCTTTAAAATCCTGTAACACTTAACAGAACTCCATTTTATAGGGCCAGAGGGGATTCCAGTCCTCAATACACAATTTGTTGGCAAGGCCAGCCCTATATTTTCTACTTCCTAGTTTTTGTAACATACTGAGACAGCAGCTGCATTCACAGATAGCAGGAAATTGGTATATGATGACAGACCTGGATCTGGGGGGAGGAGGGCAGTGATGCAGTTGCACCCTCCCTTGGAGTCTTTCTCCACCCAGCCTTTAAAATCACCTGCCCAGGTGGGACAGCGACATTTCTATCTAGGCAGCACTGAGGGGGTCAATTGACCTCACGGCTCATTATAAGCTACCTGATCCCTGCTAGTTTCTCTTCATTTCCCAAGTGTTAATCACCCTCTCTCCTTTCTAATGGACTTGATGTTCCATTATCAAGCTATCCTTCTGCAATTTTGCTATCTGGTAGCCATCCTGGTAATATCTCTCTTTGGTTTCACAGCCCTGCACATGTTTTTAGCTCTAGCTAAAAAACCTTATCTGGGGGTGGTAATATTAATTCTGGTGTGGAAATGACTGACAATGAAGTGTTGGATGAACTGTCAAGATGCTCGATAAAAATAGATTTTGTTTTACAAATCTGAATAAGAGATGCACATTTAACTATAATGACTACAGGACTAATACAATAATTTATTTTGATTTTTTTTGCCTAGTTTGTTGTGTTTTTTATACTTTATATGTAGTCTAGCAAATTAGTAGACATTCCTATAAAATTATGTTTGTTTTTACTTTAATCCCTAGTATATTAGTAAAGCTTCTAGTTTCTCTTTAATTGGAGAAAAATATGTGTAGGGTTATATGTGATGGTGCACCACACTATCTGCACTGTGCTTCTCCCCTTTTCAAGATCTTAGATCCACCCGTGTATGCTGAGCACCGTTTTCAGTTACCTTGGTGGTAACATTTATATGTTTTGTAGGTTTTTTTGGCAGACACAGAGTCAAGTCCCATGTTCTTCTTTAAGTCAGGTGATTGTAGAAGAACTTCAGTTTCTAATGATGTTTCTAGTCATCCTGGTCACAGAAAGAAGCTTAAAAGTACCAGTTCCTTCCTAATCCCAAATATGGCAATCAGTCTGACCCTGAGCAGAGGAGTAAGACCCTCTAATCAGGAATCCCTGGGTTTCAGTCCCAAAAGGAGCACTGGCATACCCCAGTCAAAAATCACTAGCCTTGGCTGAGTCAACACCCGGGCTAAGTACAGACAATCAAAAAGCCTGAGGCTGAATCAATTCAATCTTTGCAGGTTAATCTGAGCTGCACAGATTGAACTGATGAACAATTTAACAGACATTCAACAGACATTCACTTTTGATTCTGGAAATGCAGCTACATGCCTGCAGTGGCCCAGGCCAGAATTGGGGGGGGTGGGGAGGGGGCGAGCTAAAGTACGCCTCCCAGCTCACCTGTAGCAGACAACTTGAGCCAAGGCTAGCCTGCCCACCCTGTGAGGGGGACGGGGTTTGTGAGGGAGGTGCAAAGCATCTTGGGATGCTGGGGGACTGTGAGTTAACTTGAATCTGGAGGGGATCTGGGACAGAAGTTCAATAAACCAGTTAAATTTAAAACAGTTAAGTCTGATAACACATCTATCCAGGTTTATCTTAAACTGACTCTGCCCATTTTGAAAGCAGTTTATGTGCACCGAACTTCTGTTGTGTTACAGATTTGAACTGGTTTCCAATCACTTAACACCAGTTTATGTGTAATTTCTGTCCCTAGCCCCAATACTTCTGAGAAAGCCAATCTCCATGCCCGCCCCCCAAAACCCACATACCAGAAGCAACAGGAAGGGAAAAAATTCCTTCCTGGCCCCACATGGCAAACATTAGAGCCCAGAAACATGGAGAAAAAGTCAAACACTCTCCATTCTGCTCTGCAACCTGGGGACAGCAAGCAGTCCACACCCTCTCTAGGTGGACAGCCAGAAGCCTCCTCCACAAACGCATCCCAACTCCTTGAATCTTCTTTTATAACTAAGCCAGTTGTGGAGCTCTGCTTCATTCTCCTGCTGCTGAGCATTGTCCTCTTCAATATCCACCAGCTTTAGACAGCAGAGCTCTTCTTGTTATCTCCCAGCAATCCATCTGTTAAACTTTACAGGCATAGCTTGGCCAGGCACTCCAGGCCTGACCAAAGCTGATGCAACGTCTTCTTGAAAACTTCCTATGTTGAGGCTTCCATAACATCCCTAGGCATCTATTCCACTGCCTCATTCTTCTAACAGTAAGGAAGTTTTTTCTCGATACCCAATTTAAACCTACTTTGCTGCAATGTCAAGCTATTGGTACACATACCACTATGGGAAAAAGGTGCTCTCCTTCTTTATAGCAGATGCTCAGATATCTGAAGTGGTTAGATACTATGGTATAAGGGGGACATGTTAATTAGGACTTCTTGCTAAAACCCCTACACCTAATATTTTTGGAGTTTTTCTGTCTACCTCAGGGCTATATTGAGTCAGAAGCAGTAAGCTTCTTGACAACGGGTCTTCTTGTACCTTCAAAAGTACTTTAAAATGGAGTGATGGAAAGAGCTGTTAACAATGATAACTTTTTTTCCTGGCTTTGTTCAGTGCAACCCTGCCTGAGGATTTTTATCCGGCCACAATAGAAGCCTTCTAGGAGGTTAGATGGGGATAATTTTAATTATTTTATCCATCCGTTCTCTAACCTGACCACAAACATATGAGCCAAACCAGCTTCTGATAACACACTTACCAATGCTCAGCTACAAAGGCATTTCTTGCCTAAACGTTATGGCATCTCCTTCACTGGAGATTTTCAAGGAAAGGCTGGGTAGGTAGCTCTCTGGGATTTAGAAATAGTAAATCCTGCATCTGTGCAGAGAGTTGGACTAGATGAGCATTGAGATCCCTTCTGACTGTGATTGCATGGTATGACTCATTGATCTAAAATGAGTGGATGCTAATGAATACTGCTGAACTGGATATTCACAGGAAGGTATTGGGTCATCGGGACAGTCACCCCAAATAACCTGTTTATTTCTTCCTGCAACTTTGTGTATCCTTTTCAACATGAGGCAGCATAGAAAGCTTCTTCGCAAAACGATGGGCTAAATTCTTTACTTAGTGTGGAGGACAAAAATGGACAGGTTACAAGAGGGCAACACTCACAAATTCTCAGCCAGCCACTTGAAACTCAGCTTCTACATGGTTCCCCTGCCCAGGTCTTCCATCTGACAACGGGGCCAACTTAGTCTTTAATCTGCCAGAAGCCACTGAGCCTGGGACTGTATTTCTATATAAGCTTTTTGAATAGGGCTGTGGAAAGGAAGAGCTGTGAATGCCCTGGGCCCCAGATCCTAGAGACCAAGGATTTGGGGAAAACCAATATCCAAGGGGGAAGTCTGGAATGAGGGTAAATCCTACGTGAGTCCTTAGATCCAGTTACCCAAGTTGTCTCTTGCAATTCCTTCCTCCTCTGGGAGGGCAATATAGTCTCTTTAGCACACTCCTACTTTTGGGGTCAAGATCATTTAGAAACACATTAAAAATGATTGGGTCCAACATTGATCTTTCAGGAACTCTACAAGGAACCTCCCACCAGGCCAAGAGTTCCCCTTTCAGCACAACCCTCTGAAATCTTCCCCTTAGGCTGTTCCCTATTTATCTCACATTTCCAGTATTAATCCCACCTTCTCCACTGTAAATGCTTTACTGAAGTCCAGAAGGATTAGTTCTACCATGTTTCCCATGCCATAGATAGGAAGCTCTTGGTTGAAGTAAAGCTGTGATTCTCAGCTAGGGTGATGGTGCACCTTGGGGTGCCATGAGATCCTTTTAAGGGTGCTTCAGGTTAGGCATGCAGGCACCTACACCCGGTTCACAAGATGATGATGCCAGAGATGTCAAATAGGGATCTGTAGTATCAAAACTCTCCTGACCTATTGTGGTCTGAGTTCTTTGCAACAGGAGAATTGCTCTAGTATTTTTTTGTAGTCAAGGAACGAGTGAAAGGTAAAGGGTTGGCACTTTTCGGGCAGTGCCTTGAGTCTAACAAGCGTGCCTGGATGCTAGCAAGGGGTTCCTTGACTCTAAAAAGATTAAGGACCAAAAAGAACCAAACTAACTAAAGAGTCAGTATCAGTAGCCTAGAGACGGTAGCTCATCTATTAAGCCTCTCTGAGTGACCTAGCCAGTCGAGAGCACTATAGCCATAGTCACCACATGAATCACACTTACTTTTAGTACCTTGTTCCTCAGTGGCTCCCTTCACCTCTCCCAGCCTTACCTTGGGTCTGCCCATCTACCTCCTTAATGAGCTGCCCTCACTTTCTCAGCTCTGCTCTTGGCCAGCTGGTCCTTTCAGCCCTGTAATAGCTGTTTTGCACTTCTGTCCGATCCAACAGACCACATTATCTGGCCTTTATCTTACAGCCGGCTGCCTTAAGGGCTTGCCACTCACACCCATAACCTTCTAGTAATTATCTATTTCAAGCCCCACCCCATGCTCTTTAGGTCAGGCTGGAGCAAAAAATGCTTTCAGTTATGGGGTCCCTGCTCCATTTGTTGGTGTGTTGGCCATGATGGTGGGTATCATGCATATACTCTTTCCCCAGGTCCCAGTGCACAGACCTCAGGTCTTCTACTCTCTAGAGATCACTTCCTTTCCATGTTCTGCATCATACAGTGGCCTTTATTAGCCAGATATTAATCTTGCTCTCTTAATCTCCTCAAATCATCTCTGCTTGAATCTATGTTTTAACAAGGGCAAGGTGAAACCTAGCAGGATCAGTCAGGACCAGCACTGGCTCACTTTTCTAGGAAAGGTGTAAAGCTTTTCTCCTTAAGGACATCTGCATTTCCCTACATCATTAAGCACCTTCCTCTTAGGTGCTTTATAGAGATACACTCTGACTGTAGCAATTAGGTCACCATGGTAAACCCTTTGTGGTTACATGTGAAGAGTAATTAAGGGAGATCACAGTAAACTAACCCAGCTCAGCAAGAGCAAGTTCTATTAAACAATTAATCACAGCTTTCAAGGGATTATTAATGAACCTCTTACAACTAATCCTGCAGTCTGAAGAGAATGGGGATTTTGATGAACTGGCAAATACTCATAAAGACGGCGAGTGCAGAAAAACCCAGCGTGGCTGGACCGCGACACTGTCATTTCTAAATGGCATTGGATTCCCTCTGTTCCAGGAGATCAGGACAAAGAGGAGTTTTGCTACTTTTAGGCCCCGATTCAAAATTAGAGTGGGTGGAAAACTTCTAGGCATAAATGTTTTCAGGAAGGAAATGAACACTTTCAATGCATCTTCTTTTTATCATTCATTTCCTTCAACCCAAAGACTGAATAGTTTTATTTCTCTTGGGTTTAAATTTAAAAACTAAAAAAAAACCTTTTACTGACTTGGGTTCTCTTTTCTCATCTTTTCTATCTTTCCCCTTCTTGCATTACATGAACCCTTCCCCTCCAAAAAAATATTGGGACTTATTTCACAATATGAACATGTTTATTGCCTTTACAAATTTTCTGCAGAAAATATTTATGATTTTCTTTGACCTATTCAAAGCCCCTGTCTTTGTGTAGGTCTTCTCTAATGAAAGAGCAAAAGAATGGTGTGCCTTAAAGCCCAGGAAAGATAGATACTAAAATCAGGGTAATGATGACCATACGCACTGGGTACAACGTCCAGAAAATAAAATATTCTCTGACTCTTGTTCCTCCAGCACCTGCATATTGTGATGGTGGTCACTTTAGAAATCTTCAGTTAGGCAAAGCAAACTGGATAGTCTCAGACTTGTACAAGGGTTTTATTTGTCTGTTCTGCCCAGTACACATGCTTTATTGTGGATTAACATTCTCTATTATATTCTAGGGGCAGGTAATAAGTCTGTTGGCTCTCCAGGAGAGAGAGAGGGGACCTGTCCAGTCTAATTTTGTGCAATAATCTCAGAAGATATTTATTTAAGTGAAAACACCTCCACCACACAACACACACATGCTGTGTTTGGCCTTCAGAAGCAATTTTTTTAAAACTAAAAAATGTAAATAATTTAGGTGGAAAGTAACAGGGTCGTTTGGTCTGAAGGCTGAGACCAATCAACTAAATAACATTGACCACAATATGGTATTATCAGTACACTCAGGCCAACAGCAATACTGGGCTGCCAAACAGCAACTTACCTTTTAAATACTTTGGGGCGGGGGGAGCAGATATAGAAAGATAGCTCCCAAATTTATTTTTAAGTGAGTAAATATGAAACATGAAAGATCTGCTAAACCTGAGCAAGTGCAGGTCTTTGTCCCTAGCTACTAGCTGGCCCACATTCAAGGACAAAAGTCCACAACAACAGCCAGCTGGCGGAGGTACTCCTTCAAGGGCACAAAGTAGAAGCCCCAATCGAATATTAAAATGCCATAAATAAATTGGCAGACAAGGTTCTTTGGGTGAATCTGATATCTTTCATTAGACCAACTTAAATAGTTGGAAAACAATTTTTAAGCAAGCTTTCCAACTATTTAAGTTGGTCTAATAAAAGATATCAGATTCACCCAAAGAACCTTGTCTGCCTATGTCCTTAGACCAACACGACTACAACCTAGACCCCTATAAATAAAATGGCACCTTCTTACGCCAAATCTGAATGTATCCCTTAGGGCATTTTTGTTTGGGTGCTTGCTTCTCTTTTTAAATAAGAATCTGATGTGGGAGAAGGTTGGTATGGTAACTCCAGAGCCTGCAGTCTTGATGCTTACCCACAAAACGGCAAAGCTGGCCCTCCACTTCTGCACCTCCATTCATTTGAGAACTGTGGAAATGTAAAGGAGCATTTAGGCTTTTGTTCAAATCAAGCTCGTTTCCTAGTCCATCTACCTCTGGCATAGAGGGAGCCCTTCAGCATGCAACCAGCCGATTTCCTAGGCTTCCTGTTTTCTTTGCAAATGATGGGTTTACCTAATCCACACAATCAAAAAATGACCTTAACTCTGTCGTTAGCAAAGCGGAGTGTGCTGCCCTGCCAGCTACACAAAACAAAACACAAGTGGTCCACATCTGAGCCAGTTGTGACACATTTTTTGACCAGCCCTAATTGAGACCCAGCGGAGATATTCAGCCCGTCAAGAAAAGTTCTCAGGATTGGCAATGAGCTCAGCAGAACATGACTGCTGAAAGTAAGTGTGGCAGTCTGATAGTTTCCAGAAACAAATCTGAAACTTGGAGCTGTTGTAAAATATACAATAGTTTAGTAGCCTGAGACACAGCTTGTGCCTGAAAAGAAAAATTGCTTGCAAGAGCCGACACGGTGCTATTCACTCATACTGAAGCACAGTGGTACGAACTGCTGTGCGCCAAAGCCAGACTTGGGGCTGTTGGTAGGGTCAGTAGCAGAACGATTTCCAGGCCTAGCAAAAAAATACAAAGGGCAGTGCTGCATAGTTGTATCCTCTCACACTATCCCCACAACATACCTCATCTGGGAGATCATGACTGAACAGAGATAAAGCGGTCTTTTGTCTTCTTCTAGATGACTTCCACATCGCTATGCCAGGGCTCTCTTACCCTTCTAGGGTCAAGACGCATCTCACCTTAGTTGGACCTTTAGTCCAAACTTTTTGCTTCACCTTGCATTGATGATTCTGCTCCAGCTGGGTGGCCAAGTCAATGCGATTTTGCCCAAGCAAACCACAAACCGCTCCTCTCCCATGGTAACAAAAACACCCAAGCAAAAATATAACACAAACCTTCACCCTCCCTAAGCAAGAGACCTTTGCCCAACATCCACCCAGGTCTTCTCTCTCAATAGACAAGAGCAAAACCCTGTGGTGGATATTCTTCCCACCCTCTCTGGATGCCCCAGCCTGG
The DNA here is from genome assembly GCF_001723915.1 of Gavialis gangeticus. Lineage (NCBI taxonomy): Eukaryota > Metazoa > Chordata > Crocodylia > Gavialidae > Gavialis > Gavialis gangeticus. The sequence continues at coordinate 37,014,608 of NW_017729028.1, forward strand.
CTCCCTGACTAAAAAGGGATTAAACTATCAGCCCACAATACTTATCATCCATTATAGAAACTGTGAACTAGACCTCAAGAACATTTCAGAGTAAGGGAGTGTTGGCTAATGGGTAGAGCAAGAGCGCTTCAGGACTTTTGGGGTTGTTTTTTTTCTTTGTCACTAATTTGCTGCGTGGGGTTTGTTTGTTTTATTTTTTTTGGGGGGGGGGATCCTTTACACCAGGCTCTGCATCAGTTCCCCCTTCAGTAGAATGGGTCTAATAATCTTTGCCCCCCTCGCCCCCCCCTTTCACAGGGCCATTGAGAGGTCTAATGAACTAATTAATGTTTGTAAAGCTCTTGGGGATCAGCAGATTAAAGATGTAATGAATTATTAGACTGCATTACTATTAGCAAAAGCTGCCCTGGCCTTACACGACAATTTAAATTTGGAAAGCAAAGGCTCCATAAAACAGAAGCTCTTCTTTGTGCTTGGTGGAGATGGATTATGATCATTTTAGGACTCTAGCTATGTTTGTTGGCATAAACTGAAAGGTGTTCCAAACAGCCAAATGAAAAATAAATCTTATTATTGTACATTTATACCAAGCTGGGTTCCCAGTTTCCTCTGTTTTTTTTAGATTGCTATTTTGATTTTTTTTTTAAACAAACAGTGGAATATAACGTTGTTTTAACTTTGAAATTTATGGTCTTCCTGACAACAGGTAATCACAGTTGCATTTTTGCAAAAGAAAACAAAATTAAAAATATAGACACAGGAAATAAAATTAATTTAAAAATATAGGAAAACATTTATTCTGTGCATCAGCCCAACTGAACAGACAAGTCTCTGACTGATACCCACCACAGACTGCAGTTTCTTGAATTGATTGATTAATAGGACAGAAATGAGGAGGTGTGAATTTATTTTGGACTTCAACGGGGTTGAAAAAGGTTTGGCACAGTTCAGCCGGGCTTAATCTGCATTTTAAAGTCTATGAGCGATGACCACCTACTGGCTCTTTCCAGTGTGTTAGGTCCCACAGAAAGGAAACATTTTGCACTAGGCTTCAGTTCTGCTAATGTTCCTGGATTTATAAAGGTACTAAAAAGGCAGCAGCAATCTGATTTCAAACGAACAAAATACCCTTTTCCCCAAGTGGGACTGCAACTTAACGGAAGACTTGAGGAAGAAGGAGTGGGGGGGAAACGGGGAAACAGTTTCTCATTGTTTGGAGTCAGATTGTTCACGAAGACGATGTTACACTTAAAATAAAATTAAATTCCTTTGGGGTGCTTTCGACATTAAGCACGGAGATTCATTTAACTGTGTGAAAGGTAGTAAAGGAGCAATAAATAATGCTTGAAATTAGAAAAAGCTGTCGAGGAAGGGAAAAAAAATGCTGAAATGCAGAGAATTTTATCTGAGCTGAAAAAAAAAATTCAAAGCAGAAAGATCTCCCTGTATTGCATAGCAAGGATAATTAAAAACAAAGCCGTCTTTTAAGACAGAGCAGCGCTCCCCACCATCTCCTTTTCCTGGCAAAGCCAGGAAACACCCTCAGAAGTCAAATAACCATAACAAGAAAAGACATCTTCTTGAAGAAATTTTGACTCATAGTTTACTGCTTTATAAGCATTTCAATAGAAAGATGTCCCATGCCCAGGCAACAAGTCAAGAATCCAGATTTTTAATGCTAGTTTAGTCTTCTGTGTGATTATTTTTACAACATCTGCAATTAAATGCAGATTTTTCAACTCCCTGATTGTGACCGGATGGAAAGGGGTTTGGTGCATACACACACACGAAAGAGAGGGAGGGAGGAAAGGAGGAAGGGAAAGAGCCATCTCTCGCTGAAACGCTCTTCATTAAAACCAGCTCTGCTCTGCTTCTGTTTTATTTCATTCTGATGATTGAAATTTTCCTCATCTAATAGGAGATGGTATTTCTTCTGACACTTCAGTTATCCAAAGGAAAATCTGATAGTGCAAACTCAAGCATTTTCAGAGGGTTAGCAATTTGGTCACAGAGGGATCGTCAGGCTTTCAGAGGAGGGCTGAGGAAAGAGAGCGAAAACTCTGAAACTCCGCAAGAGCTGCTCAAAACCAAAGTCATTAACACTTACGCAGATGCTGAGGTTTTAAAACACACCCAGGTGCTTGACTCTTACCCAGAAGCAAGGATCAGGGAACAAGAAGAACGGCTTGGGGAGGATAATACCGGTCTTTAAGTTAGCAATATTATTCACCTAGTTGCTACTTCTTGAACCTGCTGGGAATTACAGGTAAATAATTTGCATAAACGGCCCAAAGCATGAGCTTCGCTAGAGTTTCTCTTTCGGGTCTTTTCAAGTGACAAATCCCGTTTCTACAGGACAAGGACAAAGCTGCGCACAGACATTTCTGTGGTCTCTCCAGCTTGATTTTAAAATGGAAGCACACTTCTGAGCCAGGAAGCTAACTGTCCTGAGATGCAGGAGTAGGCAGCGGAAGTGCCTGTTCCTACAGGAACAAAATTGGGCCCCTGCATGTGAAGTATAACAGGAAAAAAGTGTTAAATCTTTTGTCATGACCCATCAATCACAGCGTTTTTCTAGGCAGTGACTTTACAACTGCCTTAGACTAAATTCCCATTATTAACAGGATTCCAGGTCCCTGAATCCAGTGATTTCAGTGCAGATGCGCCACAGGTGAATTTAGCCCGGTGCCACGTAAAATAAAAGAACCAGTAAAAATCTTATAGGTAAAGCTTATTTTCCTTCCCAGATGAGTTTTACTTCCTCCAAAGGGGTGAATTGTCCAGCCCAGTTTAAACACCGACTAGACATCTCAGACGGGCTCCTGTACTATTACCCTTACAGATCAGTGCCGTTTGTGCCCTTGGGTGCCGCCCGGAGACTGGAGCAGCAACGTTGCAGGCAGGAAGCAAGCAAGAGTGCCCAAAACTCAGAGCCCGGCAATGGGAACACCCAGGAAGTCTCTAAAATGAGGCTGATCCCACTGCCACTGCCCCAGTTTATATGAGTATCATAACCATATCCTGGGAGAGACGGTCCATCGCTCTCGACTTCAGCACTTTCTCCCATATGAATGATGTGCGGGAGCGAGAGCACGTACACCAGTCATTTTTTCAACTTATAAGCAAGTAGCACACGGTGAAGTAACGTGAAAGAGGGGAAAAAATCCTTCTTAGCAACCAAAAAGAAAGTGATATTCATAGCCTAAGCACACACTGAAGTGTATGCTTTTTTAAACAAAAGTGTTGGTTATTCAGGGGATACCGTGGGAGTAACTGCTTACCCCCATAGGGCCAGACTCCAGAGTCGGCACAGGCTGACGGCACCCCTCGTGACCATTTGTCAATAGAGAAACGGATGTGGGGACGTGGGGAATTCTCACTACAAAAAAGGTCTAAATTCATTTGAAATTTGGAAAAGAATTTTTCCCCCCAAAAGATCATTTGTGAAAAGCCTTTAAGACGACTCATTTTCTCTTCCCTTTCATCCTGTTTTCTTTTCTTCTTTTTTCCCCCCATTTTGACCCCTGAAGGGGGTGGAGGAGAAGGACAAAAGTAAAGACTAAAAAAACCGACTATTTGGGATTTTCTTAAAACACACACATAGGGAAAGAAAATTTCCACTGGGGGGAGGGGAAGCTTATTTTTGCATAATTAAAAAAGTCATTTAAAAATTTCAACCAGCTTTATTATAGAAGTCACTGCCCCTTGCAGATTGCCTAAGTGTCCCTTAGGTTTCATTGTTGATGGCTCTGAGGATTATTATGTTGCTCTCTGATATTGAAGTTCAGCTGTAGGTTCAGGGTCTAATTCTGCTTTTGCAGTAACAAAACTCAGAAGAAATCCTAGTCGAAGAAGTTACACAAGAGGAAAACCAGGCAGAGGGAGTCAGAATTAGGCTGTCAGGCACTGAAGTTAGTGGGTGCATGTGTCCCTGGCTCAAGAAGCGCAATCCTGCCTATGGAAAAGCACTTCAAGAATTTACTGGAAAGCACTTTCTTTCCATCCTGTGAAGACCCATCCAGGTATCTCTGCTTCTGTGCAAATGTGGATGATGTTGGGGGTAAAAGTATGCCCGTCAGTGAGGTAGTATTTTGTTTGAGTTGTTTTTTGTTCCTGTATTTTTTAGGAGGTGGTTTGTTTGCTTTGCATTTGAAGCAGCGCGTCTCATCTAGTCGTTGGGCTCTCCAGTGCCGTTTGGTTCACGAAGTTGATTGCAATCACATAACTCGGTCATCTAGTATGGAGCTGAAATTAAATACTGCAAATTCCTGGTCAAGCCAGGAGTCCTTTTAAAAGCCAAAGCAATCGTTTCCCTACACCCAGCTTTGATTTCCTGGGCATAAACGTAATGTGTGCACTCCTACATTTTAGCCCACACGTATCGGCCCTCTACCCACAGGGATTGGAAGGGTTTCTTTTTTTTTTTTAAATCTGACATAGGAGCATGGCTCAAAAACCGAGAAAGAAGTCTGCTCAGAGTCAATGGGCATCTTGCCCGAGTCAGTATTGCAGCATACAAATCTGTGCAAGCTAGAAAAGTCTTTCGTCTGAGTTTCACATAAAAATGATCTGTAACGGGTGAGAAGAAAACTGCAGATTTTACCTGGTGAGGTATTAGGCAGCTTTCTGAATACTCGCTTCTAAGGAAGAAAGTTAAAATGTTGGGGGAACAAGCCGAAAAATTAAAACCAAGACAAGCTTACTGTCCTAAAATTGGTGCAGGTATACGCACTTTAAAATATAGATCGTGGCTGCTTTCCAGAACGCCCGTAACATCTCCTGGGCCACAACGTGCGCGGTCTGATCCACAATCACCATCGTTTCTCAGTGCAGTTTGGGGATAAAGGATGAATAGTGCAGGCAAAAAGGCGAAAACCGAGCTTCATCGGCTTCTGCACCACAAGGTGGCAACATCGCTTCAGATCTCCGTGCATCTTGCGGAGAACCAGGTCCGTCACAGCTACTAGCTTTGTACCTTCTTTGCTGTTTTGACCGTGCTGTTCAAAAAAGGAAAGGGGGAAAAAAAAGGTCATTGGTCTCAGTTTCACCCTTGTTATGTTTTCTAAATATGGGATTTAAAAATATCTGCTGCTGTTTTACATATTTTTATTATCTACATTACATGTGTGATCCCATTTCCTGCAGCTTTTCCTTAGCATGTTATCAGCCAGGGAGATTAGCTTAACAGCAGTGTTTTCCAGCACAGAGCCTGTGATTCCATCCAGAAGTGGGATGACTTGAAGCAACACTAGGCCCGAACCAAAATCTCAGCCCATGTAGTCATCAAAATCCAGATCTGCACTCAGGTTTGTGGCCAGGGGCCAACTTCATGCAAAGTCAGTTCAGAGAAGCCAAACGGTCTCCCTCATAGGACATCCTGTAATACAGTTTCCTCCCTGTATTTCTTACCATGATTTCCTGCCTTAAACTGTTGCACGCTATTAAACAGCAGCTGCGTTGCATCACAGAGGTGGCCACTTTTCAGTGATGGGCAAAGTGATTTGTGGTTTCATTAATGTAACATTCAATTGTAAATGCTGTGAAGTTAGGAAATGAAGACGTGCGGGGCTTTATAACAATGTTATGCTCAGTCGCAGTGCACAGCCTGTATCTTGTATTCTGTACATTCAAAAACAGATATATTGAGGCACAGCGGATGCTGAAAACAAAGTGTAATACAAATACGTTATATGACGCGGTGGAGTTAATGCTAGGATAAGGTCCTTCCCTTTGCTAGGCTCTCGTTGTTGCTTTCGGCTCTGACTCTCCAAACACATCGGCCGGAGTAACTTTCTGAGTGTGAGTAGTCACTCTGCATCAGTTTATATCTGTGTGATGGGACCGGCTGCTACATTCCCTGCGCTCAGGCAACTGGTCCCTGGTAAAGAGGCAGCTTTGCCCACAGGAGATTTTCTGATACCAGGGCTAAACCAGATTCCCTGGACAGCAGAAACTCATCCATCAGCAGCTGCTTCCCACCAGCAGAGAAGCTGTGATCTTTTCACTCCTGGTTGTCATTGCTCTGCCAAGGGGACTCTGCAATATAGACAAGGGCTCCGAATAGCCGCATTTTACAGCTGCTTCGGACAGGCTCCCATGACCGCACAGGGACAGGGAAGATCGAATCAGGCTTATTTGTTTTTAAGATTGGGTGACTTCACTGGCTCGTAAGCTCTGACGTGTGAACCTGAGCTGTACTTCACTTGTGGTGACCCCGTAATAAGTACCACCTGCTTTGGTCTCATCGTGTCTCAGAAAGAAAGACTCTTCAGGCTATCATCATGAGTCACTAACTACTCTCGTATCATAGGTCTTGTGACACTGTGGGCCCATTTTACATCACGGTAACACCAAGGATGTCAGTAGAATAGTTGATAATTTACTCAAGCCAACAGAATCCAGCCAAGTGGCTTTCATCAACCCTTCTATAACCACTAAGTAAGTCTCCTGTGACTCAGAAAGTAATGGGGCTGGGGGCAGTGTTTCCATTGACTTCAACCAGCACTGAGTCAAGCTAAATGCAGGTAGTATTCTGGGGTTAATCTCCATAAATTTGGGCACTGACAAAAGTGAGGTTTGTCATGCGATTGGCCCCTGGAAAGCACTCTACAGCCATGCCCTGACAGAAGTGAACAGCTGCAAAGCACTTTAAAAGTGCCCGATCAGGTGACAAATTAACCCTCATGTAATGGGTGTTCAGATGAAGGCACTCCAAAGCAGAGTATCTTCACTAACTTCTGTCTGTTCCTGCACTGATCGTGGCTGGACTGACGCAAACCTCCCTCCCCTGCCTTCTCCCCATCCCATACTGCAGATAGCACTGGAATTGGGGGTGGGGGGGAAGTGGGGCAGAGCTAGGGGACAGAGGTTGCACAAAGGCAGCTCCAAAGTGGAGTTTGATCACCTACCCCCCCTGAACCCAACAGCAAATGCCTATTGGGTCTGGAGGGGGACAGCGGGGGAGAAGGGGGTTGCTCTAACTCATGGCGCTTTCTGTAAAGAGCCATGAATTAGAGCAGGGAGCTGCATGTCTGTCAGCACCCTTTGTTTCTAAACTGGCTCAGATGCCTCGATGACAGACACCCGATCCATTTTTATGTAAATAAGCAAATGGAGTATGCACTTCTGATTCATCTCTCATTTTACACCACTGTAACTCCTCTGGCTTCACTGATTAACACTGCTGTGAGCAAGTGAATGAATGAGGGAGAGAGGAGGAGAAGAATCAAACTCACTTTATGTTGGGAAGGCTGATCTACTCCCATGCTGGCAGCTTAAACAGGCATTTACTTTTTTTTCTTCATTGTAAGTTAGAGTGCATTTTTTCGAAGATATCCCTGAAATTACTAATACTACATCACAATATTAGATCAATGCACTGGTAACACACTCCAGATTGTTATGGCATTCAAGTCTTGATGCCTTCCATACTCTCTTGTGGAATCTGGCCTAATACCATGATTAAAATGCCTTTTCCATTTTTCTGAATCACAAGCCTTGCTGCCATTACATGTATGCCTGCCTGTCTAAGTTCTGATGCTGACACACATCATTCCTGTAGGACAGAGTTTAATGAAAATGACCTCTTTGCATTAAAGGAAGGGCCTTGCCAAAACAGCACTAGAATTTTTTCATTTGGAGGCCAGGATCCGTTCACCATTGACATCGTTGTAGAACAAGAATAACTTTCCCTTGCAATGAGTGGAGTAACATCAGACCAGAACTGGTGTGAGATCACGACCAAGACTTTCATATTCACACTGTCCCAGCTGAATTATTTTTGGCTGTTTCACTGGCCTGCCCTGTGGGGGCTATTGCAGTTGAGAATAAAGGCTTAATGTAGATCCTTATCAATGGAGAGTGTATACCTGGGTTCCCTCGGGAGAGGAAAAACCCCATGGAGTCAAGATGAGCGGAGAAAGGGGATGGAGCTGCAAAAAGCATGACAAAGTAGTGGTGCAAAATGGATAATAATTTCCCCCCTCGTTCTGGACTAGTGCTCCAAGCAAAGGAATATATCGAGGCTGGTGCTAGAGGGAACCATGGAGATCAGACATGCATTGGTTGGTGTGGAGAGGAGGAAAGCAATTCTTTCTATTCCAGTAGTGTAACCATGGGGGGTGGGGGGCAACTGAGGCACCAACCCCAGGCACTGACTTGCAGGGGTGGGGTATAGAGTTACCAGTCCCAATGTGCAGCTACACCTCTCTTCTACACTAGGCTCCTATGTTCCTTTTCAGTATAGCACAGCTCGACGACTTGGAAGTGAGAGGAAGATGCAACGGTGGAAAGAAGTCCATGTGGCTCACCATGCATGCCATGCAAAGGACGTCTCCAGAAGGCTGCACTGACTTTCATCAAAAAGCTTTAATTCCAATACTACAGGGAGCTTCCCAAAAGAAGAACTCAGCCACTAAAAGGGTGAACAAAAAACCCTCATGGTTTCACAGAGGAGCGGCAGCGGCGCTGAGCATTGCCGTGTGAGAGACTCAGGGTCAAATCTCAGCAGAAGCGACTCCGAAATGGCCTCAGTGAAGTTGAGTCCTATCCCATCCCCTTTAATTAGAGAAATGGTCTCAATCAAGTGGAGATCCAGGGAGAGGCAGGTTTTAAATAGCGATTTTTTTTTTAGGCCCTTAAAAGGTTGTAAACCCATTTCACTGCATTATAACACCACTGACTTTGGCAGAATCATTGCTCCACTCTGTGAGATCACAATACAGGGGAATCAAAAGAGCTTATGCCTTATTTCATTACATTTCATCCCTCGTTTTTAAGCACTTCCAGGAGATCAGCCTATCATTCCACTGTGTGCTGCAATATCAGCCCCAGCAATTCCCGATCCATCTCCTTTTCTCATTCAAAATGGGAAATTCCTCATTTTCCAAACTCTCCATGGACATGCTCCCATCTGTCCTTCTAACCATAGCACAGCTGGGTGGCACTTTTGGGTCAAAATATCTGTTTAACCAAAATGAAAAATTTCATGGAAAATGTTTGCTTTGGGCAACATAATCTATTCGAGGAAAAACTGGAAACCAAAACCTGAAGCATGGCGTTTTTCGTTTTAAGTTCAAGAACAACAAAAGAATTTCAATTTACTTTAATTGAAAAATGTAACATTTGTTTTATTTTTTCAAAGAAAAAAACATTTTTTTGCAGGCCATTTTGGAAAAAAAGAACATTAAACATTCCTTCTGAAAAATATTTGGTATTTTTACTAGCTCTGGACAGTGTTGGGGGTTGGGTTTTTTTTCCCGTCTTACTCACTTTGTTTATAGCCTCATCTCTCTTCCCTTCCCCATAAGATTTTGTTGATGGTATACAGTTCACAGCTCTATTACTGAGGCCGTCCCTCACGCTAGGGCTGTACTGGAAGAGGATACCAGCATAGGAGCTGACCTGAAGTGAGCCTGAGAAGCCTGATTGCCGCAGTGATGGCTCCATATATCCTGCTGACGATGATCCAGGATGAAGGATGTGATGGTTTTGGGGGATGAGCATCCTGCTTCTTCCTTATATATGCCTCAGCCCTTAAATGGCAGGGAATTGAAGTATCCTTATTTATAATGTGCTAGTCTAAAGGGTGCATGTTTGTTTTCTGTTTTAAAGTCTTACAGCAGGCGCAAACTCACCTGCAGCCAACTCATCTGCACCCTGGACCAGATCCAGACTTTAGGCAGCAGGTCCTGCCTCTAGTCCCAGTTCCTCTGCAAGCCCAGCAGGCTACACAATGCGGCCCTCAGACTATATGTTTGATACTCATGACTTACACAAATAGGTTACTATCCATTTTAAATAACCTGGGCTTCCTCTAGGGCTGGATCCAGACATGCAAGCACATGCCGCCGACCTCTTTGTGGTGCTGCAGACTGCACACTCAGCATGTTAAAACATGCTGCAAATTTGCAGCATAGGGGCAAAATTTGCTATGAAATCCCGGTAGTAAAAAAAATGCTGTGAAAAAAGCAGTGTGGCTCACACCCCAGGAGCATGGACCAGCAGACACAGAGGCTCCGTCATCCTGGGAGATGCTCTGGCTGCTGGCCGGGGCGTCTCACCGCCTCTAGTTCCACCCTGGCTCCTCCAACATGCCAGGAAACGGGAGGAGTCGGGAAGCCCCAAAGCGGGGCATTTTGCCCCACATGTGCAAGGGCATGTTGTGCTGTGACAAAAAGTAGCAGGACAAATTTGTGTTGCTACTTTTTTTGCTGCTGCAAGCGCATGCCCCTGCACGTGGGCATGTCCCCTAAGCATATTACAAGCCAGAGCAGTAGTGTTAATGTGCAACCAGGCTAAACAGGTTTTTTCACACCTCTCCTTGCCTTTTTTAGTAGCCACGCTGCCTCAGCTGGGACTCGGGACAGCCAGGTTTATTCCTGACTCTGCTGATGGACCTTGCGCAGTTTATATCCCTCTCTGTGCCCATTTCTCCATTTGTAAATGCAATGACTCCAATGCTCTGGGTAAAGGACCCTGAGATTTCCTGGTAAAAAGCAGCCTGGGAGAGTTAATTGTTGTTGAGAGCGCTTCGTAAATGAGAAGGAGTAGATGGATCATCAGAGGGCTGGTAGGGACCTCATGGCCAACAGATCCAACCCCCCTACACAGATGCAGCACACTGAGGACCATTATTTGCATGAATTGTCCCAGCGTATACAATGGGACTAATTCCAGGAGCTGACTACTACTCACAGTGAGTAAGGGTATCAGCCAGCAAAACAGCTGAGCAGTTCTTGGCAGCACACGCACAACATAAGGAAGAACTTTAGCGTACCAGAAGGACGGAGGAAGAGCGAGCCGCATTTTGTGCCGTCAGTTCATTTTGTACAGAAGGAAACCGAGGCATGGTGGGGGGGAGGAAAACGTTGTGCCCATCACATACGATGTCCACAGGAGATTTCAGAGTGGAAGCCAGACCTCCACACTCCCAGTCCTGAGCCATAACTGTGCAGCTCTCCTTCCTCAGAGACAACAGTCCTTCCACACTTAAAAGAGAGATCAAAAGCGAAAGCCAGCCTTTCACATATTCCATTCCATCAGCAAAGGCAAATGCAGGAAGATTGAAATGATTATTTTTTTTTCCTCCTTGCCCATTCCATTAACATATGTTTGTCTGTGTTGTAGTGTTTTACCACATATTTCTATGAGATCCCTCTGCCTGTTTCCCCCCCACTTGTACTTTAACAGGCTTTCACTCGCATTCATGCAATGTTCATAGACGGCATGCCATTCTCTTCTATTTCTTTCACTACGGGGTCCTATACCTCTCCTTCTCTCATCACCATAGAGCTAAGCCCTCTTCAGGAGTGCACTTAGTGACATGCCTAACATCTGTCCTGTGTGGCTTGTTCTCAATCTCATCCACCCCCAGGAGGGACAGGCCAGACCCAGAGTAAATGGCTCCTATAGAAATGTATGGAAGAAGCATCAGAACAGCCAGCTGCATGATCCGATCTAATAAATCATTACAGGAGTTCCAGAAAGAGCGTCTGTCTTGAAGCAAAAGTTATGGCAGAGCCCAAATGCTGTAGCAACAAGGCCTTTTTTTGCAAGAAGGTGGAGTGAGTCACAGCAGTGATGCTCCGCTCTTCTGGCCAGCTCTCAGGCTTGTGGTTTCCAGGGATAAATTCAACCCCTGGGCAATTTACTGAGGAATTACATAGTGTGGGATAGGCGTCCCTCCACCAGGCAGCAAGTATACAAGCCCTAAGTCCCGATGAGGTTCAGTGCAGAAGATTCAGATTTGGTTTCTTTTTAATAACTCACGCTAAATGTGAACCGCTTTAATAATTCCTAGCAGCCATTAGGAGCTTTTCATCTTCAAAGCGCTCTGCTTCCACTAATTAATGCTCACAGCAGGCTTGCGATGGTATTATTGGCCCCATGTGGCAGCTAGGGAAACTGAAGCAGGGAGGTTAAGTAATTTGCAGGAGGTCACAGAGGGAGTTGGTGACAAAGCCACAAGCACAACGCCTCGTCCTGCGTGAGGCCATACATCTTCCTCTCTCAGCGCCGTAATCCAGCGTACGCTCCCGATGGGAGCACAGGGGAGCGTAACAGAGCTTGCCTTCCCCTTCAGGTCTTCATCTCTCTGTGGGGCAGTGTGTGCACCCCCACAGATCACATAGAAAAGTGGTGGGCACTGGGCTCATATCTAGCATGCAACACCTTGTGCCAAGCGGGATTTGTTTTGTGAGATGCTGAGCTTATTAGCCTGAGGTCCTCAAGATTTGATCATGGTCCCCACTTCTACCAAGAGAGACCCTGAAGCAAACTGAGGGCTTGTGACTTGCTCAGGGTCACACCCAACAAGAAGAGCCTCACTCCCAGTTGAGGGTCTCATGGACTGGGCAGTGCTGCCTTTCCAGCAGATGGTGGTCTTGGTGCCTCACTTCACCTTGGGTCCCCAACGTTTGTCTCGGCAGCCAAGAATTCTCTCCTTTTATCCCACACAATTAGGAGTCAATGAACTTCTATTTCTATTCTCTGACTGTTCAAATAAGCACTGATCCGTGTTTTATTTTTAAAATAAACAAAGGCAGGCTGGACTGAAACTGCAGTAGAAATAGCCCTAATTCAGCTTTTGGCTTATCTGCCACTCATACAAGTTTGTACTACATTTGCAGGGAGAGATGACATTACTATTATAATAATAAACTCCTTCCTTTTATGCTTCAAATCAAAATGCAATCTGGTCTGCGGAGAACACATTTCCCACTCCTCCTCCTCATTCTCCTCTTCCTCTACAATGGGCTTCAAACACAGGCCCCAGATGCAAGCTATTTTTCCCCAGCCAAAGGATCTGACTTCTTGGCAAGTTCCTCAAGCTTGTGTGGGTGGTTTAAGACTTCCCTCTGGGTCTGTCGTGTGATTAAGGCTGTCTGGGTTGCTTCGAACTTCTGGACACCATTTTCCTTTGACTCACCTTTTAATTCCAGCAGAAGTTCATAGTTTCATAGTAAGTAGGGTCGGAAGGGACCTGAGCTGATCATCAAGTCCGACCCCCTGCCATGGCAGGAAAGAGTACTGGGGTCAAACGACCCCAGCAAGGTGTACATCTAGCCTCCTCTTAAAGACCCCCAGGGTAGGAGCCAGCACCACTTCGCTTGGAAGTGGGTTCCAGATCCTAGCTGCCCTGACAGTGAAGCAGCGCCTCCTGGTGTCTAATCTGAATCTACCCTCTGCCAGCTTGTGACTGTTATTCCTAGTCACTCCTGGTAGTGCTCGGGGGAACAGGGACTCCCCCAATGCCTGCTGGTCCCCTCTGACTAGTTTGTAACAGGCCACTAGATCCCCCCTAGGCCTTCTCTT
>NW_017729028.1:37032921-37038762 GCF_001723915.1 Gavialis gangeticus
CTGGGTCCTCCTTCCTCCCTTTTTTGAAAATAGGAACCACATTGGCCCTTTTCCAGTCCTCTGGCACCACACCAGAGCACCACGAGTGCTCGTACAACTGTGCCAGGGGTCCCGCAATGACCTCAGCTAATTCCCTCAGCACTCGGGGGTGGAGATCATCCGGACCAGCTGATTTAAATACATCCAGTCCCTCCAGAAGTTCCCTGACTAGATCTTCACTGACCCTAGGCCTGGGTGCACCTCCCCTGGGGCCTACAGGGGTCCCAATGGGGCGGGGGTAGGGGGCGACCCAGTCCCTGCTCAGGAAAATGGAGGCAAAGAAGTTGCTAAATAGGTTAGCTTTGTCATCTGGTGTGACGACCAGATTTCCTAGCGTGTCTTGCAGAGGCCCCACGTTACCCGGTACCTTCTTTTTACTCCCTGTGTATTTAAAAAAGGACTTCTTGTTGTCCTTGATCCGGGTCACTAGTCCCAATCCCATCTCTGCCTTGGCCTTCCTGACCGCACCCCTGCAGCCTTGAGCAACCGCAGTATAGTCCTCCCTGGGGATGCCCCTCCCTTCTTTTGCAGAGTGACTGCACTTTGCAAAAAGGGCTGCGTGGAATTGTACTTCATAGCCAGTTTTCTATTTTTTTCAATCATACAAAGTCTTTTGGATGTACACACTAGATGAGGTTGTCAGTAGGCAATCCCTGCAAATAACTGTCTCTGCCTTTTGCCTTGAGCCACTTCCCACTCACTTTCCAAGCAGCAATTTCATGAAAATGCATGCAGCGTCATGTGTTACTAGTTAAGCCAGCAGCAGAGGCAATTCTGCGTCTATCAGAGGGGCCTAATTCCACTCTAAGTGCAGAACTGTATTTCTCAGACTTGTGATATAATGTGACCACCTTTAATTAAATGACATGAAATTGGCATTCAGCCACTGCATCTTGAATTGTGTTGGCACCACTAGGGTGGGATAAGACCACAGGTATTATAGGCACACAGTTGGTGTCTTGGGGCTCCAGAAGATGCACAATAATGCCTTCCATTTAAATACAACTTGTGTTGCTTGTCCTCCTGGTTAAAGTTTGAAAACATGAGTCCACTGAGAGTAATATCTACCTAAGTCTGCAGACCGGGTGAAGTAAAAGCTCTGGGAGGAGGGAACTGCCCCATTCATTTCAGCTAAAACCTACCTAAGTCTATTAACTTAGGGATCTCTATGCTATCAACATCCCCCCACTAAAGGGCTCTGCTTCCCCATCCCAGCTCTACTGGCTTTGAGCCCCTGGCTCTATCAAAGCGGTATTTGGAAAAGGCCCCTTCCATGTATACATGGTCTTCTCTCTTTTGGGACACAGCACTTGAGAGAAAAATTAGTGGTCTTGGGATGGAAGAGAAACCCTCATTGCCCCCAAACCAGAGCAGCCCCCACCACTCCCATCTAAAGCAGAGTGAGACCCTAGCACTGGCTAATATAATGGTGCAGGGTTAGGGGAACAGGGCAGAGTCAAGGGTGCTCCTGGTCAGAATAAGAAGACAGCATTGAATCAGATGCTGGGAAATAGCCAGAAACCACTGGGGAACAACTGAATAGCTTCTTGTCCATCTATGGCTGGTTGCATACACATGTGTAATCAGTTGCATGACGAAGTAGCGAGGTGCTTATTTTAATCTACAGGGAACATAAAAGCAAAAAGAAGCTCGTTTTACAGGGCTAGGTATAGCATGGATGACTCTCCCCTACCTGGCATTGTCAACATGCTTAGGCCTCACCTAAAGAAACCTCCTCTGGGGTGAAAGTGTAGGTAACACGCTTTCAAGTCCATGGCTTTTTCGCTGACTGCCCCCCAAAATGGTTCTGATTAGGATGGGAAATGGTGATTGTCTTTGTTATGTGAACACTTGTTTTGAAACGTAGAAATCAGGGACTGGTTTAAAACCCATCTATGCACTTTATGTGCAGAGAGAGCAAGACTGCCTACAGTAAACCCACTTGCTGAGAGCACTAAAAGAGCCACCCTAAACACAGCGGTAAGAATAAAACCTTTATGTGATTCAGGAAGAACCTATCCATCCAGACTGGTAACTTTGACAAGGAGTTTACACACTACAATAGGCCTAACAGAAGTGAATCACATCGAACAGATGACACATTTATGTAACAAAGAACAATATTGTAAATAAGAGCAGACATGTCATGGCAAGTCATTTCTACATGCATCCAAAGGTTGTTCAGCTTTGAAACATTTTCCAAAGGGGGAAAGATCAGCCCAGGACATGAAATGCAGAACTGAGAAGCTTAACCTCAATGCAGGGTTCACATAGAGTGGAAATTAACCTCAAATCTTTGCCCAAAGCTACTCAACCAGAATCAAAGTTATTTTGCCGAGATGTGAAAAAGTTTGATTCATTTCCTCTTTGGTCCCCATAAAACATGCTGATTCCTGTTGCACCAACTTTCGAGCTCCTAAGTTCTGGGAAGAAAGTTCTTCTTCTGGTATGTTTGGAGAGACCAGAAGCAAGATGGATTTCCAGGACAGATTTACAGTCCAAAGAGATGGGCGTGATTTGAATTGTACTCAGGCATCTGAACTCTTTAGAGTTGACTGCTCTGGTTTTGTACCTATTTCTACAGGAAACATGTTAATCTGAGACTTGATCTTGCACCCAAATGTTCAGAACGAGAGGAATAAATTTAGCTTTCTGTGTTTGAGACCTTATGTTCAAAATATTGAGAATCCAGTGGCTTCTGCAAAACCTCGCAGGGTTGTGTGTTCACTACTTCTGAAAAACAGGTTATTTTCTTTTATACTCACATTTATGCCAAATCCAATCTAATTTGGATTTAGAATCCTACTTCTAGACATCCAGTTGTGAAAATGCTGGGCCTTGACTCCTCTGTGCCTCTATTTCACTATCTTTATAATGGGGATAACGTTTCCTATAGGTGGATTGTGAGGCTTGGTTCATTCCCGTGTGCAGAACATTGCGATCCTTGCATGGAAGGCATTATGCAAGGACAATGGATTATTTTGTCAGCAAAACCTGCAGAGCTTTTCACATTCATCTGGGACTTCCAATGCTTCCTGCTTCCAGCCGAGCTGGAAAAGTCTCCTTTCACAGCATTTCTATTCCATACTATAGCAGTGGAAAATGAAGGTGCTGAAATGCAGAGAAATGAATAGAGGTGGGAAAGAAAAATGATCCAAACATATTTAAAACCGAGTCTGCCGTGATGGTGCAATGAGCTCTCCGATCTAAAAGTGTTTCCCCGTTCCTAATAATGAACGTGGTTCCTTGATTCTCCGTTTACCTGCTCTCTGTACAACACTCCAGCACTGTGTGGCAATAAACTCTGGAGAGGCAGTGCCTGGGAATCATCAGCATGTCCTGAATGGCTCCACACCACTCCCCCTTATAGCTGCCTGGCATAGAGAGAGTCTGTGGCTGAAGCAAGCTGTTGCAGGTGCCCCTGAGCATTCACTTGGGCTGCTTTAGCATGCGGGGGGCTGGAAAACCCAGCAGAAAACTCCAGAGGCACAAAATGACTTGAATTCACTGTGTTCCCCTACCCCAATCCACCAACACCCCACGTCTTGGGCTGACCACTGCTTTGGCAGGGCAGAGGCCCAGTCCCCCCGATGTTATGCTTGAATTTGTGCTCTTCATCTCTCGCTTGAACAATGAAAGAATGAGTCAGAAGCAGGAGACAGCGAGCAAGCGTAAATCCTTTTTTCTCCCAGACCTGACATAATAACAAACAGCTCTCCAAAAGGCACTTAAATTTATGAACAGTTTATAAATTCACAGACATTGATTTATAGACGTTGGCTTGACCCAACATCAGACACTTTGGTTTCTTTTCTTTTGAAAGTGCTGCTGTTATGGTTTGAGCTCTAAATATATTCACACCCCCAAAACCACCCTTTGGTTCTTCCTGTGGCCTCCGCTTTGCCCACAGGGGAGATCCTGGGTTCGAGTTGCTCTCCCATAGGGGGTTGGTGCTTCATGCTGCTCTGCAGGAAGCCTTCCAGCGGCTAGAGAGTAGCGCTGACAGGCTCATCCTGGCTCCCTTGTCAGGAGGAAGAGAGGCTGGAAGACAGAGCGTGCAGGGGAGCCATGCCTGGGTGTGGCATACGTCTGCTGTCAAGGCTCCAGTACAGGCATGGAAGGAAAAGTGACCTGAAGCCAGTACTAATCGGCTTAAAGAAATGCAAGCTGGTAAATTCCAAGTCCAAGAAGGCCGAGATGCCATCCTTAAAGCTCACTGTGCTGGTGTGCCCCAGCATGTAGTATTTAATAAGATCACCTACTGCTAGGAGACAGTGAACGTATAGCCCAGCGTGCCGTATCAGGCAGGTAAGGAGAAAGGAATCTGTTCCCTATTTCAGTGGCACAGATAACTTCTGTCTCAGCCACAGCAGAGGTGGAGTGAGCTTCAGATTAATATCTGGCTTTCAAGGCTTTTGGGTGTTCAGCCCATAACCTTATCGAGACATAGTTTTCCGTGGCTCTGAGGGGGGCCCGGATCAGCACAGCTGTGGTTAGGGCCGAACACAAGGCGGTTGTGTAGATACTCTCTCATTCCCTACACACCAGCAGTAAAAGAAAAAGATGCCTACCAGGTTCTGCCATGGATGCCCGGTGAGACTCTGGGTAAATCATTTCATCTCTCAGTGGTCCCCACCTTAAATATGGAGAGTAACTCTCGTTCCTCACCTTAGCACTATGGAAGACCTTTGAGTTCTTTGGAGCAAATGACTCAAGAGTTGTTCAGAGCATTTCCACTATGTAAGGACATTGCTATAGGCTACCCAAATAAGAGTGTGGGGTGCTAATGAGTAGGAACTTGGGCCCCTGGACAATGGGGCAGTAAACAACTGATGAACTAGCAATACATCAAACACCTCCAAAGCATTCATGAGCCAACAGTAAGCTACCTCTGCGTTGGTCAGCACCCACTAGACTTTGTCAGCACCCACTCCAGGGGTAGGCAAGATGCGGCCCGCCAGGCCATTCTATCCAGCCCATGGGGCCCCTTAAAAATTTAGAAAATTAATATTTATCTGCCCTTGGCTGCCTGTCATGCAGCCCTCAATGGTTTACCAAAACTCAGTAAGCGGCCCTCCGCTCAAAGTAATTGTACGCCCCTGCACTAGACTCTCTGCCCCGGCCAGCACCCACTAGAATGAGGGGGTTCAAAAGAGGACGCAGCTTGGTGGTGGCAGATGACAGAACAAGGAGCGATGGTCTCAAGTTGAAGCAAGGGAAGTTGAGGTTAGATATTAAGAAGAATTTTCTCACCAGGAGGGTAGTAAAGCACTGGAACAGGTCACCCAGAGAGGTGGTGGAACTTCATCCTTTGGGGTTTTCAAAAACTGGCTAGACAAAGTCCTGGCTGGGATGATCTAGTTGAGGATGGTCCTGATTTGAGCAGGGGGCTAGACTAGATGTGACCTCCTGAGATCCCTTCCATCCCTCATCTTCTCTGATTCTAGGACATAGCATGGGAAGGAGTTTTTTTAGCCCTACCACCACACTTCATAGCTGGGATCCATAGAGAGCCACATATGTTGGCTCTGCTTATTATAGATCCCGGGACACACTGATGGAGTCAGGAGCAGATGCCACATCCTCTTAATTTCACTAAAAATGGGCACGTTGGTAACATGAACAAAAGCTCCGTCCGCTAGCGGTATTTGTTAAAAGGACGGTACCAATGTGTGTATTTAGCACCGTTGCTGCTGGGTCTCATTAGAGCTGGCTGGAGGTGGGGGTGGAGGGTTTGTTTGGTTGGTTGTTTTTTGGGGGTTGTTTTTTTTTACAAAAAGCTCGTATATAGAAAAGTGGGGT
>NW_017729028.1:37043762-37058140 GCF_001723915.1 Gavialis gangeticus
GGGGTTGTTTTTTTTTACAAAAAGCTCGTATATAGAAAAGTGGGGTTTCATTAAAACAGTTTAATCAATATATATATATATAAATCTAATTTGTGAAGCAACAAACTTTAGAATAATCACTTCAGAAAAAAAGCTGTTTTCTCAACAGTTTCAAAATTTTTCATTTCAAAACAGGAAAATGACTCCCTTCCAATTTTTTTAAACCATTTCTCCAATCTTTTTCATAAGAAAAATGAGGGAAAGGAAAAAAATATTTGAAAAAAGTCAGAGAAAGTAATATGTTCACTTTTAGACATAGTACTCACTCTCCCCTTTTAACTATCTGCTTAAGTGAAAGTCACACCAAGTAACACTGGCTTTTTCCCCCAATTAAAATAAAAGAAAATAGACTCCCTCCGCATTTTTACTTCATTTCTCTACAGTCCTGCCCCTCGTTTTTTCCAATGGGAAGAAAGAAAAACAATTTTTAAAAGTAAGAAACTGGGGCTTTTACCACCAAACCAAATTTTTCATTGAAAAAGGAACTTAAAAAAAAACTTGAAGTCAGACTTCTTTAATATCCTTCTAAAAAGAGGCTGCCGTTATGCTGTGGTTATAGTCAAGAGTAGGTAGAAACCACCTAGCACATTTTAACTCATGATTTAAAGGTAGGATTTCAATATCTGTTCCCAAGGGCTCTTGGCTAGGCTGAGGACACACAGCTTCCACCGGAGTCAATGAATTTGAGGCCCTTCATTTTTTCATGGGCATTTCCAACCAGTTTCTAACACTTCCCCCCTTTCCCCCATAAGCATCAGTAACCTCATATCAAGATGATGATGACTGTGACGAAGACCCGAGGGCTCAGTTTTGGTTCTGCTACACGCTGCTTGCATCATTTCGGGCAAGTCATTTGGTCGCTCTCTGTTTTGGCGGTCCCCATCTCTAAAATGGGATGAATAACTCTTCCATGATTCACATGGGTTTTCTGGTGGATAAGTACCGTTGTAGTCACTTAGATGGAGACATACATTTCTGTTTGTAGACTTACGAATAAGCTGAGTTTTGGACTTGCTGCCATTTGGAGCCTGCTGGGAAATGTTGCCTTTGGGCTCAGACGCCTCCTTAGCATTTCTTCAACGTGGTGAAGAGGAGCGGCTAACAACCCCACATTCAACAAGTCAGTGGAACAACCAGCAGGCTCACGCTGATGGATACAAACAGCAGACGGTGAGCGAGGTGCTGCGGAGATCTCCCCAAAGCCTAATCAGGTGGTGCACTCAGCAACTCCTTGGGGCTTTCCAAAAAGAGGCAAAACAATTTATGTAAAATAAATGACAGAAACCTATGTTCCTAATTGAAATCACCCGGGTCATCTTTTCATGGGTGCATGTGTTTAAATAGAAAGCTGAAAGGCACAAGTTCGCATTAGGGACTGATAGCCTGGAAAATTTCAGTTTAAAAAACAAAGCTGGCTTTGAGTTACACAGGAGGGGCCTGAAAAAAGGAAAAAAAAAAGGATCTGAAACCACTAACTTCTATTTTTTCCTGCACTTTTACAGCGTTACATGGCTGAACAGATTTATATTTTATTTCATTTTTTTTTTATTTTAAAAACTTGTTTTAAAAATAATCAACACAAAAATCCCCTCTCTGGTGTTCATGTGCCAAGTTTCAGCCCAAGGCAAATTCTTTACAGCTGAATTATACACCCTGAAAAATAAGGGGCTTATAATGACAACATTGAGAGTCCCCTAACTATAGTGGTATGAATGGGGAGGGAGGTATAATAATAATGGTCCATAGTGTGCAGCAGCAGCAATAAGTGAAGGAGTCCTTACTCAGCATGAGGAATTCTATATATCTTGGAAGGCTTTCATGAACCTAAACATTATTGCTAAGAAAGGAATAAACAGTTTGAACTGCTGTTGCCATTCATCCAGGGCTCACACACCGAGGAATACACAGAGTTGTTCTCTCAAAGCCGAAGTGAAATATTCCAGACATAACTCTTTCTTACTTGGAGCTGGAGAGGATTTTGAACAGCTATTTGCAGGCGACTTGGAGAAACCCTCCTGCTCTGGGAGAGATTTTTATAATGATGATGATAATTCACTGCATGCCTACAGCTCCCAGAGCTGAGCCAGGCTTCACCGCTGCTCTCGCAGACATGAGCAGCATTATCCTGCTGAGACAAAGGGGAATTCTTATCCTTATGGAGCCAAGGAGAACGGTTAACAAAATGACTGCTCGCTTTGGGGGGGCCCTTTTTTAAAAAGGGGTCTCAAATGTGGTGCCCCCAAAATAGAGGTATCCAAAAGCAGGGGCCACACTTCTTAAAAATGTTACCCCCGAACCTGACCAACCAGCATTTAACTAAGTCAGGGGCAAAACTGGGAGTTGGATCTAGATTCAAAATGGGTTTCCTGCCATGTGATCATTTGAGATGGCGAAAATATGTCCTATCCCAGATTGGGATGAGAAGTGGAAATCTCAGGGAAAGGAAAATATTAAAAAAGTAGGATCAAGTTAATTCAAATAATTTGTTTCAATCATTCAAAACAATTTCAGTTTGATTTGGACTTTTTATGTGTTTTTTCCTCCTTTCCTTTTTTTTTTTTTTTTGTTTTGTTTTAACATGCTTGCTGTAAATCAGTTTAGATCTTACAAAAAAACCCCACTTCAACCCAAGAACCAGAACACATCCTTTATGGAGATACCAAAATGGGATTTTTTGACAAATTCCTTTTTTTGGGAGGGGGGGAAGGAATAGGAAATTTATCAAAATCGATCCTCTTTCAACAGGGAAAGTTTGACAAATCAGGATTTTCTGACCAAAAAAGTTACATTTTGCTGAAAAATGCTCAACCAGCTGTAGTAGAAGGGAAACTAAGTCCTGGCTCTAAGGCTCCTGGCATATGTTACATTTAAGGTGCAATTAAGATGTTAATCACGACATAAATAGTAACAGTGCTACAGTCAGGCGATTTATGGCTCCAGAAAGTGGCAAACCAACCATAAAGATATTCCACAAAATATATGGCCCAATTTTGTGGCTCAGTTGCATGGTGCCATAAACTGAATGTGTAGTACCTCCATCCCAGCGCTGACAATCAGCTGACTGTCAGCATCGGCATGGAGACAGGACAGCCCCAGTCCCAATGCCGGCAATGCGGAGCGGGTTGCAGGGTTCCCAGGTGGGGGAAACCAAGGCGTTTACCTGCCCCCACGCCCCCAGGAATCTGATCACACCTGCACCCAGCAAGCTTCCCTGCCTCACCCCACAACCCCTATGGGGATGGAGGAGCAAAGTACTTTAAAATGCTAGCTGATGCGGACCTGGGCTGTATAGGCAGTTATTAGCATGGATCCTGTTTATCTCTGACTTTAAAAAAGCCCCAATTTTTGGTTAAAAAAAAGGCAACCCCAAATCCACATTTTTTGTGATTAGAATGAAACACCACATATATATATGTTATGTGTATGTGTATAGATATAGATATAGAGATGTTTAATTTAAATCATGAAGACATGTGGATTTTGGGGTTACTTTTTTTTAACTAAAAATTGGGTTGTTTTTTTTTTTTTTTTTTTTCAATCAGAGAAAACCCAGATTCCTGGTTCTTAGACATTCCTGAGCACAGGGACCTTGGGATGGGAGAGAGGTGGCCCCAGGGCTAGGACTGACAGTCAGGTGACTGTTGGCCCTGGCCTCAGGACAGCCCCAGGTCCAAGAAGGCAAAATAATTGTTATCTAGAAGACTAAAGAGGTGATTACACTCGCACAGCATTTTTTCTACCTATGCAACCTCAGTGGAATTAGACCTGTTGATGGTAGTGAATTTGAGATAAACAATCAGCTCTTAAAAATCTCTAAATGGCAATATAAATACCCAGCCTTTTCTGTCACGCTGATCTTTTCCATGTGAGATGGCCAATAGCTATATTTTGAAAGTCCTCATTTAATTCATGCACACAATTATAAGTTATTTTTAAAATAAAAATGAAGAAAAACCGAGAAAGTAGCCTCCAGATCTTAAATATCAGTTACTCACCTAAAAACAGATTATATTAATTTCTGGAACTTATTTTGGCCAACTGTATTTCTGGAATACGTATCAAGTTTCTGGCAGTAAATTTAAAATAACAAACAAAAACCTCAGGTGAAGAAACTTTGTACGTCCCCAAACTACATGAGTTGTAAAGCTAATGTTATTAAGGAGAATTCCTGAGCATGGCTTCTTTTTTCCCCCATATCTGTGAAAGGACTAAATTCTAAATCAGAGAGTTTATGAGAGGCTTGGACATGGAAATTAGTAAAAAGTACACATGTATATGATTCGAAAAACAATTTCCTTACAGTAAAAGCACAGCTAAGTATTGTCTTATTTTTTCAGATTTAATGGGAGGCTGTCAACTTAAATATTCACACATCCCTTGAATGTTTTTTAACCTCCTGTTGTTACAAGTGACATGCTATATCACTTAAACAGTAGGAACTGAAGAAAAAAAAATTGTTGTCTTTGCAGCTATGTTCTTTCCCACTTTACCCTGCATAATCAGGGTTAGATGTTAGTGACGTTCATTCACACACGAACAGGGAAAGACATATAGAAATATGTGATTAATTAAAGATGTGGGAAGACTCTGGGTCCAATTCAACCCCAAGATAGTTTCACTGATTTTATAAGAATTTCTTGAATGGGTTTGGTCAATACTGGACGCGTCTATATGTGTGCTTTGCTGCACAGTAGACTATTTTACTGCACATTAAAGCATTACATAAAAACAGTGGCATTATGCTAATGCACAGTAAAGTAGTCTACTGCGCATGAAGCGTCACTACAAAAGCATGCAAATGCACTAGTGCACATTAGCGCATCTTTTTTGCACATTAATTTAGTACCTCACTTTGGAGGTACTAAATTTAATGCGCATTAGAAAAGGCACATAATGTACGTGTAGATGTCCCTGTCTCCTTTAAAAGCACTACAGATCACTATTGCCTTTGCAGCCTTACACATCATCACAAAGACATGATCCTGATGTCTTGGATGCTGCATTGTGATGTTACAATTCATCATACTGGAACCATTTATGGGATCACTGCTTTACCTCAAAAAAGGGTCTTCAAATATGCTGGGAGAGCTGCAACAATTCTTTATTTAAATAATTATTTATTATTAAAAAAATTTAATTGAAAATAAATTTTCTTTTGGGGAACAACCCTATTTAACTTCATTTTGGGGGTTTCTCATTGAAAACTATGTGAAAGTAAAGCAAATTCTTTTTCCTGACAGGTCAAAAGTTCTTCAGGTTTGGGAATTTGGGTTTAGGAGAAACTGTGAAAAATGTGCAGAAAAATATTGATGAAAATTATTTTTTAGTTTTGTTTTAGTTTCAGCTGTTCTTCTTGTTCTTCAGCAATCCCTCACAGTCAAGGCTGATTTTTTTTCCATGATTGCCTTATCTGCATGTCCAAACATGGCTGATGAGGCCAATCCAGGATTGAGAGACTCTACTGCAACTCTGGCATATGTTTCTATGCGAGGTGGGTGGCTCCGGATTCATGATTCAGATTGCAATATGCTGTTTCTGCCACTCCTGCTTTTCCATCTCCTGTTGTCACTATAAATTACTAAGATCCTTGCAGCAGACTCTTCCTCCATTTGGGGCAGTCCTGGATGATCATGTTCCACAAGATGATGTCTGTTATAATTTTTCAAGTTGGTCTTGAGGACAGCCTTGAAGCACTTTCTCTGCCTTCCTCTTGAGCATACACCTTGGCTGAGCTGGAAGAATAAAATCTGCTTTGGGAGTCTGGAGTCAGACATATAGATGACGCGGCTGATCCAGTGAAGTTTATGTCAAATGATCACCACCTTGATGCTCGTGATGTTTGCTTGCAAGAGGATGTAGGTACATCTGTCTTCCCACTTGATTTGAAAGATCTTCTGCAGGCAGCATTAATTCTATTTCTCCAGTGACTTGAGGTGTCTCCTGTCCACATCTCAGCTCCATACAGCAAGGTGGGGATCATGACTGGTTGATAAAACGTAAGTTTGGTTTTGGATCTAATGTTGCAATCTTCAAACACTCATTTCCTCAGGCGTCTGAAGGCTGCATTTGCACATTTGAAGCAATGTGGGATTTCTTCATTGATGTCAGCCATCTGTGCGAGATGGCTTCCAAAGTACAGGAAATCATGAACGACGCGTGCCCCTGGCAGCTGGGGGGGCACAGCGGCAGGGTGTGGGGCATGGCGGCAGTAGGAGTGCGGCAGCAGCGGTGGGAGCGCAGCAGCAGTAAGTGGGAGCAGTGTGGGGTGGCGAGCACCGACCAGGGGTTGGCAACCACCCAGAGACACCACTGGCAGCATTGCCAGTGGGAGTCACTGACTGCCCACAGACACCGTCAGCGGCGTTGGCAGCAGGGCGCAGAGGTGGCGAGCAGCAACTGCCCACAGGTGCCACCGACAGTGTCAGTGGCACCTTTTTGTAGGGGTTGCACTGCCACACTCAGGGGGTGTGTGTGCGCCCGCATGCACCCCCTACACGTCGCCCCTGCAGGAAATACTCAACGTTCTCCAGAATCTCAGAACTTTTCGTAGCAGATGGGAAGGATTCCCAAAGCAGCTCTCGTGATGGGCACTTCAGCTCCTTTTGTGAACAAGAACCCAATGGCCTGCAGGAATGGGTCTTAAATACATTTCTCTGTCTTCCCTCTAACCCCAGGTCCACCAATGACAAAATAAGCCCCACCCGCCATCTTCCACTGGGATGCATGAGACTGGCAAGTAGTCCCAACAAATTGCTCAGAAGCAGCCCTGGGCACCCTCTTTACCAGCATTTTGTGTCCCCAACGGGGCCAACTCTGTGCACTCTGCTTTGCTGGGTCTAGGGCAGAGGCCAGCTCCACGTACCCTCCCTGACTGCAGCTGCTGGGCAGTGGGCTCCATAGGGGCTGTCATTCTGTCACCCCCTCTAAATTGGTGCCCAAAGCTTCCACTGGAGTCAACAAACTTGAGGCCCTTCATGTTTCATGGGCATTACCAATCAGTGCAGAACACCTCTTCCTTTCTCCTGCTCATCCCTCTCTCCCCACACGCCTGCCTCATTATGCTACTGGGACAAGCCTCCGATTCTCAAAAACTGTCTCATTTTGAGTGATAGGCACTCAAAATCACTAGTCACTTTGGAAAATCTTGGCCTCCGTTTTGTTTCTATCCCCCAAATGTGGCCGTGGCCTTTCACTGACACTATCAGCAGTTACACATACTTCAACATTTTTCTCATACTGGTCTTTGCATAAAGTTTTCAACTAATTTTCCATCCTCACTGTAAGAAGAGTTATTTTCCTAGTGATACTAGCTGCACAGATGGCATTTTGTTAGGAAACATAGTACCCGTTTTCTTTAAACATGCTTTTTGTTTGTTATTTTAAGGTTATTACCAGAAACTCGACACTTACTCCAGAAACACATGTAACCAAGACCAGTTTCAGGAATTGCAACTATTCTTAGACCAATCAGCCAGTGAACTAAATCTGCAACACTAATCTCATAATTTTGTATCGCAGACCTTAACCCGTGGCATCTAGCTTAGGTGCTCTGTAACAAGCAACAATATATAACCTGGCGGTATTCCAAGAGGTACCCCCTCTCCAACTAAAGGGATCAAAGCAGGTGCACAAGCACTGTGGGAGGTGTAGGGACTCTCCTCCCCCTACAGAGCAGAGCCAGACTACCAATGGGGACTTAACCATATACCTTTTAATACTGGGAACATAAGAGGCATAAATCAGAGGGTATAGTGGACACTACAATGCCTCAAGGGGGCAGGATTCAACAAAGGTTAGACACTTACAATCACTGACAAAAAACAGGGTTAACAAAATATAAAACACAAACAGCAGAACAAACAATACGGGTTGGTCAAATATAAAAAGGCACAAAATGCAAAATGTCAAATGACAAGGAAACATAGGGCCTTGGTACCTGGAGGGGGAGAAAATACAGTGGCCCCTTTCCACTGCAAGAAGATTGGCTTCTTGTTATCTCACTCACCCCAAGTGACCTCAGCTAGGACTTGAACCCAGGAATGCTGCCACACAGGCACCACTAGTAGCACTGCTCCAGCCTGCTAGGGGTCTTGACTTTCCCGGAGCCCCGGTCTCACATCGAGCTGCCCAGCCTCTGATTGGAGGAGCTGGAAGCAGAGCTGGGAGCCCCTCAGGTCGCTGCTCAGATCCTTCCTGGAGTGGGGGGAGCCTCTCCTGCTGGCTACAACCTCTCATAGGGGATCCTGGAGCCCAGTGGGGAGCCTCTCCTGCCAGCCACACGCCGAGCTGCTGAGGGTGTCACTGCTGCCTGCAAGTCCTGCTCTTTCAGGCTCTTCTGGGGCACTGCTCCTGCCCTGCTGGCTCAGTTCTTGCCAGCTCTGTGAAGCCCCCTCCTTGTTGTACCTTGCTGGTCTCTCCCCTGAGTCAGCCCATGCTGCCCCTTTTATCCCCCTCCAGGTGACCCAAGGGGCCAGTCGGGAGACGGGGGGTGGGGGGGATGAGTCTCTAGGGCCTGATTGGTGCAGAAAGGGAATCCCAAGTCCTCCAATTATCTTTTACCCCTTCAAAACCCCTGGGCCAAATCATTACCAGATTGGTGAGGAAAGGGAATCCCAAGTCCTCCAATCTTCTTTTGCCCTTTCAAAACCTCTGGTCTAGGTCACTGCCAGCTAGCCCATCACAAATATTTCTTGTAAACCTGTTTATTTGGACAAAAGGAGTAAACTGCATGGACTGTTTCTGCCATGAGTTGATATTAAGAGAACAAAGTTTTTCCTAACCAACCTGTAGGACTGGTTAGCAACATTGGGAGAGTTGCTGTTGTGTAAATACACCAGGTCAAATTCACGTCTGGCATAAATTAACCCTCTCTTCTGTTCTATTAAACAGATTTTTATACTGTCCCCATCACTGTAGGACTGAAATCAGTGCCTTCCAGCAGTAGATTAAATGCTATGATAACATCTGCTTTGCTTATTGACTTCAACAGAGTAGCAAAGACTTGTGATATTAGTGAAGTTGACACCTGTGGCTGAATCCTATTTCACCCTTATGTGTCTTAGCAGCACTTGTATAGCCATGTCAGTGCAATGTTGGGCCCTCATGTGCATTTCAGAGTCCATTTCTATCTGTGGCAGAAGACGCCTTCTTGCCTCTTAGGCCATTAGCTAGTGGTTAGGGCACTTGTGCAGGGCATGGGAGAACCAGGTTCTAGGGCCCCCTCACCTCAGCTGGGATTAAGACCTATATCTTCCACCAAAAAAAAGGGTAGGCCTTGCCTAGACCCCTCCACAGCCATCTTTTTGAAGCTGGACCCCTATGCAGTCAAGAAGGCTGTAGAAGAGAGAGGCCCTGGGTTCTGGTCCTACTCTCTGCCCCTACTGGTATAGAAACTCTCCCAACTGTTTATCTATTTTATCCAATCAATGCTAAATGCAAGGTGCAGAAAAGCCATTGGGGCAGGTCCTTTCATTCGCAGGGCAGCCTCCATCCACTGAGTCACATTCCCTCGGACTTGCTCTCCCCTTGTAGGAAGTGGGAAATGCAGATTCAAACCATTCTGGGAGATGGAAGCCTAGAATGTAGGTCCCTCTTGCTCTTTGCAGGAGCCCTAGCTACTGTGCTATTGGACTAAAGGATGGAAATGCTCTCCTCTACCCCCTCTCCTGTTGGTAGTCATGGGTATTTTCCAACTAAAAATGTTGCAGGGGTGAGCAAAATACAGCCCACAGGCCAGATCTGGCCCCCCAGGCACTTTCATGCAGTTCGCAGCACCCGACCCTAAGGAATTGTGCCTGGCCCTCTTGGGTGGAAGGGCCTAGTCCAGCGTGCACCACTTTCCAGGCAGGGCTTCTGCTGCAGCCGCCTCATGGGAACCTGCTTGGCTTCCTGGATATCCAGCTCTCTTGCTCAGGGCAGCAGGTAGGGAAGTGGCAAGGCTGGTGCCGGGACAGGGGTGTGGAGCTGCAGCTTGGTGGAAGTGCCAAGCTCAGCGAGGAGCCCATGCCCAGGGGTGCAGTGGCAGCACAGAGCTCAGCTGGGCAGGGAGTGGGTGTAAGGGAGGGTGGAGGGTGGGGACCCCCTCACACTCTCCCAAATGGCATGTAGCCCCTATTGCTGGTAGCAGCTGCAGGCAGGGGGCTCAGGGTGCTGGCACCCAGTGGTGTGTGGCTTTGACCATCACTGCTTTCAGGGCCAAGGAGCGCGATGTGCCCAGCCGCTCTATGCTGCCCACCTGCAGCTCCGGCATTAGCACTGAGGAAGCCCCGTGCTGGAGCCGGATACCTTCCCCGCCCCCTGCTGCGCAGGTCCCCGGAGTCCACCGAAGGGGGAGGGAGCCCCATCCCGTGCTTCCCCGCGGAGTCCAGCACAGGGCTTCCCAGGTGAGAGTGCACGAGTTGCAGGCATGGAGCCCCTGTAATAGAGGCTACTGCACAGGCTGTGCTCCTTGTCCCCTGTGCACAGAGCTGGCCAGAGCCATGCCCCACTGGGTGCCAACGCCTGTACCAGGCACTAGCACCCTGAATCCCCACCCCCAGCCTGCTGCTGTGGCTGGCAACGGAGCCTGTGCCACCATGTGGGAGGGTGTGGGCTACACCGCCCACCATCCCTCATACCCACACCCTGCTCTCACAACCCCCACCAATATATACACACACCCTAGCATACCCTATGTCCCCCACACACAGGCACACACCCTCAGACACCCCCCACCATACACACTCCCTGTACCCACAACCACACCCCACAACCCACTATACACACAGAGAATATAACAGAGGAGATTTTATTTCAAGTTCTTATAGAATCTCTTCTATATACAGTGCACAAACACAAATCATGACAAATATTTTTTGTAATAAAATTCGAATATGTTATAGTAGGTGTTTGACTTCTAGTTTATGATTTTTTTTCTAGCAACACCCCTCCCCCAAAGGAGTATGGAGGGGGGAGGCAAGAGGAGGGACTTCTGGTGGCAAAAGTTAAGGGTTAGGGGATGAGACTTCAGGTCCCAATATGGCTACCAGGTGGGCGAGGCAATTGTCAAGGGGCAGGGCCACCCATATGGCCCTGCCCAGCTCACCAAAACTTGTTAAGTGGACTGCCCCTGAACTTAAGTTTTGTGATTTACATGTAGGCCATCTTATTCTGCCCTGGAGGCTACCTGGCCATAGTCAAGTCTTCTATGCATGCTCAGGAGGGAAGCACAGGGCAAATATATAGAGAAGAATGGAAACAGAATCTAAAAGCAACATCAGTGCCAATAATCGCACTTAGGTAGCTATGGTCAGGGCTACTGAGACATGTAAAAGTGAAGTTGGTCCATAGTCTGTATGGTGAAAGATGGTAGCTTGCTTGTACGTTGAATGATCACGGACACTCCAACCTTGTCATCAGGTCCAAATGGCGCAGTGACAAAGTGAGTCTTAGGGTAAAAATACCCATTATGTAACCTGCCCTGTTCTTTCAATAGCTAATCACAAGGGAAATTCTTACTACATTTATTTGTATTATGGCAGCTTTCAGAAGATCAGAGCCCTACCTTATTACATCCTTTAGGAACACACAATCCTTGCCCCACAAAGCTCATGAGCTAGACAAGAGAGTCAAAGAGAATAATATTATTACCCCTGTGCACTGTGGCAGAGAGATGCCATGCCTTGCCCAAATTCAGGAACTCCGTGTCAGAGCTGGGAACTAAACCCAGCTCTCCTGAACCCAGAGCCAGTCCTTTAACCACAAGGACATCTTTCCTCTCTCATTTTTCCCCTTTTGCTCTTTAGCAGCACACTTCAAAAAATACGCTTAAAAATCCATTCTGCAATAGCTTAGGTATGCTGTGGCCTCCACAACCGTATTTAGCACAATTACAGGCTGAAAGGAACCCTTGCAAATTATCTGCAAATAGATATGTCTTTATGTAAATCCAAGGGCTTGGAACATAAATCTACAGCCAGAGAAATACAAAGGTTTAAGACAGAAAGGAATTTTTCCCCCTGCCAAAGCTGGTAGCTGAGGTATAAGAAATGGCAGATAAAGGAGACAGGACCATGGCATGGCATAAAGGTTCAGAAGATCCTTCCAGCTTTAAGAACTGAATGCTTTCTCACCTACTGCAATGAAGGCATTTTTCTAAGACTATTATCTTACATTTGTATACTTGGTTTACTCTAAAATGGTTTACGTGTGTGTTACACATGGTATGACTGACATTCTGCCATCTCTTTGGGGGAGCACAACATCTAAACAACCCATGGGACAATAGAGAATGATATAGATTTTGGGTCAGGCCATGGTAGGAAACGTCTCGCAGAGCCACAAAAGCTAGGATGCCTGCAAAAGGAAGCGAGAAATTTGGTACCTGTGTTGATAAAGCTTAAATAAAGTGTTGTGATTTTCATGGCTTTTCTACAAATTTCAGCTCATGCAACCATGACATGAGAATCCCAGCTTTCATTTAAAAAGTAAGTTTCTAGCCTTCAGCTTATGACTAAAACAAAAAAGGAGGGTGGCTGTCATCTCAAATACCATGGTTTAAAAAACAAATTATGGTGTTTGTTTGTTTTTTTTTGTGGATTTGGCACTATTGTATACTTTGGTTTGAAAGACAGACAGATACACATGAATATTAGTTACTATTTTGATAACTCACCCCTGATAAATGAAGAACCAGGATTACCCAGATAGGATTTGAACCTGTGATACTGGGTGTTTCAAATATAGATTGCCAATGTCAAAATTTGCCAGCTTGGGACCCTGAAGATAGACGTGGCATAGTTTGCATGCACATTATTCACTGAAGTCAAAGGATTACTACAGACAATCCACCTAATGAAGTCACTATCTTCAGCTGGCATCTCAGAAAACCAGGCCATTTTTATTTAGACTTTACATGCATGACTAATCTTAGGCCCTCAAATCTAAAAATGATGGCCTAAGTCTATATCCTTAAGGAAAAAATTCCACAGAATTGTACAGAAGCGTAAAACATTATGGCAAACTATACCATTGGAGAACAAGGATGACTTGACACTGGCTGTGAAAGATATGTCTCATTTGAGAAGATCCTGGTTGCCGCAGGTCTTGACTCAGAACAAAACAGGAGTGGCACAGCCATTTACGCCCATAGCCCTTGCAAGCTGCCTTGCTGCTCCTCTGCCAGTCGGTGGACATGGAGAGAAGCCCTGGAATAGCCTGCACATGTGGAACAACCTGCAACCACCAGATACATATGTTGACCCAGGAAACAAGCATTAGCACTTTTCATCCCACATACTTCACAGGTACTCAGAGCAGGAAAATGGATGTGTACATATGTCCAATTCTGGGACAAAAGGCTTTCTCCTGGGAAAAGGACAACATCTTCCCAGTGAGCAAACAGTTATAGCCCTCCATGTTCTGTGCAGATGCTGTCCATTCTGTAAACCTGGATCGTGAGGAGGATGACACTCGAATTACTGCTGTATCTAATAACTCCAGCCACGGACTTGGGCCCAGGCACTATCCAAATACAGAACACAACCAAACAGCTGCCTCAGCTGGGAGCTTCAGTTTTAGGGCCTGCTCTGTAAACCACAGCTTGCCAGATCACTTCAAGTTTCAATCAACATTGAAAAAAAAAATCCCATGAGAAAAGTAATTTGGCAATCTCACAGGATTTTTTTTTTTGATTTGAATTGAAACTTGCTGTCATCTTTTTCTTGCGCTTCAATTAAAAAGCAGAAGACTGAAACATTTGCAGCTTTTGAAAATAAAATTACGTTTCCAAAACATTTCTGGTAAAAAGTTCAGGATTGGGGCAAAAGTCTTCAGGTTTTAGCTTCCTCAAAAAGACGGAAAGTTTCCCCCAGAATGATTTTCTGCACTGATATTCATTTTTGACCCCGCAACCCCCCCTCCCCCCCTCCCAACAAAAACCAAACAAATTGCATTTTGTCCACATGGAAAAAATCTGTAGCCATATAAACTGAAAACAGTCTGTAACTAGGACTAGGCAAAAGATGACTTCGATGGCCTGATTTTTAGCGACTCGTATTTCAGGTGAGGCACTGATCCAGATACCAAGATGCCAGCACAGCCACAAGTTGGGAAGCTCATCAAAGGAGCTCCCTTCAGAGATCTCATGAGATGGAGCTTTTCTCAGTGAAAGTCCCAGCCCGATGGAGGGGTGAAGAACACCACGAGACTAGCATCCGATCAGCCTCAACCCCAAGCAAAACCCGACCGTACAGAGGGACTTGAGCGTTCAAACAACAAACAAATGAACCTCAAATGATTTTTTTCGAGGTTCCAAAAAAGAAAAGAAAACAATTCAAGCACTGTTTAATTTTTAGACTAAT
>NW_017729028.1:37058151-37059713 GCF_001723915.1 Gavialis gangeticus
GACCCCGCAACCCCCCCTCCCCCCCTCCCAACAAAAACCAAACAAATTGCATTTTGTCCACATGGAAAAAATCTGTAGCCATATAAACTGAAAACAGTCTGTAACTAGGACTAGGCAAAAGATGACTTCGATGGCCTGATTTTTAGCGACTCGTATTTCAGGTGAGGCACTGATCCAGATACCAAGATGCCAGCACAGCCACAAGTTGGGAAGCTCATCAAAGGAGCTCCCTTCAGAGATCTCATGAGATGGAGCTTTTCTCAGTGAAAGTCCCAGCCCGATGGAGGGGTGAAGAACACCACGAGACTAGCATCCGATCAGCCTCAACCCCAAGCAAAACCCGACCGTACAGAGGGACTTGAGCGTTCAAACAACAAACAAATGAACCTCAAATGATTTTTTTCGAGGTTCCAAAAAAGAAAAGAAAACAATTCAAGCACTGTTTAATTTTTAGACTAATCCCCCGCCTCTCCTTTTTTTGTTTAATCACATGAACTAGGTCACTCATCACCCTGGCTATAGCAGGATGATACCCCTTCCCCATGCCAAGCAGCGATGCTTGGCTGTTATGCAAAAAATCAGGGAGGGCAGTCAAAAGGGGCAAATACAGTTAATGCTCCCGCTTCTGCAATATTTCTGGCCCCACGGGAGAAATTAGGAAACTTTATGTCAGCAGGAATGAGAACAATAAAGGCAAAGGAGGGTTGCATGTGCAAAAACTGTATCACTCATACCCCCAGCCCTCCATCCTTTTTTATTATTATTATTTTATTTTTTTGCCCCGCAGTATGATGTGTTAACAATTTTGTTGGTTTAACAGTTCACACTTCCAGCACATTTATCCATTGGCACATGGGGGTTTTATGCATTTAACAGTTTTCTTCATTAAAGTGGGTTCCACTGTGTCTTAAAAATTATTTTCCTTAGACTGTGTGTTTGTTATTTTATATGGTGCGATTGAAAAGCAGCCCGACGGCTTGGCCTTGGAAAATGCACACTGCCGAGACGAACACGCTGGAGGCAGCAGGATCGACCTCCCCCAAAGCCAAGCGCCTGCTCCTTTGAAAGAACGGCTGATTGCACTCTGAAGCTCGCTCCTCTAATTGCCGGGAGCTTCTTAATTCATTTGGAGCTTGAGAAAACGAAGTGCAGATGGAAGTGCTGCAAGCAAAAAGCCCCCTTTGCCTCCAATTCCATTTTTTTTCCATGCTGTCTATTGGAGTGGGCTTCATCCCCCTCCCGGCACCCCCACGCCACCTGTTTTTTAAAGAAACAGTGCCGGCATTTTATTTTTCGAAGGGATTGCAGGGGGCAGGCAGGGGGTGAGAAAGGGAGAAGGGGGCTGTTATTCCTGTACAAGGCGGTCTGGTTCTTGTCGGCGTAAGAGACACTGAGCTGCTTGCACAGCGACCCCCGCACGGGGCCCTTTTGGAGCCGAACTCAATTCCTGTTTGCCAAACTACACTTTCAAGAGGTGTCAGATATCGAGAACCTGTTCCAAATGCCAAGGCAAGCAATGAAGGAAATAAAGTCGGGGCAGGGACGGTGGGGGGGGGGAGGAA
>NW_017729028.1:37059724-37074306 GCF_001723915.1 Gavialis gangeticus
GGGGGATGGGGCAAGCATTCCTTCTCGAAGAAAAAGGTAGTTGTTCCAACCTGGCTGTTTCTTTTTAAAATAATTAGTTAAGCAGTGCATAAAAACAGGTATGTCTGCCCTACATTGCTCAGGGACTTGGCAGGCCCTTGTCCTTCCCCGCGCTAGTGGAATTTTTGTGAACCACTAGCTCACAGGACAAGGGAAGGGAATTGTATCACCATGACCTAAGGCAACCCAGCTTGTAAGGTTAACCATAATTTTTTAAACTAACATGACCTCTGTTAACCCTTCCATTGCCTTCTTTAAAAAAAAAGTGAGAGCGCGAAATATATTTACAAAGCCACTAAGAAAGAAAGAAAGGAGAAGAAAGCTCCCTGCCCTCAGCCTTCACCAAGCCTCCCATGTCCCTCCTCCTTGCCCATGTGCGCGTCTATACCCAGTGTTTACTGGGGCTTCATGCACTGAGTCTTAAGGACTTGGCTTTCTAATGAGTCATGGCATCATAAAATTAAGCCCTTCTGGGAAGCCAAAAAAATTCTGTTTAAAGTGTGCATTTCAGGAATTTTCATGTCTGGAGGTCTGAGCCATATGTGCTCATAGTAAAGGAGATACACCCCCTTTCTCAGATATTGCTGCCCCAAGATACTTACTTTATTTCACCCAACTCGTCCATCTTTCCTCGTTCCGTCCAACGTAGGCTGTTTCTGTCAGCTGGGATTCAAGGCAAGCCAACTTAAAGGCCCCCCAATCCCTGACGGTGCCTAAAACCCAGGCATGAAAGTTAGAGACAGGGCCACTCCGCAGCCAGTTGGATGCCGTGAAGAGGTGTGATATATGGTACAGCTGGCTCCTTTGTCAATCTTTGGATACTGAACATATACCAACCAGAATATATCAAGCCTGGAGGCATCCGTCTCCGTCTCAAATCACAGGTGCCCATTTGCAACCCAGACAAATGCCCTGCATCATGAACAGAAAGCAGGTAACTAGCTACCCAGGCATCCTCCTGATAACCTATTCCTTTCTAGTGTCATTTGGGATTTTTTTTGCCATTTGTACTCAATAGCGGGGATAGCTGGACTAGAAGTCCTACTGGCTTTCCAGAGGAATGGTTATTATTGCCTAAATTATTTTAAAGCTTCACTGATTTATACCCATAACCTTACCTAGGCCTTTAGTGGCCACTCTTAACATAAGAGAATAGTGAGAAGAAAAGGAGAAAAAGCTTATGTTCATATGATTATTAAAAGGACAAAAGTTAAAAAAAAAAAGCAAGAGCAAAATAGCACAGTCCTCCAGTTTAGGATGAATGTGTCTAACAATTTATATCTAGATGTTGATATGGATAGCAATATATAGATGGAGAAATATATATCTGTATCTATCTATCTAGATACAGATACCTATCTATCAATCTATATGATGATTGATCAATCAATAGATAGATATCTCCATACAAGCTCATGTCATCATTTCGTTTTTAAGAACCACGTGCCTCCAACCTATTTCATCTTTTGTTTCCTGAAACTAAACAAAACCAAATGAAAAAATTAAGGACTTGTTTCCTCAAATGAACAAAGAGGAGCAGAAAGTGCTGCTGGGGAAGTTCAACATCATGCCGTGCAGAGGATCCCGGGGAGAGTTCGTGAACAACACGTGTCAGCTTACATGCATCCCTGCTCGCTCACTCTGGCTTTTCTGATAGGATGATGTCCCTGTGGCAGATGTCACTCAAGTAGCTTTGAGTATGAATACGCCACTTCCTAGTTCACGCTACTTGCTCAAAATTGGAGACAAAAAGGCAAATTTGCAACCAAACCAAACTTCCCTGACACCACTGCCCCACAAATGTAAAGCTCCATGGGGCAGATAAAATGGGCCCTTGATGCCAAACACCATTAGTCTGGCAAAACAAAATGCCAAAAAAGAAAAATGAAAAAAAAGATTTTGAATTATTTTTCTTATTTAACCTAATCTCTATATTGCAGCATGGCCTAGAGGCCAGTGAAACTGGAACCCCGGTGTATCAGGTGGGCACATTAGGCCTTCTACTCAAGATGTTCAGGCTGAAAAGCTACTACTGAACCTGGTGAACAAGGGGTTACCTGCGGCTCAATTCCTCTTCCCTTTGCTCAGGTGGAAGTCTCACCAGTGTCTACTTGGGGGAAGCAAATTTGAGGGGGAGGGTCTGTGCAGGTAGGTCTCTACAGGCCGTGTCTTAGGAGTACCACAAGTCCCTCTGCCTGCTTCCAGGCTATTCATTTTAGGGCAGACCTCAAGAGCCTGGAAGGATGCAGAAACACACAGCATTGACTCTGATGCAGAGAGGACTTTGGGCAGGAAAATATTAACAATACAACGTAAGCCACTTAAGAGGCCCGAGGGAAAGGCAGGCAGCCATTTAAATCATGCAGATAACACTAGCTAATTGACAAATCCTATTAATTGCACTGTTCAAGGCACCACTTAAGCCGATTGCAGCGTGCCTGCTAATTCACATGGGAGCTGCCTGCTCTGGGCTCCCTCTACCCCTGCTCAGCTGTTGGAATTTCATTAAGGCTGGTTACACATTGCATCTCGTCTCTACTAGCCGTTTTGAGACGGACAGGGTTTCGTTACAGGGCTGCTAAGGGCACAGCACTACCAACGGTTGTGATGACACTAGTGTCAGGAGGCCTCACCTAAGGTTAGGGCTCCATGCATGGAGGTGTTCAAGATGAGGCTGGACAAGCATCTTGTTGAGCTCGTCTGAGCCCAATAACTTCCTGCCCGGGGCAGGGGACTGGACTCGATCTTACAGGTCCCTTCCAGTCCGTCGATCCTATGGTTATATTAAGCATTGTACGAACACACGCCAAGAGACAGTCTCTGGTCCCATTACCTTGAAGTGTAAGTAGACAAGAGGGCGGGTGGGGAAAAAGAGGCAAGAAGAAGTGAAGTAACTTGCCCAAAGCCACAGAGAGCAGGTCACGGGCAGAGGCAGGAGGAAGAGCCAGGTCTCTCGACTCTCTGCACAGTGCCTTATCCATAAAGCCGTATGGCTCCCTATGTCCTTAACGCCGACCAAGATCTCTACCTAAGTCACATTCCTGTGCACTGAGATCAAACCCAGACTAGAATTTCTCAGCTGTAACAGGGAGCAGCACATGTATAATATTTATTTGCTCTTCAAACTATTCCTATAATGAAAAAGTATCTCTTTTCCTCTCTTGCCTGGACCACCTTGAGATTACCTCAGAGTCGCGAGGGAAATGAGGAAGGTCTGGACATTCGCCCTGTTTCTCTCTTCTTCCACTCTTTCGCTGATGAGTCAGAAGCGTAAGGGGTTAGCTCAAGCATCCACTGTGCACTGGGAATCTAATGCTTACTCCTTTGGCTCCAAAATGAGAAGGAATGAGAAGCATAATTTCTTCCAGGCCTGGGTTTGGAGTGGTACTGTGTCTGCACCTTTTAAAATTTCCCTTATTCACTGAAGGGATATAAAAAATGCATTTAGCAAGCAAAGGGGGAACCTTTTCAAACCCTGAAGCTGAGATTTTCCAATAAACCTAAGGGATTTAGACACTTTGGTCCTATTCACTTGACTCGCTCTCTAATATTGGTGAACACTAAGCCATAGACATTTGAAATGGGGATCCTAATTTAGTGGACATTTTTGATATTCTTGTCTCTGCACTTCCCCATGCGCATAAACCAGGGATAGCACTACAAGTTGGTTGTGATGACTAATTAATTAATGTCTGTGAATTGCTCAGAAACTCGTAATGGCCATTACAGAAGCATCCAGGAGAAAATGAGGAAACCTGGCCTCCAAGCTGGTTTTGAATGGGCATCGAATGAGGCCTCGGGCCACACAAGGTAAAAGGAGAAAATCTGAAAAGCAGCAGATGCTTCTTAAGCAAGCACCTGTCTGTTCTGTGTGCTAAAAAGAGACAGAAGAAATAGGAAGCGGTCGCCCGATGAAAGATTATGTCATAATGCATGCACAAGGCAACTGAATTAAAGCTGCAGCAGCAAGCTGGCTTCTGTCATGTCTTAAACTTTGAGTGCTTGACATTGTGACTTAAATAACATTCATTTAATAATGGTTCTTAAATCCACAGTGCAGCCCTCTGACACTGGAGCCAACAGAGAAAGTGGTAGGAGTGGTAGGTTGTCATCCTTTACGCTGGCTAGCCACTAGAGAGCAATGAAGGAAGCAATGACTTCCTTTTTCTTCTGTCAGCTGACAGCAGAGGGATGCTGAAATGCTGATCCTCAGTTTTCCTCCAGTTTGAGGGAAATAGGGTGATTTCTCTTTCCATCCCTAAGCATGCGGCCAAACAAGTCACTCCCTCGCTTCCCATCCTGATCACCTCCAGCCCCTCTAGTCCCCTCATCCTAGTCCTATTCCTAGACCCATCTCTCTCTCCATCCCAGTCACTCACCCCTATCCCCTGCTTCTTTCTACTATCCTCTCTCAAATTCCCCTGCTTTTTATTCCAGTATTTTCCCTTACCACCCGCACTCAGATCCTACCTATTTGTATTCGACTCAAGATGATGCTTCCTTTTCCTCCGGGCCCTGTGGGCACCAGTCGGGCAAGTACCGGAAGTAGCACTGGACAGTCTTCCTTGCCGTCAGTCCCATATGTGGAACCATAATGGGTTGGAAGGAAGAATTGCAGGTAAAGCCATAGTGCCTGCAGCTCCGGGCTGGAGTCTGATCATCACAGAGAGAGTCGGGAACAGTTTTCTACCAATCTCTCATAAGGTTCTACTTAGCATGTGAAAACTGAGATATGTAGAGGCTCTTAGCTCAGCCAGATTTAGGTGCATTTTCATTCAGGCAGACCCCTGACTCCAGAACAAACCCCACTTCGGACATCAGTCCAAAGCATGGATGAACTAGAGCCTATCCAATGAAACAGCTTCAAGAATGCATTAGCATGGACAAAACAATCCGTTTCCCCTCTAACTTTAGTCTAAGAAACACCCCAACCATCTGGGCTGATTTTTTTCCAAACAGATTTAACCTGAAGCAGGTAGGAAGATTTAATCCAAGTGGATGAAACTCGGCAAAGATATAAAAACCAGAAAAACAGGTCTTAAAATGAAAAAGTGTCAGGCAACCTTAACTGTGCAGATCTCTGCTTAGGCTGCCTATAATCTTATTTCTGGTCTGTGCAATTAATTCTTTTAGACCTCCTATTGCCAGAGTGAGACTCTTACTATCCAGTCAGAGATACCCACAGAAATCTGGAAGGCTAAGGCCATCTAGGGACAGGTTAGGCTACAAAAGTGCAATTCATGAATGCTACATACTGTTCCCAAGTCTGCCATGGACTTCCTGTATTACCATGGATAAATCAAATGATCTCTGTGCCCCCATTCTCCACCTATAAAATATGGAGGATAATACATCCTTTCTCCTACATTTTGTCTGTCTTGTCTTAGTTGGGTAGCATGTTCTTTGGAGCAGGGGCTGCCTCGTACAGAGGGTTACCTGACATCAGTTTAGAGCGCCTCCCATTTTGTCTCA
Organism: Gavialis gangeticus; assembly: GCF_001723915.1. Classification (NCBI taxonomy): domain Eukaryota; kingdom Metazoa; phylum Chordata; order Crocodylia; family Gavialidae; genus Gavialis; species Gavialis gangeticus. Next base: position 37,065,236 of record NW_017729028.1, read on the forward strand.
TTTTGTGTTTATATAAATAATAATAATAATAATCCTACTCCCCTTGACGTAAGTGATGATGGCAGGAACAGCAGGTGAGGAGTAATAAAAATTCAACTGCTGCCCTCTCAGAATGAAAAGTCAATGGTTTAAAATGGAAAAGATATTTAACGTGCAGCAGAGGCAGAGAAATAAATGTGCATACCGACTCATGTGATTTCTCAGAAAGGGCTGGAGCCCAACAGTAGCATACAGGCGCAAGCAGAAGATCAAAAGTAGAGTCTTCTTGGAATCCACAGCTCATCTGGACAGGATTAGAAAAACACTCCCTGAACATTTTGAGAGAGACATGTTGGAAAAGAACTGAACCAATTTACAACAGTACTGGAACGCCCCAGACACAGTAGCTTGAAAAACAGTAGAATAAGAAGGAATTAATTGCCCACTGCAACACATAGCAAAGACTACAAGCAGCAACAGAAGCGATAGTAGTGACTCTGACATTTTCTGAGTAGTTATACAGCAAGCCAAAATCTGTGGCTGACTTCTACACACAACACAAATTTCAAACACAACAGAGATTTTTCATGGATCTCACAATTCCAGGGATCTGCCAGATGTTTCCTCTAGCTCATATTTGGTCATCACAAACCAGAACCATGTATAATCCACCTGTACTGAGGCTTGCTACAGAAAAATGAAGGTTTCTTTTCTTGTCGTTGTCTTCTTCTCATGTCCTGTCTGGCTAAGCACGCACAGTCAAAAAGCCTGAGGCTGAATCGATTCAGTCTTTGCAGGTTAGTCTAAACTGCAGAGATTAAACTGAGAAACAACTGGACAGAATTCACTTTTGATTCAGGAAATGCAGCCACATGCCTGCAGTGTCTCAGGCCAGAAGCCTTGGGGTGCTACAACACAGTTCTTTGACACACAGCCAGCATGGGCTGTGTGTTCGCTTCCTCTTCCTGCTGTCCCCTGAGGTCTCTGGGATTTGCAGTCCAGAATCACAGCAACAGGACTCTGCAGAGTTGCTCATCACTTCCTCTTCCTACTTCCAGGTGCCTCTGGGACTTATAGTCCACAGTCGCAGTCAGCAGTAAGTTTTTAGCAGGGCAGGGCAGTGCAGCTCTGTACTTGGGGGAAGGGAAGTTTAACCCCTCTCCCTGGCCCCAGGCCCCAGCTGGGGTTTGCCTGGTGGGGGGGAGGGCAGTCCCTGCCTCTCTCCCCACCCCAACCTTTCTTTGCTAGAGCAGAGAGCACAGCCCAGCCGAGGGCTGGAAAGCAGGCTGGGATGCCGGGGGACTATGATTTAACTTGAACCAGGAAGGGGTCTGGGACTGAAGTTTCATAAACCGGTTAGACCCAAATCACTTAAGTCTGATACTACATTCAACCAGGTTTATCTTAAACCAATTTCAGTCATTTTGAAACTGGTTTGTGTGCACTGAACTTCCTGTTATAGGTTTAAACCAGTTTCTGATGACTTAAACCAGCTTATGTGTAACTTCTGTCGCTAGCCTCTGAGATTTCTTGATGCCAGGTATTTAGCAGAATTTGCAGATTCATTAGACATGAGTATGTGAGTACTTCTGGTTTGGTCATTATGGCAGTTAGAAACTTTTCTGTTCTGGTCTATACGTACAGACATGGGGATCAGACATAAACCTGCCCTGAAGTGGCATAAAGTTTAAGCCACCTAAAGTGTGCCTAAAACTAGCTTCTGGTGTTAATGTGTGGACAACCCTGGGGTTAAGAGCTCCAGGAACTGCCTAAAATTAATGTGTAACAAGGCCCTTACACTTCTGTGATGAAGCATTAGTGGTGCTTATGGATGGATACTCTTTCTCTCTCTCCTCCTCCTCCTAATATGAACATGTGGACTTCTTACCAAGCAGGTGTAGCTCATGATAACAGTTAAAACTGATAACAGCTAAAACCCTACAGGTTTGCAATATCTGGGGATGTTGCCCAATGATTCTGGTGGGGAAATGGTGGCTTCATGACAGAAGCTTGAGCAACAATTGTTAAGAATTACCTTGGTTTTTAGAGATACAAGTCAGACAAAGAATCAGGATGGTTCTGGTACTTCTGGCAATGCCTACTTAAGAATTAGGTTTCAAAAAGCCCATAAAAGATTCAGTGAAGCCCCTCTGATTCTCCAGCTGTGTCCCAGTCTAACTTTAGGGACTTCAGCTGAGTTCCTCCTGGTTTATATGAGAGCAGAGTCATGCCCTAAGAGTATTTGATTATTATGCTTGTTTCATTTACTCATTAGCCTAAGGTCTTTGGACAATGAGGCAAGAGCTTAGAAGGACAACAAGAAAATCCAGAGTTTTAATAGTAAGGATTAAGAGCAACAAGGAAGGGATATAAAGTCTCCTGCTGAAAACATAAGCTGATATACCACTAAATGAAGTAACGGGGGCCTATGAGAAGTTTTTCCCCATTTGCAGGTTTTCAAAAACTCTTGGCTTCATCAAAAGGATGGAGTAGAAGTAGGAACAGAAGCAGCAGCCACTGGCAGGGACTGGATGGATCATGATGGTCTAAGCTGGTATGACAATACTTATATGTTTCTATACCCTGCCTCAGAAACAGGATCCAGGAGATAGGCCTTTGGCTGCCCTTTGAAAGTCCCAGCTTTGCTTCTACCCCAGCAGGTCAAAAAACAGTAGACTTAATGTTGTGATTTTTGCATGCATGTACAAGAACTATTTTTGAATGTATTAGTCACTTCCTCCAAATGTATCTCAGCACTTTATAGTTGGGTGCACAGGACTGAAGGAAATGAGCTGTAGAGCTGGAGAAGTCCACATGATCCTTTCCAAAAACAGATTTTCTGTTGCATAAGAAACACATGGGCACTTACACTTCAGATCAACACAGGGTGGTTTCCTGGTAATACTCCCCCAGTTCAATACAGGGGTGGTTGGTGAATTTCCATGACTGCTATTATGGCAGACTGTGTCACCTAATGGGCCCTGCTAGATCAACACATAAGACCTCCTGCAAAAAATTAAATAAAATAAAACAAAGTCTACAGAAGTCAACGGGAGATTTGGAATCATAGTATCATAGTACTTAGGGTCGGAAGGGACTTAAACAGATCATCAGGTCTGAACCCCTGCCCCGGGCAGGAACAGGTGCTGGGATCATATCACCCCAGCCAAATATCTGTCCAGCCTCCTCTTGAAGACCCCCAAATTCTAGTTTCACTAGACTTTGGATCTGGCCCATAGGAAATCCAAGGGGGACTGTCATTAAATAAAAGGATAAAAGAACCTAACTCACTTGTGGCTGCAGCTGAGAACGCAGCCATCACCAGCCAGTGCAAATAAGACCAGTATAAACACTTTACAGAATCAAGCAAGCAACCTCTCTCCCCCTCACATGAATAACAGAAGTATTGCTATTGGTATCCAAGGTCAAAGGCCCTTCCTAGCCAAATGGCCCATTGAACTAGAGTGGTTAAGGCACACCAGTTTCTGTAGCCAACGGCCGACTCATTTCACCTGTTAAAGAAAGGCAGGCAGCTCAGGGTTTAACCTGCATAACAATATTAGGTGGAACATAGCTGAAATTTGGAAAACCACATACTCCAGTGATATGTTGTATATAATTTGGCACATTTAAGTAAAAATATTTTCACGGGTTTTAATCAACTCTGCTTAGAACACAGAATGGGAAAGAGCACCCCACTCAACTGAAACCACAGGTGGAAATTAAGTGTTCAACGTAATGGATTTTTCCTCTTGGTTTTGTAAATATTCCCATAGGTCTTCCATGAGTACAAAGTAGACAAAGTATATCTCTCATATTGGAAAGACTGTGCTGTCTTAACACACCACTATAATACTGGTTCATACCGACTCTGACAACTTACCAGCTCCCCAAGAGTCAAACCCCCCAGAGCTGGACTTCAGGATAAATGGCATCTCCCAACAGGGAGCAACCCCTCACCTGCTTAGCTTGTAAGGTATAATCACTACCTAAAATAACATTGAAGCAGAGGTGCAATGGAGACAGAGTCATCTTGGGACTTGTGTGTCTTCCTCTGTAAGATTCGCGTGAGCAATTATTTGTGTTAAGATGAATCATGTCATGTTTTACGGTTCCTGCCACTTAAAAATATTTTGTTTCCGCTGAGCAGTGAAGTCAGCCACTTACTATTATTAAATGCCACGTTGTGTTAATCCCCATTTGGGTGATGAGCTCAATGGAGTCCATAGCGGATCCTGCTTCACATCCTATGTCCTTAAATAGACGCTACCGGACACGTCTTGTTTGTAATATTCCCTGCTAACCAGCTGCAGTTGTAAGCCTATGCTAATATGCTGAATTTACTTGGCCTCTCCAGCTGATTCCAGCCTTGTGGTTTATGGGTTGCCTTTGTGGTTAGCTAAAGGTCAAGCCCTGCATGACTCTAAATTTTCTTAAGTAGAATTCAAACACTGCAGATGAGTACATTTTCAAAGCAGTTATCCGGGTGGTACGGATTTGGATTTGGTTATTTGTTGTCAGGATTTCTGTTTCCCCAGTCCTTATGAGACAGTAACTAGGCATAGATGTCTCTGTCTCCCTGTGCTATGGCCTCCAAGAAATGTGGGTGTGGGCTCCAATCATATTAAAATCTCAGGGTCACATTAGACCCTGAACTGCCTTTTCAAGAAACCAGCATCCCCTTGGCTGGTGCCAAGATGCTGATCTCTGTCTTTGGCAAGATTCATCCGCTGTAATTCTCACTTTCTTTTTGCTGGCTTGCAGGCAAAGTTTTTGCATCAGTCATAATTCAAAATTGTGAACAGATGACTAGATTACTTACTTGAATTGTAGTCAATCATGACATCACCCTTGTACTGAAAATTGCAGCGCTGGCTCCACATATGACTTCGCATCCATTTTCAGGTTTGGCTCCAATGCTACCGGACTTACTCACTTGCTCCATCTTACCTAAAAGAGTTGCTTGTGCCTTGTAGACATCCTCAGACTCTGAGATCAGTCGGTGCCGATTTATTGATCATTCCAACGTCCTGACTAAAGGCTGCTGGTGTGGAAGCTCTTGGCTCCTCTGACCCTGTTTTGCAGAAATCCCTGCAACTGTCGTCCAAAGATGCGGGGAAAAATAAATCTGTTAATCTTTCCAAACACGAATAGAAAACAGGGTTTTTTTTGCAACATCTGACAGCAGCTGGGCCTCGGCCAGGGGAGACCTCAGGTTTTGCCGTTTCATTTGTGAAGCTCTTTAGGTGTAATCTGTGAATAAATAAATAATTCACCCGGTGTGATAATCTAGGCTGCACAGAACAGTTGGCGTCTACCAGGTGTTCATAGCCGGTGGGGCTGGCACCAACACAACAATCTAGATAGAAAGGCAGAGTTGACCTCTCAGTAATTGTATTCCCTACACTTGTTCTTTCTCCATCCCATATAGCAAAGACCCGAATTGAGATTTTCCTTATTTACACTGCCTTCTAGCCATGTCCCAGGGCCTGCACCTATACTCCAAAGAGTGAAAACTGAGAAGCTGGGCATTTTCATTCTCCCAGAGGCTGAGGCTATGAGAATTTACATGAGCTCTACTACAAGGAAGTCACTGTTCACATGCCCTTAATCCTAAAATTGCCAGAGTATGGGCTGTTCTCTCGAGCATTTTTTCTTCCCTGTGAATACCACTTATTTTAATGAAGTCTGAGATATGGTGAGCAACATGGGTTGTCTTTATGATCACACAAAGCTACTCGGGCTTTCTTCCTTTTGAACAAGCTACAGATGACTCACGGGACTAGTGGTGGCAAGTGGGGCTTTTTGACTCAGTCACTGGTCCAGACCTATTCCAGAGAGAGTGACTGAGCGCTGTTGCCATCTGATGGTTGATGGGGAAACCTGTAAAATACTATGAGTCGGCAGCCTTAGTCTAGTCCCATAAAGAGAAATTTCCACATCACAAAAGCTAGCACTTATGACTAATTGGCACCTTTGTTAGCAGTCTCACCAAATAAACCAAGGCCTGACTCTGCAGGCATAGTGACAGGGCTGTTCTCTCTGTCCTAAACTGGACCACTTTAGTGTCAGGTCAACCCACTGGGCTGTCAAGTACAATGACTTGCACAAAGACTGATCCCTAAAGTGATACAATAAAAACACAAGCAAGCTGATGCAGCATCAGGAAGATCTTAAACCCGGTCTGTCCTGTGCTGACACCAAATATCTTTGGAGGTGGGAGCCTGTACTTCACACTGGATTTTCTCTTCAGAAAATAGGATATAGAGATGTGCTCTCATACAAGTCTACAAGTCAGGGAAAGACCCCTGGTAGGGCTGGGCAGGAGTATTGATTAGTGAGACCAAGCCAGCTAAGAATGGAGAATTTGCCTTGCAACTCCCTCTGGATAAAGATGTGTGTGTGCACACATGTGTATGCATGTGTTCCCATTCATGGCGTGTGTGCGTGCACGAATTCGTGTATGTGTGAGTGCATGTGTGTGTGCATGCATGCGTGTGCACGTGTGGGTATGGAAAAAGAGTGAAAGAGATGGGCAGCAGGAACTGCTTTGCAAGCCTGAACCACTGCAGTCATCAAAGCCTTATTTGCAGTGTGCAGCATGCCCCAGCATGAGGACATACCTCCACCCCCTACTCCCTCTTGGACTCTCTAAATCTGGGGCTGCTCCCAGCAAATGCTCTCAGACATACTGGAAGCCAACATTTCAAGAGGGCCGCAAAGGGATTCTGGGTTTGGGATGCGGGAACAAGAAAGAGCAGGTGGGTGAGGCATGCTTGGGTTGCAAGGCTGATACAGTGGAGGTGTGCCTTTACACAGCATTAGTGCCAGAGACGTGTTCCTCCCTTTTAATTTAAGGGTCTTGTATTCACCTTCAAGGCCCTTCACAACTCTATCCCTCTTTGCTCATACCTGCCAGAGGTCCTAGCATAAAAGTTCATGAAGGCCTTTTTAATCTTAGGACAACATGCAATAAATACCAAGTAATATATTCATAAGATAGGACTGCCCAGTACAGCCTAGATGCGCTTAGGATACAAGTTTCCAGAAGTGCTTCATGAAACCCTGTCTTTCAATGGCAAAAACAATTATGCTGGTCCCAGAAAATCCCATTTAAAATTAACTCCTCAGTGCCCTTTGTGAGCGTTCAACGTGAACCTCCGAGCACCGAGATGCAGCTCTATTCATTGCTACTCCACAGATGGCCAGAGCAATCTTTTCCTTGTCATATGTAATGAAGGGCAGGAAGGAGAGAGGATTTTTGACATGTTTAAACATCATCCAAAACAAAGAAATTGCTTAAAAGCCAGGGATGCATTTAAATATATTAAAGCTGCCAGGAAAATCCCATATTTGTTACACTTCATTCCATTTCATCCTCAGAGTCATCTGCCACAAAACATGGCAGGCCCGGCAGTTTGGTGTCCAGATGTTCCCATTCACGGCTTCTGCACTACATCACACTTTAGCCACGATCAGATTCCTTCAAAATAATGAACTCCGATTATAGAGCAACTTCAAGACAGTCCTCCATTATGAGAAACCATTAAAAAAAAACCCTGTCATTAACCTGGCCAAAACACACTATAACTTTTACTCTTACCTCCGTCACTTTCTTTTTTATTTTTTTAATTCTCCAGCTGTCTGGTAATACAGCATCACCAACATCTTTTTGCATTTTGTTCCCTAAGCCCGTTCTATTATACACATTCCAGTTTTTAAAATACAGATTTTAGAAGCGATTTGATGTGGCTTGGAATTCTGACATGCTTACACTTTTATAAGAAATTCATTAAAACAGAGGGGGGAAAGAAGAGAAAAGATGCAATATTTTTCCCCTTCCCTTTTCTTCATTTCCAGCACATGAAATGATTTGCTGGTCATTTAGGAACCACAATGTCAAAATGTGGTTGCCCCATAGGGAGGAGAGAAGACAGTTCATCCTTGCATTTTTTTCAAGCCAGTTGCTCAGAAGTCGTCTTGGCAAAGCTGATTGCTAAACTCATCTTTGAGCTGCATGCTTAAAGGCTGTGTTAACAGCTCCATTCAGTGTTATTGAGAACACCTCTTCCCATAGCTTTGACTCTTGCCAAATCCGAACCAGCGGATGATGCCATACAGCTCCTTTGTTCCAACCCTGTGAAGCTGTGGTTTCCCATTTAGAACATACAATTAGCTCAGTCTCCAGCTTCTTACATTCCCTCGTCTCTCTGGTGAGACCAAGTAAAAAGGCACTGTTTTGCCAACTGGAGCTGCAATATCTTGGATGCAGATCGCTGCCCATTTGTAAGGATACCTCTAAGCCATTTAATATAAATCACCATGCTACCATTAGATGGAGATAGCTTACAGTCATACCCAATCTGGGCAGCTCTTGAATGGGCAACTGAAAATGAAAGGCACTTTTTACCAAAAGCCATCAAGTTTCAAATGTTGGCGTGATGTAGCCATGATGGTCTAGGAAAAATGCAAGAGGTAAGGATTTTTTGTGGGAGATCTTTTATTGGACCAACTGCATAGTTTGAGTACCACTTCCTCAGGTCTCAAGGCACCCAAATGAAGATGATCCTAGTTCTTCTGAATAATTTTAATCTTGATTATAATATTCACAAGCGTATAGGAAATCAGTAGGGGTGTGTGAAGCAGGCTCTATTTGATTTGGATTCCACCCAAATCAGAGACAGCGATTCAATTAGTTGATTTGGATCACTGTCCCCGATTTGATTCAGTCGAATCCGAATCTGAAGATTCGATGCTGATTTGGAGAAACAGCGATTTGGACACAGACACATCTTTATAAGTTTTTTCTACATACCTTGAGGTAGCAGGTACAGCTTATGAACACTGTGATGCTGGGGTGCATGGAGCGTCCCACAGGAGTACTGAGGCAGGGGCCTCCACATGTTCAGCAGCGAACCCAGAAGTGGACTGGAAGTACTTCTGGTTCACTTCCAGGCCTGCCAGGGAGTGCGCAGCCCCCCACCCCCCGTGCCTCCCCAGCTCAGGAATTGGCCACAGGGGGACCTTGGGTTCCCCCCCCAATCCAGGAGGCACCAGTCACCGAGCTGAGCTGTTGTGGGGGGGGGGGGGGG
>NW_017729028.1:37074413-37088659 GCF_001723915.1 Gavialis gangeticus
GAATATCCACTTGCTTCCCAGCGGATCCAGAAGTGGACCACAGAAGTGCTTCTGGTCCACTTCCAGGTCTACTGCTGAGCGCGCTGGGGAGCCCCGTGCTCCTGTGGGACACTCCATGTGCCCCAGCATCGCAGCATTCACGAGCTCCTGCTGCCTAGAGGTACATAGAAAAGACATTTAAAGCTGTGTCTATGTCCTAATCTCCAAACCTTTCCAAATCTCTCTGAATCCATTTGGAGGGCTCTGATTTGATTCAGAGAGATTAAAGCCTCTTCTGATTCAATTCAGTATCAGAGATTCAGCCACTGAATTGGGTTGAATCTCCGCCAAATTGAATCGGGGACTGAAGCTTCACACAGCCCTAAAAAATCAGCAGAATCAGCCCTGAGTTCATTTACAAGTGCAACAAGACTTTGCAAAATACAGCGTTTCTCATTCATGGAGTTTCATATCTAAACATTTATGGTTTCTTGCCCCTCCTATTCTCCTTTCCCTTGCCACAAATATTATTTTAATTTGCAAATATTACAAAATAGTTGTTACCAGTGGTAAAAGTGACTTGCACTCTGGAACTAGCGTGAAAAACCAAGCAAGTGTTTCATTGGTGGTGTTGAATAAAAAGATGGCAAATTAGCCACCATTTTAGCTCCAAAAAGGGCTTGAAGACTGAAGAAAAAGTCCTTTTTGGCTTCAAATATTTGTGCCCTTTTAGCAAAGACCTCCAGTCAAACATAGGCCTATTTTTAATATTTGCAGTGGACTACAGATTCCCAGCAGCTTCTCATTTCTGATCTCTGTTTGAAAGATTTAGCAACATTTCTTTTCTGCTACTACATTGCAATATAATCTCTCAACATGCAAGAAAAAGACCTGGGCAATCAGAACATTAAGACTGATAACTTACATGGGTTTTGAACACTAATGTACATTATATCATGGCTCACGATGTGCAGTTACCTGGGTGCAGTAAGCACTATTACAGTGCCAGTAGGTGGCAGTGGAATAGGCCCGTTTGCCGCGAGCAAATGGCTACCCCTAGTTAAGCTGTGGACAGACAAGACCTGTGTAATTTCCACAAATGTATTTTACACCTGATTTTTCCCTGGGTGATTCTACACCAGTTTGGACTAAATTACATTAGTGAAGGGCTGCAAATCATCCATCTGCTCCTTTTCTACACTGCTGAAAAGGCTGATGACAACATCAGTGTAAGCAAGTTGTGTGTCCAGGCTCAAAGTCAATGGAAATTACTCTTATCCTGTAGCAAAGGAATAAAGTCCCTAGAAAGTAATCACTGTTGGAGTCTTCTGCCTATTATCTGATTTGGAAATCACTTCTTCTTTCCTTGGCCACATTCCCTCTAAAGAGACAGAGTTGCAAATTCCAGATTCCCTTTTTTTTGCAGACACATTTCTAGCTGCCAAATAGTCACCACAAAGAATATTTTAGTTTCATTTGGAAATAATTGCAAGTCCCATTAGAGATTCATATTCAATGGAGGAAATCCATAGATCAGTTAAGGAGATAAAAACCACAGCACAGACAAGATACATCATCTGACTTCCTGCCCACTCTACTTCAGTCTCTTTTTCTGCATTTTCCTTCTGCTTGCTATGGCAGTTGAGCTAGGAGACTAGCTGAGGTGCACTGGTATACGGAGAAGCATCCCAAGTGTATGACTGGGGGTTTTGCTCAAACACGTAAATTTAAACTTACCATAGATTTGGGGTCAGGAAGGCCTTTTCTTCCAAGTCAGAAAATTGGCTTCCACTGTAGTGTGGGATGGGATCCACTTTCTAGGATCATCTGGGCACATTTTACCTAAGGAATTCTCTGGCATTCCCTGGACCAAGGCAGTGCTGATACCTCTGTTTTATCTCTCTTCTGGTTACATATTGCAGCTTGTTTTACAAAGGGATTTGCTGGCTGTCATTGTGCAGGAGAGGCCATAGTAGATGCTTCTGTGGACTCTTTAAAAAAATGCTTATCGCAGGTGTAGCAATCACTGGGTTCAATAGACACAGGTATATGCGAATGAGAAGAACTAAACAACAGGTTTTATTCTGGAGCAGTAAGCAACCCCAGCAGACCCTAGCTGCATGTACACATTCAAATAATGTGGGAAAAATTCTCCCAGATTTGTTCTCCTAGTAGAGAAACTTATCCATAGCTGTACATACAGACATTTGAAGACTGAGGCCTTGAAAAGTGACAAACTTGCAGTGCTGACACTGTGCAGCCCAGGGTAGGGGGGAGAGGGGAAGACTGTACATGTTTTACGCTTTGCAGGCTCCATTAGTCTGCCTGGTGACAGATGGCAGCAGTGCATAGGGCCTGGTTGGCTGACTCACACTGCCCTTGGTCTACTTGTGTTTCCCTGCAGCACAATGTGGCATGTTGTGCTCCCTGATGAAGCAACAGAGTCCAGCAAATGACACTTCATCTCCCTGGGCAGGAAAGAGAGGGAGTGGAATACTGGAGGACTATGTTCCCTTCTGACAGAATCCAGGTTTTGTTTTTGTTTTTTTCCTGGAGCAGACATTTTGGCCAGCTACAGACATTACACTTTTGCTGGTATACGTGATTGGAAACTGGTCTATACTTGCATCAGAACTTAAATTCAGCACACAAAACTGGTCTATACCTGTAACAGAACAGAAATTTAGCACATTTAGACTGATTTAAAAATGGTGGAACCTGGTCTAAGATTTGCAGCCTCCCCCCACACTGAAGGGTGAATGTGTGGTCTGTTTGCTATCTACCTAAACTATGCCGCTTACACAAAACAGATCAATTCTGCCTCAGGCTTTTTGAATGTCTGTACCTTGCCTTCGAGTCTCTTCCAGGAGAAACTGAATGTCTGCAGGATGCCCCTGTGTCCATCTCATATTGATTGGCTAGCTACTTAAATGAGGGACCATCTCTTAATTACCAACTCATTCCCCTTAGTTAGGGATCATCTTTAAATCATAACTTCTAACACTACAGCATGGTTGCCTGCAATTTCAGGGACCTTGACTTGCTCTGTCCCACCTCATTTGGGGATCATTTTGGGTAGGAGCCTACTGAGGTGTCTTGACTACGATCTGTCTTTAGTATTAATTTCACATAGGCCTCAGTTCTTCAGAGCGTTAAGTGAATCTATGGGGCTACAAAAAGACATCATGTTTGTCTCAAGAGAAACCATTTTCTCCCAGGACAAGAGATATTCAGATGTACATGTTTGTGGTCCTGGGAGAAATCTTAAAAAGGTTACCGGGGCAAGAAGTGTGTCCTGCGACACTGTGAAATACATCTAAATGGTTATTCTGGGATCGTATCATTGACTCAATTGCAGAAAAACAAGTGTTTTCAGTCACTCACTAAATCCTTTTTGGAAGAGTGATATGTGTACACACCAGTCCCTCAGACATTTCTGCTCTGGGACAAACACAGACACAACCTGACCCAGGACAAATGCAGCATCAGTTCCTAGCCTAAGTCAAACCAACTGTGTTCAACAAGACATTTAAACGGGTACTTAACTTTTCAGCAAAAGCAAAGGGGCTTAGATGGGGATATGCCAAACTTTCTCGCCCCTAAAAATTAGGTGTCAGCTTAGAGAGCAGAATGCACAAACTTGAGGTACTCAGGTTTCCTTGTGATTTTAATTAGACGTATTCACAACAATCCATCAGTGCAGGACATTTGTAGATCCAGGTTTTGTAAAGGGGGTTGTGGGATCAGAGACCGGTGCTGCAGGAGTGGCTGCACCCTCCCTCCCTGTCCATGCTCAGCAACGTGTCCCCTCCCTTACTGTTTCCCCTCCATCCTGCCTGCCACTGTTCTCAGCTGACCCAGGGGAGCTCCAGAGCCACTTTACCCCACTCCAACTGGGCTGCATGGGTTGCAGGGCTCAGCTGAGGACAGCAGCAGTGGTGACAGCGAGTGGGTTCCTCCTCCCTGAGTCTACTCCTAGCCAACCAGAGTAGGCAGCAAGTGCTGGAAGGGGAAAACTGTACACCACTGCTGCTGTCCCCACTGACCCAGGCTCCCCACACAGCTTCTCTTTTCAGTGTGCAGCTGGAATGGGGCAGGAGTGGGGCTGTCAGCCAGGGACAGTGGGAGCAGCAGCAGAAACTGTTACAACCACATACCCCTCTAGATTCACTCCTGGTGCAGGGGACATCTAAGTCAGCCAACAGGAATAGAGAAAGGGGACCTGTCTTAAAACCTGCTTCTCTCTGGGACTGAGGTATTCCAGTAGCCCAGAGTCATCCTTCCTTCTACTTGCCCTTTCTGGCCCCACAAATTTCACATTCATGACTGTCCAGTGACTCGGCATCAACCAGATGGGTGACTAACTTACTGCTAGGGGGTTAGGGAACTTTCCTGGAAAGTGAGAGATATGGATTTGAGTCCCCTCTCAGAGTGAGAAGAGCCTGGAACTCCGATCTTCCATTTCCTGGCAAATGACCCAACGACTAGTAGTCAAGATGCCTAGATACTTGTAAGGCTCCTGCCCCACAGCCTGGATTAGCTCTGTAAGGCTCAGGCAGGCTCTTGCCCTGCAGCCCTTGTTAAGTGCAGACTTGGTAAGTACTAATTTAGGGCTGCTGACCCTCAGGCCTCTTTCCTCTGATTGGTTCTGGAGCTGCATTTAAGGAACTCCTTCAGCACCTGGGCTGAACAACACACTGGTCTTCAGTCTCTGAGCAGCTCCTGTCCCAGTAAATCTCCGACTTCCTTGGTTCCTGACACTGCCTTTGGCTTGCTCCTGGATTTCAGCCCCTGGATTCTCCCTGCAGATCCGCTTCCTGATTCCTGACCCCAGTTAGGCTTACTCTTGGACTTCATCCTCATTTTCATTCAAACTTAGTTGGTAACTAGGTTTCTGATTCCAAGCTCCTGACCCTGGCTTGGCATTTTGGTTCCCAATGTGTGGTTTCTGACCCTTATCCCTGCAACCCCCGGCCAGCCTGGTGGACCATGACAGTACTCAGTTCAGAGCAGCTGGTGTTACCTCTGGGCATCTAAAGAAGCCAAACATCTCAGCTGGGTTTTTCCAAAACATAGAAGCAATGAGGATGTGTCAGACACCCCAGCTGTGAGGCTCTTTAGCCTGGAAAAGTGCAGGCTCAGGGGTGACCTGATGGCCACCTATAAGTTTATCAGGGGTGACCACCAGTATCTGGGGGAACTTTTGTTCATCAGAGCGCCCCAAAGGATGACGAGACTGAATGGTCATAAACTACTGCAAGACCATTTCAGGATGGACATAAGGAAGAATTTCTTTACTGTCCGAGCCCCCAAGGTCTGGAATAGCCTGCCATCAGAGGTGGTTCAAGCACCTACATTGAACACCTTCAAGAAATTGGATGCTTATCTTGCTGGGATCCTATGACCCCAGCTGACTTCCTGCCCCTGGGGCAGGGGGCTGGACTTGATGATCTTCTGAGGTCCCTTTCAGCCCTGATGTCTACCTCTATGAAATCTATGAAACCTATGCAAGATAGACAGAGTTTCTGTGAATATGTTTCTTGAACTTAGGCTCCTAAATTCTATGCAACTCCCATTTCAGATACCCAAGTTTTTTTTTTGTGACGTTGACCGTATTTTCTTAATGGCTCAACAATGTACTCTTATTAAGGACCAGTTAGACTACAAAATGTTTGTATACACGTCTATTAGATAGCATGTCTAGTATATATCTATAATGTCTATTATACAGTATGTATAATATGTTCATGTTAACCTGTCCAATCTGACATCATTCTAACCCTATTACAAGCTAACCTGATAATTCTCCAGGTTGCCAACCCTCTATACTAACGAGAACAGGGCATTGTCTTCTTATGCAGCCATACCCTGTGGTTCTCTCTTTCTCTTTCTTTTGATAGTGCTTGCAAGATGACACTCTAGTGCCATAAGACTTTAATCTCCCAGCTATGAAAATGTGGGACTGTCAATTTTTGTTTCAATTTAAAGTTTTCTTTGAGATTTTTTTTTTATCCTTGCAAAGATGACTTTGAAGATGACATGAAAGCCAAATGGAGAGCCCCAGCTTTGATCGGGATAATACAACAAGGTTATTAAAGACTTTGGGTCTGCAAACTGACTCACTTGCCCTGGAGTGGTAATAATTAATGAAGAAAATTAATAATAAAAAAGTCTCCGAGTCATGCAGCAAACCAATGGCTCAGCTGACTGCAGGCATGAGAAAGCTTGTACTGAAAGGAGGCATTTTGGGAGGAATAAAGACTGAAATACATAAATAAAAAAGATTATCACTGGATACTTACAATTGTTTTATGAACCCCCCAGTGAATGCAAACAAGGACTAAATAAGAGACTTTCTTCCATAAGCTGACAATGAAAGGCTTGGCAAGCCAAACAGTAGTGTCTAGTCTTTCAGCAACAAAGTTTAAAGTTCAAAGCAGATCTTTTTTTTTGCATTGTTTTGTCATGTTTCTTCCAGCTGGTAAACATGAGTCAGGAACACAATATTGAGAGCCTGGGGGGGAAGGAGAATTCACTGCTAAGCAGCAAGCTCTCTATTAGATTTTAAAAAGGCCTCTCCAAGCCCATAGATGCTAACAAGAGCTCTGTTAATGTGATTTGAGGTTACCTGCAAATCCATGGGCTCTATCACCATAATCAATCAGAAGGCAATCAAAAAATAGGCATTAGGAAGCCTTCTTTGGCAATAACCGGGTAAAATATAGAATCATAGAAAAGCAGAGCTGAAAGGGACCTTCAGTGATCATCTGGTCCAACCTCCCCACCAGAAGCAGGATCATGCTTATACAAACCATCCTATACAAATCCATTGTCTAACCTATTACTAAAACTACACAGTCAACCCCGACAACCACAAGACATGGTACCCTAACGTGGCACAGTTGAGGCAGAGAGACAACAATGGCCTACATCCTGCTGCTGTGAGTGTTGTTAAAATATGCCCAGGAGATCCAAGAAAGGGGGCCATGCTCACTGCTACAGAGGAAGCCAACAACCCCCACAGCCCATACAAAGCTGACCATGGAGTAAAATTATTTCCTGACCCCAAATATGGCGATTGAACTGATCCTGAGTACAGGGGCAAGACTTTCTTGCCACGAACCTTCAGGTTTAAGTCTCAGAAGCAGCACTGGCACATCACAGTCAAAATCCCCAGCCTTGGGGGATGCTTCTGAGGAAGGCAAAAAAAACAACCGAAGAAAAAAAAACGCCTGAAAAACCTTAATGAATAGCAACAGAAGAGGGAAAAATAGCTTCCTGACCCCATGAGGCAACCAGCAAAATCTAGAAGCATGGGAAATGCCCATAATAGAGCACAGGCATAGCTACTCTTAGACCATCCCTGACCAAAGTTTGTCCAACCTCATCCTGAACACCATTGGGGATGGAGATTAAATAACTTCCCTGGGCCGTTCTGTTGCCTTGCTGTTTTAACAATGAAGAGGTTTTTCCTGATGTCCAATCTAAACCTACTTTGCTGCAACTTCAAGACGTGGGTCCACATCCTGCTGTCTGCAGCAAGAGACGAAAGGGCTGTTCCTCCTTCTTTATGGGAGCCTTTCAGATATTTGCAGACTGCTATCATGTCTCTCCTCGAGTGCTTTTTCCACAAGTTGAACATACTTATTCCCTTCCATGACTCCTTATATGAGTTGCCTTCCAAGCCCTTGATCATTTTGGTCATCTGCCTCTGGACCCTCTCTGACTTTTCCACGTACGTTTACAATGTGGAACCCCAAACTGTGTGCAATACTCTAGATGAGACCTAGCCAGTACCTGTTAAACAGCAGGGCTGTGTGAAGCTTCAGTAGCCAAATCTGAATCAAATTGGGAAACTCATTAAAATGTCTGAATTGAATTGGAAGCCTCCAAATTGATTTGTAGAGATTCGGCCATAGACTATACAGGCAGTCCTCGATGACACTGGACACAGCTGCCTCCAGCTGGTAAATCTGTTGTGGTGGGAGGGAAGGGGCATGGGAGGGGAGGGGGGCAGATCAACACCCCCATAGCAAGGGAGGGATTGGTGCTGGGGCTTGGACAAATGGGCACCTGGACCTTTAGTTGCCACCTGTTGAAGTGACATGAGACTACTCATTCATGTCCCTAGGAGAAGACTGTGCAGAGGATGGGAAGAGATGTAGCAAAAGTAGATGAGCTCGCGCCAGAGAGGGATGCAGCCATTTACTGCTAATAGAGGCTTCTAGAGTAGAGAATCCACCATAAAATCCAGATAATATCTCCTTTGTCCTTTTCCCCCTTCCCTATTATTATACTAAACATTTCTTGTGGATACCATGAAATAAGTTAGCAGTGAGGAGGGACCTTAAAAAAGAGCAGGTGGTGGCTTGGCAGCTGGGACTGAGAGGTCATCCCATGCACAGAGGTAAAGATGAAAAATGCACAGAGGCAAGAGTGGGAGGAGGAAATGCATACTAAGATATAACTACTAAGGAAAGGGAGACAGAAAGGGGGATGTGATAAGGAATATGTTTGAGCTGTACACTGGGACTAAGCCACATTATACATGGAAAACAAGGATAGGAGGACTGAGAAGGTAGATTTTTTTTTTTTTTCCTTTTTTACCATAATGGAGAATGGGGACAATTTAAGGAGCTTGGAAGAGGGTTTTGTTTTGGTTTGGTTTGGGTTTTTTTGGGAGGGTGAAGTTCAGCTACACTAAGCTTGAGTCATTGGTGAGCCATCTAGGAGGACCTTTCAGAGAGACTAGCAGAAATTCTGGGAGGCAACTGAGACACCTTAATAACAGCCAGGTTTTTCCAAGGTGGGTGGCACGTGGTGTCCATGAGCTCTTAAAAATCTGTCTCCTGATTTTGTTATGTAATTGTGAGTGAAAGAGCTAGTTGAAATGTCTGCATCCCAACAAGTTATCAACAGAAGCAGCTGAGAGGCTGTTAGGCAGAGAGAGAAAATTGCAGCCTCCGTGGTCCTCTTTAGACTTGGTTTGCACCCCTAGTTCCACTTCAGCAGCCCTTCCAGAGCACAGAAGTGACAGCACTCAACCCGAGATCTCCCCCACCAATGCAATAGTCCTCCCAACGCAAGATGACTTAACTAGGCACAAGAAGACAGGGATTGAAAGGCGTGAAATTGGACTGATGGAGAGGAGGAGGCCTCAGCATGTGTATTACCCAGTCTTATTTTTATGAGTTCAGTAAGCTCTTGCCCTTTCCAATCAAATCAAACTTTCTGAGGGTCTCTGGTACTAGGCAGAGTTATGATGGAAAAGCACACGCAGAAACACCTGGGCGCACTCTGAAGAAAAAGTGACATTTCCCACTGACTGTTAATCATGGGATTTGAAGAAACTGTTATTTTCTCTTTCAGTTAATAGATTTAATGAGCCACTGAATGCTAACTTACCAAAGCAGACTGGAAAAACATTGCCAAGACATCTTAGCCCGAAGCAAGTATTGGGGAGGGAACGGTGGGGGGGAAGAAGCATGTTACTAAACTAACAGAGAGCTTATGTAGCCACCATTTCATCATGTCATGTTCAAATACTAACCATGTACCAAAAAGCTGGTCACTTACTGCCTTTCCCTGGCCTAGGATCTCTCCAAGAAACATTCAGCAAAGCTGAGCTGAACAAAACCCCTCATTCATTACGGCCCTGTAGGATGCAAACAAGTTCACAACTTGATAATCCCTTTCAGCTCTTATTAAATCAGCAACGCACGGCAGGTGGGAAGGCAGGCTGGAAAGGAGAGACGGCTCTTTACACACTTTGCAATAAAGTATGGTTTTAGTCACCAAAAAGATTTCCAGGGCTTTCCCAGCCTGCCTCTCCTCCCGGGAGGCAGATTCCCAACCTCCCGTAGCGGATTACAAGAGCATCATGTTTGCATTATGCGGTGGTGATGATGT
The DNA here is from genome assembly GCF_001723915.1 of Gavialis gangeticus. Lineage (NCBI taxonomy): Eukaryota > Metazoa > Chordata > Crocodylia > Gavialidae > Gavialis > Gavialis gangeticus. The sequence goes on from NW_017729028.1 coordinate 37,084,302, forward strand.
GTTTGTTCTTGGCACAGAGGGGCTTTGACCCTGTGGCGCTCCAGCAATGACAGTGGAAATCTTTCAGCCTTCACTTGGATTTGCAGCTTCCCTCGCTGCCGTTCGGCATCAGGACTCAGAATACAAGACTCTTTTGTGGCCATAAGGCTGAGATTTGTTTTCCATCAAATAATGGATTTACAGCGCTTGGAAAACGAGCCTGCTTTTCAAACATGGGCTCCTTACTGTATTTGGAAGGTCATATCAGAAGTTAGGCATGGAGAGGCCCATTGGATATGCCTTAACGCTGATTTTCTAAGCGCGTATTTGTGGAGATGTCCTATTTATGGGCTCAGCATACAGAAAGGTGTGAAACTATCAGTTTTTGGGGTGGTGTCACAGCGTGGGGTCCTAGGGGCGGCCGTGATCTCCCCTAGCGCCCCCTACCATGCCAAGTTTACTTCAAAACACCCTCGTTCTCGCCCACCACATCTTGATCTTATAAATATTAAAGGGAGGCTGCCTTTCCGTCCTCTTGCTACCCTGCATCTTGGTACTATAATGTGGTTCCAGGCACACTAGCCTTATGGGCTATGCGTGGCTCCATCCTCCCCTTTACCATGCCCTAAGCCTCGCTGATGTACCGGACGTTGTTTGGTCCGTCTCTCTCTCCACGCCCTCTGGCGCTTGGGCTCTCCGCAGCCCTTGTCTCTCTCCGCGCCCTCTGGCGCTCATCAGTTGCCACCCCCTTTGCTCTAGGGCTTCTCACCACCCCCTTTATTTTAGGGCTTCCACAGCCTTGGGGCTCAGGTGGCCGTAGCCATGCCTGGCCCCAACTCTCCTCCTCAGGGTCTCAAACCCCCGCAGGTGGGCTCAGGTGGCCGTAGCCATGCCTGGCCCCTTTGCTCTAAGGCTGGGGTCTGCACACCCCAAAATGCTGCACCCTCTCTGGCGCTTTTCTTGTTGCCCCCCCTCTCTGGGGCTGGGGTTCCCACGCCGCCATGGGTCCCCTACAAGGCCTCCTCCAATCCCAAATCACCGGTTGTAAACAGTAAACAGAAAACTCCAGCCTCTAGGCTGCAATGTAAACTCAAGCCGTTCAGCTATCATATTAGTCCTGCCACATCAGGGGTGCTCTCTCTTTCCCCCAGTCTCGAAGCTGTACCTCCAGTTTAGCCTTTCCTCTTTGTTCAGTCTGGCAAAGCTCCTTCCTCTATGGCTGCTGGCAGGGAACTGCCTTCCTGGCCTCAGCCTGGGTTTAAATGGGAGCCAGGCCCTGCCCCTTCCGGTCAGCTGACCCACAGCAGTTGTTCTAGCAACCAGCACCTGTGCCTCTTTACTTGCTGCTCCACAAATAGCAGGCACCTCAGTGCCCTGCTACACACCTCCCCTCCTTATAGGAGCAGAGCACTGAAGTGCTCTGCGACAGGTAGTTTTACTGGCTGTGTGAATTTTCCCCATGTACCTCCAGCACTGTGTGGCCCCAAGAGCCACCAACATTTAGCCATCAAGGCTGGCATTCTCAAAACCATTGAGCAATCTCAGTCAAATCTGATGTTCAACGTTGGAGCTATTGAAAACACGTTTATGATTTTTTTCACTTCAAATGGTTTCAAAAATTATGTTTCTGTTTATTTGTTATTTGTCAACATTTCCTGGAAAGATTGTTGTGCATGTCATATGAGGAACCAAAACTGAAATCAGAAAATTATTCATGTTTTATAAAAATTTAGAAGCAAACGGGCAACATTTCTGTTGTTTAAGAAAGGGATATTTTTAAACATCAAATTAATAATTTTTAATGGCTAGTTTTTTGTTTATTTTTATCTTATAATGAATGGGATCAAAGTAAAGCTGTTCATTTTGGTTGAAGAGCTACTTTTGTTGAAAACATGCATTTGGAAGCAGGAATGTTCATTCTAGTTCTCTTCATTCTATTTAGCTCTATTTCATTCACAATTAGGTAACAACATCAGGAGGCAAATTTTTAAGAGCTCAGGACACTGCATGCCAACCACTTGGAAAACCCTGGCATTTATTAAGGTGTCTAAGTGAACACTAAGCTCCTCACATGGACTCCCACTGTAGGAAAGGAAGATGGGAATGTCAGTCCAAAATGGTGAAACAGATGTTTTTTCTTACTGCTGGCATTGTATTAAGTCCCCATGCTTTCTTTGATTTCTTTTAGCACCTGTAATACCACAGCCCACAAGAAGATTGGAGCTGTTAGCCATAAAGAGTCTGACAAACTTCTGAGTTGGGCAGGAAAAAAAAATAAAATAAAATAAAATCAAGAAAATAAAAGAGGACCATTCCCAAGAACTTCTGAATTCATCCCAACAGATGCCACACAATTCTGGGAAGATGGTTTCTTGTAGCATTGTCAAAGGATGTTACGGCTACCTTGATCTGGAAAAGGGGCCGTGCTACTGACAATGTAGGGGCGAATGGCCATGATGGAGCTCTCCCTAAGGCCATTGTGGGAGACTCCCTCCTGAGGGGGACTGAGGGCATGATCTGCCACCCCGACCCCTTAGCCCAGGAGGTCTGCTGCTTCCCAGAAGCCCACATCCAGGACATTGCTCAGAGGATCCCAAAGCTCATCCACCCCACTGACCACTACCCTATGCTTCTTATACACGTGGGCATGAATGACACGGCTTGGAGCAATCCCAGCTGGGTCATGAGGCTCTATAGGGCTTTGAGAGCAGGGCTTAAGGGGTTGGGGGCACAGGTGGTGTTTTTCTTGATCCTCCCAGTTTTGAGCTATGGGCTGAGGAGGGAGAGGAGGTTCGAGCTGGTCAACCAGAGACTGTGGCGCTGATGTCATCATGAAGGCCTCAGCTTCCATGATCACAGTCCACTCTTTGGTGAAAGAGGCAATGGTCTGCTGGGAAGAGATGACCTCCACCTCACTCCGCTGGGGAGAAGGCTCTTTTCAGCCAGACTGGCTGACCTGCTCGACTGGGCTTTAAATTAAACTTGCCAGGGGATGGGTGGAAAACCACCAGTGCAAGCCCACTAGGCAACTGCTGCATAACCAGCAGGTTAGGGCATCTATGAATTCACACCTACCCCAGCCCTGGAACGGTGTCTGCTTGGGAGTGCAAGGAAACCTAGGGCTTCCAATGGGACATTTATGTGTCTGTACACCAATGCTTGGGGAACAAACAGAAGGAACTGGTCCTCCTGCTAAGCAAGAAAGACTACAATCTCATAGGGATAACGGAGACCTGGTGGAACTCCACCTATGACTGGGCCACAGGTATAGATGGCTGTACCCTGTACAGGTGAGATCATGCAGATAAATGGGAGGGGGGTATGTCAAGGAAAGCTACACATCCCTGGAAATTGACATTGGCACCCAGGGAGGACAACTGGAGTCCCTCTGGGTTAAAATATGTGGGGAACATGGCACAGGGGATATCATGGTAGGAATCTACTACAGACCTCCTAACCAAAAATAAGAGCTAAACCAGGAATTCATCAGGGAACTGGCTGAGGCTGCACGCTTTCAATGCATGGTTGTCATGGGAGACTTTAACTACCTAGACATTTCATGGGAAGAGCACTTGGCCAAATATGATTGGTCACAAAGCTTCCTCGTGTGTGGACGAGATCTACCTGACTCAAAAAGTCTACGAGGTGACAAGAGGTAGAGTATTGCTGGACCTGGTACTGGCCAAAGGGGATGATCTAGTCAGCAACCTAAGAATCAGTGGAAAGCTGAGTGATAGTGACCACGAGCTGATCACCTTCACTATCCATTGCAAAACTGGCAAGTCAGTCAACAATGCAGAAGTCATTGACTTTAGGAAAGCTGACTTTGACAAGCTCAGGAGGTTCATTGTTGAAGCCCTAAGGGACCACGACTTGACAGGAAGAGGAGTCCAAGAGGAGTGGTTGCTCCTCAAGGGAGCGATCCTGACAGCACAACGGTTGTCCATCTCATCTCGGAGGAAGGGTAGCAAAAGGGCACAGTAACCCCCTTGGCTCAGCAGGAAACTTGAGGACCTCCTTCACCTAAAAAGAGAGAATTACAAAGGATGAAAGGCTGGAATAACCACCAAGGAGGAGTACTCAGCACTGGTCCATGCCTGTAGGGAGCGGACCAGGGAAGCCAAGGCTACAACTGAATTCCATCTGGCTTCACATATCAAGGATAATAAAAAGTCCTTTTTCAGATATGTAGGGAGTTGGAAAAAAAACAGGGGTAACATTGGACCCCTGCTGAACCAAATGGGACAACTGATAACCGACACCCAGGAAAAAGCCAACCTGCTTAATGGGTACTTCACATTGGTCTTTCATCAGCCCAACCTAGCATGACATGGGACAGCCAGAGGGAAGACATATTTATACCCAGCATCAGTGTAAGA
>NW_017729028.1:37093659-37094403 GCF_001723915.1 Gavialis gangeticus
GGGCACAAAGTAGATCCTAGGAATTACAGGCCAATCTGCTTGACCTCAATCCCCAGTAAGATTCTGGAGAAAATTATCAAGGAGACCCTTCTGGATAAGCTGGCTGATGGCAACATCCCAAGGGACAGCCAGCACAGGTTTGTCATGGGTAAGTCTTGCCTGACCAGTCTCATCTCCTTCTATGACCAGGTGACATATCACCTGGACAAGGGAGAAGAGATTGACATCATATATCTGGACTTTAAAAAAGCCTTTGATCTCGTGTCCCATGATCTCCTCATGGAAAAATTGGCCAACTGTGGCCTTGGCTACACCACAGTCCAATGGCTGGGAAATTGGCTCTGAGGTCAGACCCAGAGAGTAGTAGTCAATGGAAGTGAATCACTATGGTGCTCTGTGACCAGTGGTGTTCCCCAAGGCTCCGTCCTTGGACCGGTTCTCTTCAACATCTTTATCAACAACGTGGACATTGGTGTCAGAAGCACACTGGCCAAGTTTGCCCATGACACTAAACTTTAAGGCATAGCGTCTACACCTGAGGACATACTAGTGATCAAGGCTGACTTGGATAAGCTTAGTAAGTGGGCAGATAGAAACCTGATGATGCTCAATACCGAAAAATGCAAGGTACTCCACCTCGGGAGAAAAAAAACCCATAGCATGCTTATAGGCTCAGCAGTGCTACACTTGCTAGTACCACTGCTGGAAGAGACTTGGGGGTCATGACTGACCACAAGATGAACA
>NW_017729028.1:37094779-37099852 GCF_001723915.1 Gavialis gangeticus
AAGGACCAACGGTCATGAACTCCTCCATGACCGTTTTAGGCTGGACATAAAAAAAAAACTTCTTTACTGTCCGGGTCCCCAAGGCCTGGAATAGACTCCCTCCAGAAGGGGTGCGGGCACCTACTCTGGACTCATTCAAGAAATGTTTGGATGCTTATCTTACTGAGATCCTTTGACGCTAGCTGACTTCCTGCCCCTGGGGCAGGGGACTGGACTTGATGATCTTCAGGATCTCTTCCAGCCCTAATGTCTATGAAATCTATGAATGCCCTTTGTTGCAAAGGCCAAGCACCCCACACTAACCATCCAGAGCAAACACAGCATACAGGTACCACCACATTTGTCAATGTAATTGTAGGCCAAAATGCCGTTGGCAAAATTAATGGATCAAGGGAGCACAGATCCAAATTTCTTGTAGCTTCCATTGGGAATCCCACCATACACTCTAAGAAAAATCATACTGTAGAGCTGCACAGAGGGAGATTGCGCTATAGGATACTTTATGTAAGGAGCATACCTTAGGCCAGTATCGTACAGAAGTGTCAATGGATTTCAATCCGATCTAGTATATCACTCCACACCGAGTATACAAACTAGCTAAATAGAGCATGTTTGCGGAGGCAAGGCCAAAATGTATTTGTCCCCTATGTCTTTTCCCACAACAAGACCTGCAGAACTGGTGTACAAGCAAAGCAAGGTTAGGGAAAGGAGAAAAGGGTCCCCCGCCCCGAAGCTAAGTGGAAGCAGGTATCTGTTTTGATGGCATTTCACCAACAAAGCATGTCTCTCCACTTTTAAGGCAGATACTTTTTGTTTTGCCTTGTGCGGAACAATATAAAGAAATTGAGGACTTGTCTCGCCTTTGGTGAACTCTGGCGTGAGGACACTCAGGTCAGAGGCTCGGCATAGGAATAGAATCGCACTGATCTCTTATTTATGGTGTTTATGTGTTTGCGGGGTGCTGGGGAATTGGTTATATAAGCAGCACATTTTGGTTGGACTTTTTGTGCTCTCCGTTGGAGTTTTTCTTCCCCCCTGCAGGATTTGTGCGTCTGAGCCCTCAGAATGCTTAGAACTATCTGAGCCCAGCATATCAAAAGACACGGTCCTTTGCTTTTGTGCTTCGTCTGCTGGGACAAAATCTGCATTAATATTCACAGGATTCTGCAGAGAAACAGGGGGGAGGTGGAACTTGCCTGCTCTTCTCTGCCGGCACGACTGTGCTGAAGCGTTCCTCAGGGGAGTCTAGGTCATTTTGCCCTGTGAGGGCTGAACTTCTCATGGTGCTTCTGGGAGCCTGTCTGGATGTGTTTGCCTCTAGGCTTTTCCACTTCTTAGAGCACCGAGCCAATTTACTGGTGGAGGAAAAGGCAGACCCTGTACTTTTGCTGAACTGTAGATGGAGATGGGTTAACAATCAGAAACTGGCTAACACACACCACCCCTCTTTGTCCCCCCCAGAGCTAATGATGGATTATTTGCTATGCCTGCATAGAGGGATGCATCGCTAATGGTATGCAATGCACTAAACAGGAATAACGAAAGGAAAACAGAGCTAAATCCAGTCATTTTCTATCATTTCCCTCCAGACGTAACCAATTTAGCAAAGCAGTTTTTAAAACCGCAGTAGGACTTTGCTAACTACAACATGGAGCCCAGCAAAGCGCTGCAGCTGGCATAAATCAGCACAACCAAGGGAGTGACACCAGCTTACAACACACCGCTGAAGTATGAGTTGCTACTTCGGTCCATACCAGCTGAAGATCTAGCTCTTCCGCCCCCCCGCCCCCACTCCATATACAGTTCACTGATACATGAATGAAATACAGTCACTGAAAAAGTGTATTTGGGGTTGGAAGCAGAAAGAACAATTTCACATGGCAAAAGCATCTGTTGTTCAACTTGACACAATGGAAATCAGAGCAACTTTTTAAGACATTCTCACGGTGGCCCTCCACAGCAGAGGTCTCTTCCCTCACTGCAGCGAATGTGAATTTATTGAGGCCATTCATCCCCCAGCAAGTGCAGCTACTGTAATATATTTCACAAGTGAGAAAGGAACGGACGGCGGGGGGACAGCTTGCGAGAATCCAGAGCGCCGGGGGAGGAGGCCGATACAAATTTATGGCCACTGGTGAGGATGTGGCTTCATAATTCACAAGCGCTGTTTCTCTCTTTAGCACAGAGAAAACCCTCTCCTATTAATACCGTGTGCTAACATCCCCACGCAAAGTCCCATCTCAGTTACACAGGAGTAAAACTCAAATGACTGCACTGAAGTTGCTCGAAGTACCCCAGAAAAAGGCTTGCTTGTTTACTTGTCAAAGTTATGGCAGGTAAAAAGGAGTATTTTGGGGATAAAATGCCTTAGGACCACACAGGAGGGTTTTGCAGGTTTTCTGGCACTTCATGGGCATCATCCAATCTGCTGGGGGAGTGGATTAACTCAAAGCTGGAGTGAGTTTTGCAGTAGGAGCATAGGAGTTATGCGCCCCCATTGGAAATGAAATGTCCCCGCCAGTTCTCACTCCTCCTGTTGCATCTCCACTGCTTTCCCAGGCTGCACTGCTGCCCCCTTGGGTTGACCCACCTGGTTACCTGCATCTCCTGTAGGTCAGGTGTCACTTCCCCATTTAAATGCTGGCAAACAACTCGGTGAGCTCCTTTGTCATTCTGGCTGGCATTGAGTTCACACAGTGATCTAGTGGTTATGCCCTAAGCTGCTGCATGGCTCTGGCTTTCTTTGGCCTTCGGAGAGAGGAATGGGTCTCACCCCATTTTAACATAATACTGGAGGAGATATCAAACCCAATGAAGGAGAGAGAACATCTCTTGGACGCAGAGCCACAACAAAAGAAAGCAGAATTATGAACAGGCCAAGGGTAGTAACAAGACTGCTAGCAGATCTCCTATGTTTGTGGCTAGAAAGGGCCAACTGGGATAATCCATTATCACTCCACTGAATATTAGCAGAATGGTACCGAACTGATTTATACAATCTCAGGCTCCATCTTTAATGAAGTGACTCTTAGTTATATCAGCCCTGTTAAGAAAAAAATCTTTATCACTATCTGAGAAACAAGGTCTGTCTAACATGTCGTCAGAGCCCGTTAGCCAATTCTTTCCAAATAGGTCTGAGACTCGCATGCGCTCTTCTTGGCCCTGGGAGGTGTCAGTGGTTCTCACAGGGGGCCAAGGAGATGGATGCCAGGTGCTCGGGGTTTTGAGCATCTTGGCACACAAAGGTCCCCGTCGTTCTGAAAGTCAACTCCAGTCTGAAAAACAATCCCCTTGACAAATGATGTGCTGTGTCCATGATGGGCTGTCATTGCTGCTCCAAAAAGCTGGAAAGGGAAAAAACTAAAAAGTGAGAGAAGAGCCCTCCACGAGCTCTTCCCTTTGGCTCTGATGCCATTTCTTCCAGGGGCTCGCTAGGTAAAGGAGGGAAGAATATTGATGATATAAAACGTTGAAATTTGAGTTTTTGGAAAACTGAACTTTTCCTGTAAAAGAGGGGAGGAGGGAGGCAGCGTGTAAAGATCTTATTCCCCACAAAACAGTTCATTTTCAACCAGGCCGCCAGCTCTACCTCTGATACAAATTATCCAGGGGGTCATGCTAGATGATCTAATGGTTCCTTCTGGCTTCAAAATCCTATTAATCAAAACCTACAAATCATTCCTCCTCTGAACATCCTCTGTGCATGGCAGGGTCTGTTCAGTAGGGTTATAGCTGTTAATAAACTCCTGCTAACAAGGACAGCAGCAGAGATTTCTACCCTCTCTCCCATTATAATTCAAGTCATTACCTAGGTCTCCTCTCCCTTGTATCAGTCTCCAGCTTTACTCCGCTTTTTTTTTTTTAAAGCATCAAGTAATAAATTGCCAGACATCCCTCAATTAACAGGAGGATCCTGCTCTGAAAGAGGATTTCCCTTGGTCTTGTGAGTAGGCGTAATTGTTCCATGACTTCTGGTTTCTCTTTGAAGTGTGTGGGAGAGCAGCATCCTATTCTGCAGCCCGGTTGCGTTGAAATATCTGCAAATAAGAGTACAGAACAGAGGCTTATTAGCTGCTTATTAGGGATCCAGACAGCTCAGCGAGTGCCAAAGTACCCGGACAGGGAAAGCCTGGGTGGAAGGGGTCCGCTGTAGGAAGAGCGAAGGTAAGGAAGTCCTGGGTTAAGCCAGTTTCTAGGCCAGTCCGCTGTAGACTCACAGCTTAACCATGCAGGAGCTGTGCCTTTCTCTGACCCTGGCACAGAGCATGCGAAAGAGCAGACAGCCCTCGGCTCCTGGTGCATCCGCTGGTTACAAATAACCTGGGGTCCCAACATATTTCGAGCGGCAGCAGTAACTCTCGCAGTGACGGTGACTCGCCTGGGAGTCCGGAGGCCTGGCTCCATCCTACTCCAGCTCTGCTGTGCAAGGAGAGACTAATTATTACACCTCCCAGTACTCCCATTTCCCTCTCCACTGTTTGCCCGTCTTCTCTATTTTGATCCCCAGAGCTTCGCCTCCCCTTCTCTGTACAGGTCCTTGCACAGCACAGTCCCCAGTCTTCCCTGGGAGCCCAGGCACCACTGTGATAACTCTGCACTGAAGGTAGAGCTGAGGCTTAATTCATTAATAAACTAAAGACTGGATGCTAGAAACGGCAGGTCCTTTAAGCCATCACTCTGGCAGGAAACAATGTTCATTTTTCACTTTTAAAACAAACAACGGAAATTACTTTGAGGAGAAAGCTCTCCTCGGCAGAGTCGCGGGGAAATCTGTGGAAGATTTGAGTAAAGTCTGGTCTTATGGAGATTTCTGTCTCTTGGTCTGTGGGATGGGAATAGTCTGAGGACTTTCACCTCTTTTTTCCCCCCACTTTGTTGCCAGCTTCCTACGTATAGCCCCCAACACATCCTTCCCCTCCTATTGATTAAAGAGGTCCCTCTGTGCAAAAGTAATATGGGACCAAAGGAAGCAGCATAGACTGAAACACAGAATGCTAATTTCCCTAGTCTCCCTAGTTCAAATAAGCAGAGAGAAGGGCTCATCTAAGAAAACAAGCCAGTGGAGACAAAGCC
>NW_017729028.1:37104852-37135441 GCF_001723915.1 Gavialis gangeticus
GTTGCCAGCTTCCTACGTATAGCCCCCAACACATCCTTCCCCTCCTATTGATTAAAGAGGTCCCTCTGTGCAAAAGTAATATGGGACCAAAGGAAGCAGCATAGACTGAAACACAGAATGCTAATTTCCCTAGTCTCCCTAGTTCAAATAAGCAGAGAGAAGGGCTCATCTAAGAAAACAAGCCAGTGGAGACAAAGCCATAGCCGAGCCAATTTTAAAGCCCAGAGGATCCACGCAGCCTGCTTTCAGTACATCTTCACGGCATTTCCCACCTGAGAAACGGTGCCTTGAGCAAAATGTTCATAGAGACATAGTGGGACCTTGTTACAACCCCCTGCACCCATTCTCAAACAGGCCTAGGACCGAGAACCAAGGCAAGCACAGATGCTATCCCTGGCATCCGACGAAGTAGGCTGTTGCCGATGAAGGAGCGAGTTTCGGCATCGGGTAATGGAAGGACTCCTCTTGACCTCCCAGGGCATCGGGTCAGGCCTTTAACCAACCCAGTGGCTGTCCCCTGAGTTGTCCTTCATCAACCATTATGCAAGCTGTGAATTAGAAAAGTACAGGCAAGCTGACTGGCCCCTGGTTCATAAAAGCTTTCATGAAAAAAATGCTAGGGTTGACTTATCTTTTTTTTTTTTTTTTTTTTTTTTTTGGGGGGGGGGGGGGGGTCTTTTTTTTTTTTTTTTTTTTTTTAGGAGGGAGGAAGGGCTGTCCTATTAATTATCTAGGTTTTATAATGCTTCTTCCCCAATTTCCAGCACACGGGTTTATGCGTCGGGAAGCTCACAGCAGCCGCCTGTTCGCTGGTACTCCCCTGTTCAAAAGACCGCAGCCATAAAATCAGGAAAGTGAAAACAAAAGCATCTCTCTCGCAGGTGGCTCATCACAAAGCACAAGTGAACAAGCAAATTAAACATCTTGGACTGAAGGATGGATATTATTTGTTTGGGCTCTTCTAGGAGGGCCTGTGAACAAAAAACACGAGCAAATAAATATTCTTTGGAGCAAATTGTTCCTGGGAGCTTTATTTTTACAGTATCATACATGGGAGTAAGCTGAGACAGGGCATATCACCACAGTCCATAAAGTCCATGGCAGATCTGGGAAAAGAAACCCAGGAGTCACAGTCATTAGGGGTTGGAAGGGACCTCAACAGATCATTGAGTCCGACCCCCTGCCTGGGCAGGAAAGAGCGCCCAGCTAGACCCAGTGTGACGGTCACCAGATCCATCACCTAGTTTCTTCAGAAACCTCTGTCCCTTCATATCAGGTATTTGCTGAAACCATGATGCTCCTGATGTCAGCTTTTGGGAGGGAGTCCAGATATGGGAAAGACCAATTAGGTCCAAGTGTGAGGAGATGCTTGAAAGAAGCCAAGCATTAAGGCTCAAATTCAGCCTTCACGCACACATTTGACTTTACAAGTCCAAATAGGCCCATTGACTTCCTTGCAGCTATTCCAGAACTTGGATGATGCAAAACTAGTCTTCAGACCCCATATTCATGAAGTCCCTATAACAGCCCGTCACGGTATTGTACAGGACAACAAACGACTGCGTGGCTTTAAATGGTGGCCCTTTAAAATAAGCAGTAGAAATCAGCTGAAGCCTTATGACTAACTGGGAGAAAACCAAGGGGTAATCAAACTTATTAGCATCTACACAAGCATTTCCTAGAGTGATCGGTAGATGAAAGTGTTGAAAACCCCCCCAGGGGCTGGCTCAGACCACCCGCTTGCTGCTGCACACTTCCTGAGACCACTTGCTTTCCTTTTACTTATTGAATTATGCAAGTAGGGATGGACTGGATGCAAAGGTGTGAAGAAGCAGGCTGCTGATTCCCCACAGTAATCATCTGTGAAAGTGTTTAGGGACTAGAGCTATTAGGCCTGAAAAAAGTGGAAAGGAGCCTCCAAGAGAAAAGATCTACAGCTCCTCAACGCAAGACAGAGCGAGCGAGCGCAAGCCAGAGAAATGTCACCATGACATGAATATATTCTGTGCACATAACACAGAGCAGTCATCAAACCACTCACTCACAGGCCCGGGTTTTCCTTCGCTCATATGGCGTGCACCTGCAGCTTGCTGGAAACTCATTTGCTTACACGTGGGAGAGCCCCCGTTTCAAAGCAGGCCTTGTAACTCGGTTCCTGGGAATGAAAAGGACATTAATAAACCTTACACTGCACTTCTTAAATGGAGATAGGACAGGAGATCAGAGCCCAAATCCGTTACTTGGGCATTCACAGTGTGAACCTCGAGCCAGAAGTAAATGGTACAAATACACCTGCTTTTGGTAAGAAGAGAAAAGGGAAAGGAAAGGGGAAACTTGGTAGCCAGATTTGTAGCCGAGTTCCCAAATGTGGTTGCCTGGTTTCTCTATGAATTGCCAGAATTAAAGAATTAAAGCCCCACGCCTCAGTATTGTTTTTTCTGATACAGAAAGTTCAATTAGCTACTTACCGCAGCTGTAAGATTCCTATAAGCTTGGTGGGTTTTCACTCTTGAATCCCCTGCACTTCTGAAAGGCTGGAGTTAATGACTTGTCATGCATTTGCATTTTCTTTCTGATGATATGTCTGAAGGGGTAGACTACAGATGCTACCTGGTGAAGGCGTCTCCTTCTATGATCTGACACTTTGGTCAATGCTATTGATCCGGTGTCTGCTGCAGCACCCCCTAGTAGGTCACTCATAGCATGTAAACTGAAAAGTTTCATGGAAAAAGATAGTAATCCATCCAGCTCTTGGCTCAAGAAATGTTGTCAAGAGAAAGGGTCGAGCAGTCACAGGTCAACATTGTTAAAAACTGAAAATTCTGTTTTTCTTGTTTAGAACAACATTTGGTTTGAAAAATTAGTCCGATTATAGAAAAAAAAGAAACGATGTTCAAGAAGCTAAACAAAATGTCTCAAAAAATGTACAAGAAATATTCCACAGCCTGAACCTTTTCTCTTTTTTTTTCTTTTTTTTTTTTTTTAATTATATGAATATTTTTGAGATGGTGACTCTTTGCCCCAGTTTGGACGGCAAACACTTGTCAAAACCCTTGCCATTTCCTTGAGACAGGAAAACCATTTCCGACTCTGCTGTCATACCTACTGACTAGCAGAGGCGATGCCACCTTTCCATTTCAAACCGCAGCCCTGGGCAAAAAGCAGAGAGGGCTAAGTCAAAACCAGACTCCATTAACAAAATAAAAGTGGAAATGGGACATTTAGCAACAGAGCCATTAGGACTGGTGACACGTCGTACCTGCATCGTTCTAGCATGCCCCAACACAATGATTTTTGGGGCCTCCTCAACTCAGCTATTCTGAGACCAGCCGACAGAAGCGTTTCCACATGAAATGTGGAAAAAATCATCGCAAAGGAATAAAGCATGACAATCACAGACATGCATGCCCTACTGGTACCTTTGATCTTCAACTTTTCTATCCATTTGCTTCCCTCTGTTTATTGGTCAGAATGAGTTATGTCTGCTGTACATTATAAATTGGCCAAAACTCCTTAGCTGTCCAGCACGTCATGGAAAATTCCCAGGAAAGCTCCCTAAATGAAAAGTAACAACTCTGCAACATAACTCTCCGTGCCATGTGCAGTAATTTATCAATAGCACTCCTCCTACAGAAACCAATGGCAGATCGGTTACAAGTGCAGGGCTGTAATGTGACCTGCCGGATAGATGAAGCTCCCCACGGAGACTTCACTGACGGCACAAGAGAGAATACAAGCTCCTCTAGTGTTACTATGAAAAGGAAGAGACCCCGCATCTAGAGTCCAACCCAGACGGAGTTTAACAGGCTTTCCTTCTGCCCCCCCCCACAAAGCCCTATATAATTAGAGTTCCTAGAAACAAATGAGAAATAACAGAAAAAAACACAGCCTTTCCATTAGGAATTCGGACGACGCGTTCCAAGATAGGTTTCTAAGCCTCGTCTGCCTGCCCAATTATTGCGGTGATACCCTGACAAGCACCTTCTTTCTATCAAGTGCATCTAGCCAGGATAAAATCATGCAGGCACAACATCTGCTTGAGAAGCTTTCTGAAATAATAGCTGGGATCCACCCTCCATTGTACTCTGTGTGAAGCGAACACGTGCACTTGGTTGAAAAATTACACCTGTGAATCCAGGCAGAGCCTATTTATATTGCGTGTCTTCCCTTCTCAGAGGGTGTTTTTACACTAGGAAGAAAGTCATCCTTCATGATGTCGTGGCCTGCACTTTATCGTGTTATGTAATGGGACTACATGGTGCTGCTGTCCCAGGACTCGTTTGTAAGTTGAGATGCTGGCGCCGCTTACAGCAAAGCCATGTGTACGAGAGGGGCAGCAAGGGGAGGTGGGACTTCCCTTTCACATCTTTATTAGCCCAATCTTCCTTACGCCATCTTTTCAAAGCCAATTCTTGTAATTTTTTAATAATGTCACGTACATTTTGTTGGAGGGTGAATTTAGCACTAGAGAAAAGTCCTAGGTACATGGCCAGTGATTCATAGATTGTTAAGGGCTGGAAAGGACCTCGCAAGATCATTGGGTTCAGCCCCTGCACTAGGCAGGAAAGACCACTGCAGTCAAGTGACCCCAGCAAGATGACCGTCCAGTCTCCTTTTGAAGATTTTCAGCGTAGGTGATTGCACCACCTCTGCAGGGAGTTTATTCCACAATCTGGACACCCTGACTACAGTCGAGCCCAAAACGGTCTTCCAGCAGTTCACGGACATTACTCCTGGTTTTCCCCTCCGGTGCCCTGGTGATCAGTTGTTCACTGACCCCCTGATGTAGCGGTAAGCTGCTACCAAGTCCTTTCTCAGCCTTCTCTTTTGTAGGCTGAAGAGGCCCAAGTCCCTCAGCCTTTCCTCGTATGGCTTGCCTTGCAAGCCTCTGATCATACAGGTGGCTCTTCTCTGGACTCTCCCAAGCTTTTCCACGTCCTTGTTGAAGTGCAGAGCCCTAACTGGATGCAGTACTCCAGCTGTGGTCTCACCAGCACTGAGTGAAGTAGAAGAATCACTGCCTTGGTTTTACATGAGATGCATCGGTTGATGCATGCCACAGGATTGTTTGACCTGCTGGCTACAGCATCACCCGGACGGCTCATGTTCATGCTATGAACCCCCAAAAAATGGAGTCCCACCTTAGTCTTACTATAGCATTAGAATCAGCTTACCCTACCTGGGCCACTCTGAAAGGACATGGGGAGAAAAGTAATTTTGTTTATTTGGTCGCTATTGGTTTCTAAGCTGAGCTGCCAAAAAGGATACCTGCCATTATAATTCCTATCACTGATTTGTATTGCAGCAGTACCCAGGGGCTCCCAATCAGACAGCAGGGCTCCAATTTGCTAGGAACTACATGCACATGAAGTACAAAGCTTAGTCCTACCCCACGAGCAAAGAGAAGCAGTCAGCCACGTTAGTCTGAGGTCAGGCAGAAAGCAGGGTAGATGCGTACCTTAGGCTAGGGACAGAAATTACACATCAGCTGGTACAAGTGACTGGAAACCAGTTCAAATCTGTAACACAAAAGAAGTTCAGTGCACATAAACTGCTTTGAAAATGGCTGAAACTGGTTTAAGATAAACCTGGATGGATGTAGTATCCGACTTAACTGATTTGGGTTAAACCGTTTTTTTAAACTTGTCCCCCAGACCCCCTTCAGATTCAAATTATCTGCTCTAGCGGAGCAGGGAGGCATGGTCTAGTGCCCCCCAGCTTCTGGATTAGGCCACTGCAGGCATGTGGCTGCATTTCTGGGATCAAAAATGAATGCCTGTTCACTTATTGTTATCGGTTCAATCTATGCAGCCTGAACTAACCTGCAAAAGATTGAATTGATTCAGCCGTGGGCTTTTTGACCATTTGTACTTAGCCTTATAGACTAACTAAATCAGAGACATTTATCATGAGCTTTTGTGAGCCTGAGCTTGCTTCATCAGATGCTGTGATTCTTACCCCAAGCAGCTTAAAATCTTGGTTTATAGCACAGATGTGGGGTGCAAAGAGGGAGGATAAGGTAGCTGGGAAATTCCACAAGTGATGAACTGTGAGGATCATTTACCATGTTTTCACTGTAATCTTGTCACGTGGGTCCTTTAAAAATAGGCTGTAGATTTAGAACTGCTCATTTCTAGATCTGGTTTAAAAAGTGCAGAAAGATTTCCTTCCCAAAATTTTCATAGACCTGCTGACTTTATGGATCATTTTGACTACACTACCATCTGAAGGAAAACAATATGAACATGTGTCTTCAAAATTTTCATTACAATTTTTGCAAAAATTCTCACTGATGTTTTGAAAAATTCAATCTGTTCTGCTATTTTCCAGAAGGCCAGTGCATAAATATCAAATGGGAACTCGTTACCTTAAATTCAGAAATGGTCATATAAGTGAAGTGTTGGTATTAAAAACACAGTGTAACAGTCCCAAAGACTGAATTCCTCTACTTAGAAAATAGCTATACCAAGAGGAATGGCAGAGCAAGTGTTTTGCTAATGTGCCCGAGTCCTGAATGAATGGCTCTTGCATCTCATGGCATTGGACAACTATTCACAGTGGAGACAACCAACATGAATGCCAGCTGTGTGGACAGTTTATGTAATATATACTGACCAACTGGGAAATAGACCAAGAAAAAACCTCACATGAATCTCTGAACAACCATCACCTGGTTTATAAGGTGATAGGAAAATAGGACTGGAAGATACTTCATGAGACCATCTAGTCCAGTCCCTTGCTCAGGGAAGGACCATCCCTGACAAAAGCCATCACAGTTAAGTGTCTGCCTGATCTGCTCTTGAAAATTTCCAGGGATGGAGATTCCACAACTCCTCTGGGTAGTCAGTTCCAATGCTTAACCACCCTCCTGGTCAGGAAGTTCTTTCTAATCTCCCACTTAAATTTCCTTTATTATAGTTGGAGGCCTTTGCTCCTTGTCCTGTCCCCTATAGCCACAGAGAAAAGCCTATTTCCATCGACTTTTATAATTGCCATCCAGGTATTTGAAGACTGTTATGAATCCCTTTGTGTCTCTTCTTCAGACTAAAGAGTCTTTGTTCTTTCAGCCTTTCACCAGAAGCCATGATTCCTAGGCCTCTAATCATTGTTGTCACTCTCCACCCGACTCTTTACAATCTGTCTACATCTCTCTTGAAGTGTGGGACCCAAAACTGGACAGTGCCCTCCAGGGCTAGCAACAGACATTCAAAAAGCCTAAATTTATTCAATCTTAGTCTAACCTGCCTAGGTTGAACTGTTTTGCAACTGTGAAGACATTTCCTCTGGACTGAAGAAATGCAGGCATATGCCTGCAGTGGCTCAGGCTAGAAGCTGGGGCGGGGGGGAGGGGGAAGGGCACTACAGCAGCCCTCCTTTCCCTTCCACAATGCTGAGCGGAGGTGGGGCATGGCCAGGCCCCAGCAGGATGCTCTGATTAGGGAGGGGTGTAAACCTCTACCCTGTCTGCACCATGCCAGGCTTTTTCCTGCCCGCTGCTCAAGGGGTGGAAGTGTTGCCAGCCATCAGCCCCAGGTTAGCACTCTGAGGCAAAGAGGGGGATGTTCAGTGCATGCATCTGTTGATGATGCTGATACTTCCTGCTTCTTCATACCATCTGCAAACCTGACAGGCAAGGGAGCCAGCAGGGAGCTGATAACAGCCCATCAACAAAACAAAAGCCTCTCTCATTAGTTCAAGCTCTTCTTAAACAGCTTTTTCCAAGGAAGGAGTGGAGGGACATTACCAGCTGACCTGTTGATTAGCTCCAAAAAGCCCTAAGTGGACACTGTTCTTTCTGCTTCTCCCAGTGAAATTGGAGACACACACACACAGACTCAGACTCCTCTCAGTATTAGCTAGCATACCACATGCCTAGAGCCCATGGGGCTGGGGGCTATGCTGTGGGAGATGGGAGGCAGGGTGGGGGGAATCTCTGCTTGAGCAGCGAGCAGTGAGTGGGGTCAGGGGGAAGCCAGGCAGATCCTACTCTGCCTGCAGTCTCCACTGGAGCTTTGGCTAGGGAGCAGAGGGGCAAGGGCAGCCTTGTTCTCTGGAGCAGATAGCCTATCTCAGGGCTACAAAGCATCTGGGATGCTGGGAGACTCTGGTTAAACTTAAACCAGGAAGGGGTCTGGGACAGACATTGCATAAAACATTTTGACCCAAATCAGTTAAGTCTAATACTACGTTCAACCAGATTTATCTTAAACCAGTTTCAGCCATTTTGAAACTGGTTTATGGGCACTGAACTTATGTTCTGTTACAGGTTTAAACCAGTTTCTGATCACTTTAAACCAGTTTGTGTGTCATTTACTAATAAAAGTCAATATGTCCCTAGCCCAGGTGAGGCCTCACTATTTTTGAACAGTGCAAGAATCACTTTCCTTGATTTGCTAGTGGCATGCCTGTTGATACAGTCCAGGGTGAGGTTGGCTTTTTTTTTTTTTTCTTTAAAACAAGAGCACACTGTTGATTTATATTCAGATTATAGTCCATTGTAACCCCCAGGTCTTTCTTTGTAGCCTAGCCAGTCATTCCCCAGTTTATATTTGTGTGTGCAGTTATTCTACCCCAAATGGCTGACTTTACACTTTTTGTTGAATTTCATCTGATGGTGGACCATTTCTCCAGTTTATCTAGGATCCTAGCCTTATACTCCAGTGTCCACAACTACCTCCAACCTGGTGTCATCCACAAACTTGCTAAACATGCACCGATCCCATTACCCACATCCTTAATAAAGATATTAAACAATGCCAGACTCAGGACAGACGTGGGGAATCCCACTCAATACATTCTCCCAACTAGATGATGTTTGGTGAACCTGATGAGCCAACTGGTTTACCTTATAGTGCTTTTGTTTAGTCTGTATTTCCTTAGCTTATTAATAATGTTGTCAAAAGCCAAAACTTATTTTCCAGTGTTAGTCTCCTAGGCTTGATTCAGGAAAGTGAGGATTGAAAATCCAATAGTCACTTATAATAGCCATTCAGTCCTTAATCTGCACAGACATTATAGAAACAGATGATGAGAAAATAAAAAGGTTGGTCAAAATGCTGGGTCTAGCAGACATAACGGAGGTCCCATATAAAATACTAACTTATTCCCTAGTGGTAAAACACGAAGGTAATACTATAGGTATCATGGTTGTATTCTGTAATAGCTTTAATAAGGGTTGAACTGTAATTATGCTATGGTTTCATTACAAGGCGGCCAAAAAAATGTGATTCCCATGGTCCGGATGTCTGTCAGCAAAGATAACATAAGTAAAGTATGCACTTGAAAAAATAACCTTATATTCCCTGTCTGCTGCTTTTGTATTACAGATAACAGGTCCGGTAAAAATTCTGCTTCTTGGCCAATCTGAACTGATTTCACTCAGCTAGCAGCTGGACCATGAGAAATGCCATTTACTGGGTCAGACCATAGGTCTGTCTTGCCTGATACATTGCACCTCACAGTGGCAGAGTGGATGCTGAAAGGGAGAGTGAACCGGGTATGACTAGGGGCTTTTTCCGCTGCTCCTCTCTCAGCTGCAGCCTCCAGCAATTAAGGTCTAGGGAGTCCTGACTCAGAGGCTGTCCCCCGAACTCCCATGCTCAATAGCCCCTTTCCTCCAAGAATGTGTCCAATCCCTTTAGGAAGCTGGCTAAACTGTCAGCTTCCACAACACCTGGTAGCAGTGAGTTTCACACTTCATACGCTGTGCGACAAAACTTCCTTTTGTTAGTTTTAAACTTACTGACGACGTCCAGATGAGCACAGCACAGACATTTGTTTCCACAAGGACAAGTAGCAGTGGCACACCTTGCACGGGTGTGACTTGCCCCCGAAGAATGCCTGTGCCATGTGTGCTCTGGCACATGGCAGGTGGGGTAGGGGAGCCTGAGGCAGGGGAGAGTGGGGTAAGGGAGGCTGGGGCCAGTAACTGTGCTGGCCGCAGCAGCCTGTCCTGGGGACCTCCCAGGGCCACAGCTGTGGCAGGAAGCCTGGCCTGCAGCCGGGATCCCATATGGGGGGGGGGGTGCTGCCGCCACATGTGCTACCCCACTTTTTTTTGGCATGGGTTTTTTTGACCCAGGGATCTCCCAGGTTCAGAAACCCCCCCCTGCACGCCAGATGCCGCACGTATGCACTCATCTGGACGTGGCCACTACATGCTAGCTCCGTTCTGTGACACCAATTCTTAGTTATTTATGTGGACCTGCACAAATAGTCTAGGTGTGCTGAACACTGTCATTAGTGGATGCAATAGGGCACAGAGGATTAGCACTCCCTTTCTATTTTTAGCTGCATGAAATTTAGTGTCAGGGAGAAAAACAGGGTTCGTTTCTTCAGAGGGGCTCTTTGGGTAGGAACTGGAGAAAGGGGAAATTCTAGCATCTCTCTATCTAACGTATTTATACAGTCCCAAGCTTTAGGGGACCTGAACTTCTCACTGGCTTTTAATTCACAGGAGCTCACAGTGCCCCTGTGAGGTAACCATGATCCCCCCCACTGGGGAACCGAAGCACGTGTCTACACTGCACGAAGCAAGTAGCACGGACTGATCCCTGAGCTAGCATTAGCAGTTTCTCAGCAGGGTAATTTAGCCCAGGTGAAGCACCCTGCTAGTGTAGCTATACATCTGCTGGGACCCCCAACTAGCTTATTCAGAGATGGGTCAGATCTGTGTACAGGGTGCTTGACTCTGCAGCAGAGACAAACTTTCACAAATTAGGTGGCTTCTCAGGGTCATGCTGGTATTTGTGACAAAGGAGGCATCGACACCTAGTTTCCCAAGGCACAAGCTAATGTTTGAACCACTGGGCCATCCTTCTGCTCATACACAATTTCCCTGTTAAATTTGCACTGGGTTAATTATTAGAGAGGTAGCATGTCGGACCCTATTCGGAGATAAGGGTTCGATTCAGTCTATCCCACTAGACTGTCATCTACCCTGACTTTGCAAACCCTACATCCAAAAGGTGGATTTGCCATGACATTGCACAGTGGACTGCCAGTTTCACTTAAATTGACCTAAAGCTATTAAAATACCTTACTCCTCAGAGAGCCCGTTCTTGACAGCAGAGCATTTCATACAGTGAGGTACCTTTAAAATCATAGTTTCAGATAGGATATGAGAGCAAGTGTGCAAAACTCTATCAAGGGGAAATGTGATATTTAGAGGAAACAATTACTGGGGACAGATGCTGAGAAATACCCGACAACCAGAATTGTCGAGTTCAAAGTTTCAACAAATGTTTTCAGAAAAACTGTTCACCCTCTGAAAGCCATTTCTTCTTTTAAAAAAAAGCCCCTAGATAATAGTTTTCAAACCAGCATGCTTCTTCCCTTGAGCTCAATGGTCTGATTCTCCGTGCTACTAAGATACCATGTTCATTAGGTCTGAGTCCCAGTTCTACCAAACGACCTCTGAAGGGCCGGATTCTGTTCCACTTATTGGGATGTAAGTGCAATTCTACTCTACTCTCTTTAAGTCCCTGAAAATTCATGAATACATCTAATTTTATCACACACCACCCCCTCACCATAATGACCGAATCACAAAAAGCAGTGAGGAGGAGGAGGACCCTGTATAAGCTGTTTTCCAGGGACTTGAGCAGGGAGGAATAGGTGGATGGACTCTGGCCTCAAATCTCTGATCAAGAATTTCAATTGCATTGTCTAAAAGGAAGCTTTCTTTCATTTTAGCAGATCAAAAAATCCTCAAGGTCCAGATCAGGAAGGCTGCACAGGCAAGAAGAGCTTGCTACTAGTGAATGATTATTGCCTGTAAGTTCTGTACAGGATTTGCTCTATTTCCTAAGATTTATGATAAACGCCATCAGGACTGTGTTGGGATCCATAAGCAAATCCCCCCCCCCAGCCAAACAAAAAAACTGGACACATTCCTAAAAATCTTTAACATATGGAAGGGGAGAAGGTGTGTGCACAGGGGGATACATTATAGCACTATGTGCACTGAGGAATGGAAGTGATGGAGCAAATGGAGCAGCAGCAGCAGCCAAAAACCACGAGTATTGCCATGACAAGCATTATTTGTGGCAAACCCTCTTATGATGAATGCCAAGACATGAGGTAACATTTCCTGCCTGTTCGTACACATATGACATCTGAAGGGGAAGGATGGTCTGCTGGATCTGGCACTAGCTTGGGTCTAGGGAGACCAGGTTCATATGCCTACTCTACTCCTAGCCCTTTATGTGATCATGTGAAAAATCAGTTTTTCTTTGCCTGAGCCCTCCATCTATACAATGGGGACAGCAGCACTTTCCTACACAGTAAATAATGTGAGGTGCATTGCTCCCATGGTACCTTGAGGGATAGGACCCTAAAATAAATAATAGGTTATTGATCCATTCTGATTTGGCAATTCATACCGTCTGTACTCCGATTCCCAGAAGTGATGAGAGACAAGTTCCCCTTCTATAGCCTGGCCTTTTAAAGTGCGATTTTTTTGTTCCTGCTTGGTCATTTGTTGCCTTCTTTTTCCTTCATTGATGATTTCGCTTTCCCCTGGGTCAGGTTTCTGACTGTGTCACTGAACTCTGAAATATTCAGATCAGGAGCATGATGCAGTTAACAGATTTCCCCCCTGGGAGGCACGCGGTGCAATTTGGGGAAATGAGATGTAGAGGGCTTTTTATGCGAGTAGCAGAAGCTTTTAAGCTTCTTGCACAAAAGCAAAAAATGGCCCCCGGTGAAAAAAAAAAAGAGCAATACACAAATCTCCAACTCCCCCCGCTGTAATATAACATGTGGCCACATGCGTCTGGGCCCGACTCCTCTGTATGCTAAGGCTTCTTTAGGTCCCTTCAACAGCATAAATGGGCCTTGATGTGTGTGTAAATGATACTGTCAGTGTAATGTAAGGGGGCCTGTATGGAAATAAGATCCAGCCCTACTGATTTCTACGTCATATGTAGGGAAAATATTCAGAGGGTGAAGTTCTGCCAAGCTCTCGTGGGGGTGACTAGTGGGGAGAGCATAGGAAGGGGTTGAGGAGCACCACTTCCTGTTGAGCAGCCCACATAATCACCGACAGAATTACAGTGCACAGGCTCAAGGGAGCGGTGGGCTGAAATGCTGAGTAAAATATTACTACTTTACAATACCGTTGAGCTCACATTAAATGAAGGAAGAACCAACTCGCTACACAATCTCTTGAATTATTTGTTAATGGGGAATAATCAATCATTGGACAAGGTGATGTCTAGCAGGTGCCAGAGGGAGAAAGACAAGGCCCCATCGTGTTTGACTTTTTATGGATGATCTGGAAATTAAGATCGATATGACTACTGATAACATTTGGGAATAGCATAAGGTGGGCCGGATGATGCTTTGAACTTCTTCACTGTCCGAGCCCCCCAGAAGTGGTGCAAACACCTACTCTGGATGCTTTCAAGAAACACTTATCTTGCTGGGATCCTTCGACCCCTGCTGACTTCCTGCCCCTGGGGCGGGGGATGATCTTGCGAGGTCCTTTCCAGCCCGAATGTCTATGAAATCTATATATAACCAGGAGAACATACAGAGCAACCTGATTCACTTGCTGAGGGGTCCACATTTTTGGAGGGATATAGAAACAGGGAAGAGGTTGCAGAAAAGAGTCACGAGAATGACAGGAGGACTGGAGGACATGCTTTACGTTGAGGGACTGGAAGAGGCCGTTCTGTTGAGCTTCCCAAAGGAGATTTAAAGAGATGGCTTGAGGGCAGAGTATAAGTACGGGCCACTGAAGGACTCCTCCTTCTAGTGGAGAAAGGTGTAACAGGGACCAATGGCTGGAAGCAGAAACCGGTCAAATTCAAATAGGTAATAAGGCACTCATTTGTAACAGATTTGTAACAGAGAGCGTGGCTTATCATGGAAACAGGCTGCCAAGGGAAGCGGTGCATTCTCTGTCTCTTCAGACCATTATGGAAGATGCACTTTAGTCAAACCCGAGTTATTTGGCTCAGTGCAGGGCATAATTTAATGGCCTGTGATACACGAGTCAGAGTAGATGATTTAATGGCCCCTTTTGACCGTAACTCAACAAATCAGACTATTCCCCCACGGGTTCACCATGGACTGAAAGGCCAGGGAGAGAAAAGTCTAGGAAGCAGGCGGAGCAATGACATCAATGCCCCCCTTCTTCATGCTAGAAATCCCTCCTGCAAAAATAGACAAGATACAGTGAAGGCTGCAAAGACTAATCCACTAAATGGCAATAATAAATCATGTTGGAACAGCGTGGTTATAAGTCTGCCAACAAACTGAAAATGTACAGTTATGGTCCTGTTATCAACCTTAGCTCTGACCCCATCTATCTATTACTGGACCTCTTAAGAGCTGGCATACAGCAGAAACACACACTTGTATTTTCCAGAGTGAGCAGAATAGCCCAGAGTGACAATACACCGGTACAAAACCCATCTGCCCCTTCACTGCCACTAACCGGACCGAGCACTTGCACCGTATCCATGTGGAAGAACAACACAGCACCTCTCTTTCTCTTTACGCATTCCCCAGCCCAGCTGTTGCTCGGTCTTTCCCTGTAACCTGGGCAGTACAGCATGCATCTGCCACCTTCGAACTGCGCTGGAGTAGTAATATTGACTGTCCTTCCTGTATTCACCTTACAATAGGCTTCACAAAGGCCAATGTAAGGGGTGATAATTATACTTGTAGTAATGAACTGTGATGAAGTCTCAGATGCTTATAAATCAATCATACCTATGGTTCAGAAGGGGGTCACAGAATTGTTAAGAGAATTAAACCGGTATTTCATTCCTATCAAATGCCTAGGTTTAACACGTCCTGGCTTTCCAGCAAGCAGTTTTGATTTCTTTGATTATGTCAGTTGCTTTTCCCCCCTCTTTTTGCCTCCTCCTTTTGTCCTCACTTAATAGATGTTTCTTTTAAGTAAATTGATAAAAAAGGGAATCGGGTCACAAAGACTGACCGGAGAATGAGCTAAGCCTGCCAGTGCCTCCATCAGACAGGGGAGTATTACTGCAATCACTTCACAGCCCCAGAAGAGATCGTTTAGGCCGGGACTTGAAGCCAGCAATGCTGCCTCCCAGGCACCTGTGTTAGCACCGGCCTCACTTCCTAGAGAGCTAATAAATAAGGGCACTGTGTCAATTAGCCCTCATATACAAGCATTTTATGCTGCAACCCCTGTTCTTCAGGAGGTCAGATGAGATGATCCCTTCGGGGCATTAAAAAACCCCAGAGACCTATTTTTAAGCATAAGGCAGCGCTGGCTTTGATCAAGGTCTGCGAGATTAAAACCAACACGTGCAGAACAAATGGGCAGGGCGTGCAGGAGGGAAGGGCAAGCATGGCCGATGGTGGCAGGGCTGGCAGCGCACGACGCCTGGGGTCTGTGGTGCAGGCAGACCCCTTCGGACCACTCCGTCACCGCCCGTGGCAATCGGGGGGGGGGGGGGGGGGGGTTTTTTTAAAAAACCCGGGGAAAGCGGGGCCCCCTGCCCCCCCCCCCCCCCCCCGGGGAACGGGGGGGGGGGGGGGGTGTTTCTAATGAATCCCGAGGAAAGCCGGGCACCTTGGCTCCCTGCAGCCCCTCTGCTAACACCCGCCTCTCCCTCACTTCTATTTTTCTATCCAGATCTCAGCTATTACATACGGCCCGTTATTAACTGCCATTAAGCAGCCAGGTATTAAAAACATGCAAAGCAGGCGCCATAAAGCAGCGCGGCTTTCTCTGGTATTGATTTTTGCTTATTTTGAAGTTAAGCAATCCATAAATAGGCTCCGTGCTCCCTTGAGGTACGGCTCATAAGGTATATTAAAAAAGGAGAAGGAATTCCTTGGCAGCAATTACCATCTCAGATAACCTGCCCGGGGTTGGGAAAGCATGCCAGCAATCTGTGCAGAAATAGCTTTCATTTGGGCTGTTTATTTTCATATGCTTTGTCTGACACTTTACTGCTGTGGCGGGGTGCTTAACTGTCAGCTTTCATTAACCGCTTCGTCAGCTGTTCCCACTCCAGGCAGAAACCAAAATTATTGTTCATCTCCCATTATTCACTGAAGTCGACCTGTTGGCAGGAAGCGCGCAGGACGACAAAGGAGATCATCCCTGGGCCAAATAACGAGATTTGCTGGTGTTCCTTTGCCCCAACATTTTTCCAGGCCGTCTCCTACCCCCCATTGCCCTCTGCCCCCTGCCATGCAAATATCTTTACGGCAGTGGCTCCGTTGTGAAAAGGCGTCCGGCTGGGTGAGCTACTCTGAAGTAGCTCCAAGAGTCAGAGTAGTCCGGGAGAAAACATTATGCACACCAGTTTCACGTTAGCTTGAAACTATAGAGGGGCAGAACAGTACATGTCACTCCTAAGGCAATAATCAAATATGCATTCAGGAATGCCACATCGTGAGCTTGGAAATGATCTATTTTTAATTTTAAAGAATTATGGCTGGAGTTGGGTATTGCATTTTTTTCTTTTTTTAGCAAACATCGAATTCCTTAAAAATGGAGTTTTGGAGAGACGGATGCTCTTTGCTATTATGTGGTGAACAGCCTCAGACACAAAAAAAGGGCGAGGATTTCTCAAATGTCGAAACATTTCGACATTTTTTTAAATGAAAGGTTTCATCTCAGAAATGCCCGTTGAGCTCAACGGTCTGATTCTCAATGCTAATAAGATACCACGTGTGCCCGTTGTGAAATGAAATAACTTGGCTCTTCATTTAGAAATCATATTTTTAATCTAAGAAATGGATCTACGTATTTTAAACTAGGTGCAAATTACAGGGTTAAGCCATCCCAAAACGAAACAAAACTTTTCATTTCAAGCTGGCCCAAAATGGAATTTGGTTTTTAGGTCTGCTTTTTATTTTCACCCCCCCAAAAAAAAATCTGTAAAAAGTTCTGTCTTCATCGATTCAAACTGAATTCCCTCCTTTCCCCCCAATTGTTTGTCTCATCCATTTAACCAAAAAATCCATTATTTGCCCAGCTCTAGTTAGGGTAAAGTTTCTTTTTATAAACAGACCTGGGACAGTATAACAGACCTAGCCCCAGACTGTAACGCTGTCAGAGCAAATGCAATGAAAGCCCTTGAGAAGAAAAACAAACAGTCCTGGGCAGCAGGATCTCTTATCATCCATCGTCGCTGCTCTTCCTGAAGAAAAATCCTTCAGTTGTGCTATCTTTGCTCCCTCTCCTACTCCTAGAGCTCTGAACGAACGTTTTGAAGCCTTCCAAGTAGCCGGTAAACCCAAGCCCAGTTTTGATTCAGGTTTGTCCTTCCCTTCCGATTTTGGGAAGTGGAATGATTAATTGATTTCCATCATCGTTCTCTCCATAAGTCACAAGCTGAGCTGCTATTTCAAGTTTCCATCGACAAAGATTTCATTATAAGAAGTCATAATTTTTAACCAGGGTTGTGCAAAGTTTTCAGTCTTCAAACTGAATTAGGCCCATATGTTTCACGAAAACGTGGTGAGTGCAAGGGGGGGTGGGGGGGAGGGAAGGCATAAGGAGAGGAGAGAGGGGGTGCAACTTGTCTATCTCAGTGCCTGAATAAACTTCCACCCACATCAGAGCATAAAGGGGCTCTGAATTGGTCGCTTTTGCCCTTATCTAAACAAAATAAATCAGAAATACATTTTTCTGATTGACGCTGAAGGATTTGCTCTTTTAGCCAAGAAGCAATTTTAAACTCTCGCAGGGTGAGCTATGCCTCAGAGTCTGAACTCCTTTAAGAGGACTTGAATTGAGGGCATTGCTCGGTTCCTGGGTTTTTGTGTTGCACCGTGGTGATCATTTAGACTGCAGTAGTGTTCATTAAAAGACACAACTGATATTATGGGCCCTTGTGCTACATGCTGAACATGT
This sequence comes from Gavialis gangeticus, assembly GCF_001723915.1. Taxonomy (NCBI): domain Eukaryota; kingdom Metazoa; phylum Chordata; order Crocodylia; family Gavialidae; genus Gavialis; species Gavialis gangeticus. The sequence continues at coordinate 37,122,707 of NW_017729028.1, forward strand.
ACTTCAGTGAAAGATAGGCTTGTCCTCCAGAGACGTGACCATCCAAATGGAAAAGATGGGCAAAGGATGGGGAAAAAAAAGAAGCCTTCCTATTCCCATTATAGAAATGGGCAACTGAGACACAGAGGCCACATCCACATGAGTGTGGATGTTTGGTTCATTGGAGACGACTAGCATCAGGGCACCTTGTACAACTGCTAGCTGTCCCTGGGGAATGCCTGTGCCATCTGCCCTGTGGCACGCAGCAGGTTACCCCAAGTGGGGTAGGGGCGGCTGGGGCTGGCCAAGTGCTGGGGTGGCTGGGGCAGCTTTACCTGGAGTCCTGGAGGCCTCCTGGAGCTGCAGCACTGGCGAGCCTACCACTTGGAGCCTGGCCAGCAGTCAGCGTGGCTCCGGCCAGCCAGGCTCCAGTTTTGAATGGTGCGTGCTGCCCCCGTGTGCACCACTCCGGGGGGGTAGGGGTGGTGCAGGTTTTTTTGACCCCTGGGTATCCAGGGGTCACACTCCACCCACCGCGCTGCTACCTTGCAGCACAGAGAACAGCTGAAGGTGCAGTATGCAGTGCTACAGATGTGTCTGCGGTGCCACACACTGCACAGCCACGCTCGTCTGGGTGCAGCCAGACAGTGCATCTATGTGCGTGCTTTAATATGCATTAAAATATCTTAATGCACATTAAAGTGTCACTGAAAAAAAGTGCTATTTAGTTAATGTGTGTTAAAATAGGCTAATGCGCATTAAGTATCACTTAAAAACTGTGGGCATTTTTACACATGGAAGAGCCACAGTGCTAGGCGCTTTGAAAAGTGCCCGGCACTTTAAAATGGTAGCAGGGGCGCTTGAACTAAAGCTTACTCGACAAGCTTTAGTTCAAGCACCCCCACCACCATAATAAATGCAGGGATGCCGATACATGAGATGCAGGAGGTTGCTGGAGCGCGGTAATTAACACACTTCCACAGACTTAATTAATTGAGTCTGCTCCAATGTGTTGTAATTACAGCATATCGGAGCAGCCGCCACGCTCATGTACAGGCACCCGGAGGTACTATATTTAATGTGCATTAAATAAATCTCATTAATGCACATGTAGACACACCTTCTGGGATTAAGACATCATGGCCACACAGGATCTGCGATAGATCAGGCATCAGAACACAGGTTTCCTGTGCTCCAGCTCCTACCACTGTTTCTTAACAGCCAGCCAGCTTTACTCTGAAAATTGTTCACGAGGAATACAGATCCTCAGTACACAGCAGCTACAGCTTAGAAGGTGAAATCCTTCACATCTGGCTCATCCCTCAGTAACATATATCTGAGCCTGGGCTCACAGGGGTACGTGGTAGTACCAGCTCTGTCGTTGCCCATCGATGGGATTCCATTAACCGACAGGTAAACGTCAGGGTTTATTTCAATCCATATATGATGTTACCATGTGTTTAGGGAAAAAAGGCAAAATTATTAGAATGGAAGGAAGCAGAGCAGAGATTCAAAGCTGAAATATTCATTAGTTACCCCGACCTCGTAGGACAGCGACTGCCCATTTTACGTGGTCCAGCAGATAAACTAGTAGACATGGAGCCAGGAGACTTATGGTCTATTCCAGCCTCTGCTCTCCACTTGTTGCTTGGACTTGGCACATTATTTAACCCCTCTGTGACATGGTTTTTCTATCTGTTCATCAAGGAGAAATAAAAACTACCTTCAACACATGCTGCAAGATCTGTAGAGAAAAATCAACACACAAGTGGTGAGTTCTCCAAGATGGTGAGGTGCTATGCTGTGCTCCCCAAATGCCAAGCAGTGGGGCTATGAAACTTAGGACCTTGGGAAATCATCCAAACTGGAATCAGAACGTGATATGTTCACAAAATCCATTTCTATCGGGGCTGCATCTCCCCACCAATGAGACTTTTTGCAAGGGCAAGATGCTCCTGAAAGGGATGCATTTAAAAAGCATGAAGTGTGAGTAGGGACTTGACTGCCTCTTCTGATGTCTCTCGAGTGCACTCATGTTTTCAAAGGTGGGGTCTGGCTTTTTACAGCAGAGTGTGTTGCAAAGTGTTGGTTAGGGCAGTCATGCACACTCAAAAATAGCATGAGCTTAGTTTCCATTTATTCTCTTTTCTCGAGTCATGTACCCCCTTATGCCCACAGTGACGTCACCTATTTCAGCCTGGTAAGCGATGCCACGGAAACACTTTGCTCGCTTGCTCTAGCTAGACATGCCTCCTTCTCCTGCGTTACTTGCAACAGAAGGTTTTGTAAGGAAAGTCTGGCTACAAACGCAGGTGGCACGTGATTGTGTTGTACAGAGTTTGCCTCGGGACAGATGTGGCTAGGGGACCAGAGTTACTGCACTGCAATAAAGAAACAACTGACAGAGCTTGCTGCTACCTGCTGGCTTAGACGCTGCACCCAGTGCATCCAGCCTGTGTGCTACAGCTCTTGTTTGACTGCAGTATCAATAGTGTATCATGAGTATGGCCCGTTTCCAAACATGCTCTTATTAACTTCACTTTGACTATCGATGCTGACATCGGTTCCAGTGGCCCTTTGTTTCTTTTGGGTAATTTCTGATGAGGCAGAGGCCATAAAACACATGTTCTAAGAAACCAGAGAGTTTTGAGGAGCCTTGGGGCTGCCGAGATTCTGGGTGATGACATCTTTCACACAAAGCTTTGGAAAACAACGTCTGATCTGTGCCTTCCAGGCTACAATAACTCGTGTCAATAGACTTTACAGCCAGAAGAGACTGTTTCATCTAATCTGACATCTTGTCTCCCACACACCTTTATGCTTTCACCCAGTTACCCCATGTATTGGCCCAATAGCTTGGGTCTGACTAAAGCACATCTTCCAGAAAGGACCCATCTTGAGTCGAAGACAGTAAGAGATGGAGAACCTACCAACTGCCCCTGGTAGTTTGCTCCAGTCTCTAATCAGCCTTCCTGTTACAGATGTGTCCTTTAATGTCTACTGGAATTTCTCCTGGGTCCACATCCAGCCATTTGTCTTTGTCATGCTCTTTATGTCTCTCACTGTAAAACATTTCCTTCAGCTTTGAAAGGATTGTAGGGACTCTTTTCTGCATGTGGGTCTTGCAATAAAAATGGCACGCGTGAACTGCAGGCATTAAAAGTTGCTTTCCTGTCACAGAAATGAGAGCAAGGTAGGAGCCATTACATCCAGATGCAAACTTCAGGGATGTTCAGGTCCGGGGCTTTGGTTCATCTCACCGTAGAGCTGGACCTCAGCCTTCTGGTTTGGAGGTAGATCTGCACTTTTGAGGATTTCAGTTCACTCTGAGCTAGGGATTAGGGTTGAGCCGACTGCAAGAGACTGTATTTTCTCTATATTATTTCAGGACTTGCTGAAATTTCTGTTCTTTCTTGTCCTGTTCAAATGAAAGCATCAAGTCAAACTGCCCTAGAGGTCAGTGGCATGACCTAGGCAGAGTTTTGCCGGCAGGCCTAGACCTCTGCAACTCCAAGAGGTAGACTCGGCCAGCCCATCCAGTTCTGCCACTGACCTCGCGGGACCAACCTCGGCAGAGCTGTGTTCACATCTCCTGGGCCGGCGCACAGACCTATAATGTCACACATGCCCTTCCCTGTGGGACTCTCTTCCACAAGCGCATTCCTGGCTTAGCAAAGGAAGCTGGATTTTACATTACTAGGTATTGAGTTGCAACATGAAATTACCAAAATGTAAAACACGGGAAAACATACTGTAAATCACTTATTGGCAGGTCTCTCACCTCTTTGCAAGTGCACCGCTGGATAAGCTTGAAATCATTTGGAATTTCCAAATTAGAGCCCAGAAGACCTTCCTGAAGAAAGGTATTTTCTGCTGGCACCAAAATCATTTTATCTCAGCTAAACATCGGAGTTAATGTTTCAGCCTTTATCCGACCAGCTTGCAGGCTGCAAAGTCAAAGCTCAGCTCACCGCCTGGTTGTACTGCAGTGCTCTGTTTTTTAATAGGAACATCACTTTTCTTCTGCTTTGCCTTTTCAAAAAGAACTGCGCAAAGACCCAAGGGATCCGCGAAGAGAATGCAGAACCTTTCACCTTGAGGTGAAAACAGTTATGTGTTTAATGGAGCCATCAGGAAATCACTGAACTGAGTAAACACATGTTCGTATTACTGTAGGCCCTTGCCCCACAGTCCCCCATCAGCTTATACTGTTCGCTATTCTCAGCTGATTATGAGGAAGCAGGTCCTATGAAGAGGAAGGATGGTTTTGTGGTTAAGGCGCTAGTCTGGGACTCAGAGACCTGGGTTTCATTCTTGGCTCTGCCACAATCTTCCTCTCTGACCTCAGGCAAGTCACGTAATCGCTCTGTGCCTCAGTTCCCCATCTGTACGATGAACATATTAATACTTTTTCCAGTTCTTGGTCTCTCTGGTCCTTTTAGACTACATACCTTTTGAGGCAAAGGTTTCCTCTTAGCCTCTGTACTTCCATGCATCAGAATCTTTTTTTAAAAAGGAAAGAACTCTTTTTGCTTCTGCTTTTTTTTGACCCCAACTGTTGGCTAGTAAACAAAAAGAAATGCAGAGCAAGCTTGTAAAAGGGGGCGGGAGAGGCTCATGCACTGCTCTGGAGTTTGCCCCAGAATTTGCAACATGGCTATAAAGGAACCTGGGCTGAATGGTGACAGCAGACAGAAAATTCAGACTTAAGCACAAGGGTAGAAGCAGGAATCTATCTACATAGCATCTTTCCATGTGAACGATCTCCAAGTGCTTTAAGAAACAGTCCTCACCACTGCGAGAAATTCAGTGGTACTCCCTTATATTGTAGGCATGCATAGGAAATCGCAGGACTTAATTACACCAACAATATAGGGATCGATTCATGCACATGTGGTGGGCATTACAGAAACAGCACTAAAGGGCCTCAACCTGGCATATCATGTGTGTGCATGCAAATACTGGCACACATGCTTGCTGAGCACATGCAATTACACCCAGGTGATTAAAGTAACATGCAAAAACCCAAAGAGGTTTCTTGCATGCAAATTCTGCCACATGAACATGCAAGGTTTAAAAGATGTTCCCTGACATGTACAGGTGACAGTGCTGGAGCTGTGTGCTGGAGACAGCTCCTCACACCCAGCTGAAACGTCAGGGGGAATTTATGTTGGCAAAATGCAATAAGCCACATTTTATTTGTCCAGGGCATTAGTTTAATTTACTCTGGTTGCTTTGGTCTGCTAATTTGCAAGTCGGGTAGAGGGCATAGATTTGGGGCAAGCTTCCTATTCTTTTGCTGTAATCTCAGCTCGTTTTTATTGGGCTTGAAAAAAACATGAGTGGAGTTTTCCTTGAAGGAACAAGTGGTCTGTGTGGCAATTAGAGAGCGGTGGGATTGCAGCTTTTACAATGCCCAGAACTGTCTAAACCTTAGCCAGGGAACAATAAAAGCTGTATGTCTCAGATCTAAGCACACTCGATAGAGGTGTGTATCCAATTTCTTTAAAGGCGAGCATACAGTTTAAAACTGAGAACTTAGATTAATCATCCTTATAGATCTAGACATTTTCTTGACATTTCTATTACCAGTTATTTTCTCCCTAGCTTAGGTGGACATGTCCTCTCCTTAGGACCTGTAGCTGTTGGGTTCTCTGAATTAGCAGACCCCTTTAGAGATTACATTATGCGCATCCAGAGTCCCAGAGGAGCACAAATATCATAGCTCTCATTATTCGAAACAGCACACTTTAGAGCTGAACTTGGATAATAATTCTGGAGATAAAATACAAAATTATCTATAAAGCCATCACATGCTTCAGAGATTTTGGAACACTGTCCCTTGGCTGCCTCAGAAATTTATTAGCTTTACCAATATTTTCTTTCTTAGCTCTGTAAAGCAAGCTCAAACTCAGCTAGCACTGGCCATGCGAAGCCCTGAAACCACATATTTATTTTCCTAAGCTATAAAAAGTTTATAAGGGTAGCTGGTATCCTTATGGGCCACTGTACAGTGATTTGCTACTGCATTCCACACTGATACACAAGAGCTCTGTGTTTTATACCAGAGGGAAATCCTTCTGATACAGCTGTCCAGCAGCCAACAAGAGCACAGACATCTTCGAAAATATATCGCCAGTAAAAAACAGATCACCGAAACTAGTGAACGCTTAAAAAGGGGGGGGGGGGATCTGGATCGTTTGATGACCTTTTGTGTCCCAAGGAGAGCAATACTTGTGCGAGTAGCACAATGACTGTAACAAAGAAAACACCAATTCAAGTCTATCTCACCGGTCTTAACAGTTTTGCTTGGGAATTCGGTAGGTGTTAGTTTAATTATGAACAAGATATTAGACAAAGCTATTCCATCCTTTTACCTCTATGATTTAAACAGACCCAGAGCTGGTGTGAATGTGCACTATCAGCTATGTCAGCTCACACCTGCGGAGGATCTGGTCATTACCACTTACTCATCCTGGGGAGCAGCAGATCGCTCCACAAGCTCCAGACTCAAGTTTGCTCCAGGTTCAGATCCGAGGGAGGCACGCGGATGTTACGAGAGCGCACTGTAGCTGTGTATACCTAAACACTTAGCACAGGGGTGGGCAAAATGCAGCCCGCAGGCCAGACACAGCCCACCAGGCCATTCTATCTGGCTCATGGGGCCCCTAAAAAATTTAGAAAATTAATATTTATCTGCCCCTGGCTGCCTGTCATATGGCCCTCAATGGCTTGCCAAAACTCAGTAAGTGGCCCTCTGCCCAAAATAATTGCCCGCCCTTGACTAAATGAATAAAGTGCCAAAAGCTGGTGCCAAAGAACAGTTAGCATATATTGTGGGGATTTTAGGACATAAAATCTGATTTGGCCACAGTGAGTGGCTTCTCCTACCTGCTTCCACATCATCTCTTGGTAATAGGTTCCCAACCTTGCTCCTTCTAAGCTCTACAGCTTTTGTAGTTGCCCATGTAATAAGTACAGGAGGGCAAATTTTTCCAGGTGAGACTGTATAGGTTTGCTTAGTGAGAGCTTGAATGAAGAAATGGGTTCCAACTACTTGTACCCACTCCGCATACACTCGTAGGCCTGTAAATGTGCAGAGCAGATGGGTCAGCAAGGCCCTGAGCACAACCCTAGCAGCAGAGCCAGGGTCCCTGTCCCAGGAGAACCTGTCCACTGTGTTGAGGCATGGGCTCAGGGCCATGCTGACCTATCTGCTGTGTGAGTTGGCTGTGTGCAGTGGGTGAAAGTGGGGATGACCTGTCTTGGCAAAAGGCTCAGGCTGCTTAAGGAAGCAGTGTAGACATGCCCTGCACGCCACTGGGGCATTGGGGATCCAGAGATTTGTTCCAAGTTCTTTGTTCAGATTTCTCCATTCACCTGGCAGCTGGACTGTGTGTGGTGTGCCCATGGGTTTGCTGTTCACCTCTTCATGGGTGGCTGTAAGAAGACCACTGCACAGATGTGATCTGTAAAAGGTATCAGAAGCCAGTGGCGTGCAGAGTGCTGCAGTCAACCACATAGTGCTTAGGCCCATCGCTCCCAACTGGCATCTGAAATCGTACTTCCAAGCATTGTGCAGAAATGCATGTTTGTGTGCAGAAGGCTGGCCACGTGCACAAATTTGCCTGCTAGGCTTCTACTGAGTAGAAGGCTCTTAAACCCTGCAAAAGAATGAGCATTCATCTGTTCTTGCTTCTACTCCACCACATGCTCTGGCCCATTTTTCCACACATGGGCCCTTACAATAATACCCTATTTAAAGCATCCCACTTCTCCACTGCTGCTTTTCACCTCTCCTCCCTAGATGAGCTCACCTCAGCCTTTTCTGCCTGGTTGAACTTACTATCTGAGCTCATTCCCAACTCCCAGCTCTTGACACTATGGCTGAGTAGACAAGCAGCAAACAGAAAATAGATGAAGCAGGTAGGCCAATGGGAAATGTAAACAGGAGATTCCAGCAGTGGAAAGGAGGGGTTGCACCTAAGTGAGGATATACCTACCTTATTTAGTTCAGGTGTTGCATGCATCTAAAGTGTACTTACATGTTGGCATTGATGTGCTACACTGAATAGCTGGTATTTCACTGAATCCCTAAGACCCAGTTGTTAGATAAGGAGTTTGATACCACTGTCCACAGCCATGTAACGCTTTTTCATGTGAGGCTGTTCCATGGGGTTGGACCCACCTAGATAAACACTCAGCTACTCATATCACAACAAGGACACACTGTTGGCTCATATTCAGCTTACTTCCACTCCCAGGTCCTTTCCTGCAGGGATCATGCTTAGCCAGTTGGTTCCCAGCCTGTAGCGGTGCATGGGATTCTTCCATCCTCAGTGCAGGACTTTGCACCTCTCCTTACTGAACTTCATGAGATACCCTCCAGTGGATCGACTACTCCCCCCAGCTAGGTGTCATCTTGGTGTCAAGCGTCAAAACATACATGCTGATGACAGTAGCATATTGGCTCTCCACCAGTTTAAGGTGGAGAGTCACAAGGCTCTCATTAATTCTGATAGGGAACTCATTGAATTGGTTGAGTTCATTCTTGATGGCAAAACCAACCCCATGAAGCTGGCATTCTCCTTCCTGTTTGCACTTCCAGAAGAAGATATAACCACCTCCGTGGTTTTGAGCTGCCCATCTCCCGCTCACTGGGTCTCAGTGCAGCCACATCAATGTTGTGTTGCTTGAGTTCCTTCCAGGTGAAATGAAGGTACCATTCAATTAAGTGCTGTGAGCAGAGGTGATAATTATCTAGGGCAATAATGACGATGTTTGTATTATGCAAGCTGTAAATTGTTTCCTAGGTAAGGCCCTGTCTGCATTGCATTGCACAGTACTGCTGGTACACTTTTTCAGGAAGGGGTGTGAAAAGCTCACACGCTGGTGTCAGCATCTCTCTGTTGGAACAGTCCCCAGTCAGGATGTAGCGTTGTTGACTGAACTGCTGCTGTTCAATGGAGCTGATGCAACTCCAGTGCCTTTCTGCTACCACAGGTCCCCAACTACCATAGCACTACAACTGTAGTTCAGATTGCAGCAGCCCACAATGTAGATTAAGCTTTCTCTCTCAGCTAGTCATAGACTCATAGAGCAGTAGGGCTGGAAGGGATCTCTGTAGGCTATCTAGTTCAATCCTCCACCTGAGGCAGGATCATCCCTATCCAAACCCTCATCTTTCTCTTGCTTCACACTTTTTGGCATTTATAGCAGTAACGTTGACCACGATGCACTCAGTGGTATCCATCTGAGGAGCAGGTTATAGAATCAGGTCTTGCATATGTATTTGCACTGTAATTCAGTTGGCTGATGGGACCTTCATATTGAAGGGTGACAAATTGCTATTGCAAATGAGAGAGGAGATGATGTGCTGGTAGGAAGGCAGCTGTGAAGCAACCCGAGTAATAAAATTCCTCTTTAGATGACTTTTGCCCAAATTCTACTAACTTCACTCAGGGAAACCTTACTCAGTGAAGTCTCAGCAAAATCAGTGGAGCAAAGAACCACTTTATATGAGTGAGGAAGGCAGACTGTGGCCTCCGCTACCCATTTCTGAGTACAGCTGAGAAGGAGCTTACTATCTCTTACTGAAGAACAAGTTAAGAGGAACTTAATCCTAGTCCACAAGACCCAGATCCACATTTAAGTGCCTAACTCCCTTTGAATTAAATCAGCTCACCTCCAATTGAAATCAATGGGAATTTGGCACCTAAATCTCTTTGCAAGTCTCTAAACAGGCAAAGGTATAACAAAATCCAAGACCTGAAACCAAGTGGCATAAATTTGGATGGATATTAAAGCACTTTTACTTAATAGTGAGAGTTATGAACTACTGGAACAAGCTATTGGTCCTTCTCCCCTGGAAACCTTGCAATCAGACTGTGCACCTTCCTGGAAGTGGCCCCAGCTCAGACAGAAGTTAAGATCCTGTTTCACTATAAAAATCTGTGAATCTCTGAGAAGCCAATCAGGTTCAATAGGACTTGTGCTTTTCTCTTTCTGTCCTGTTTGAAATTTCTCTCCTCGACTCCTTCGATCCATCCAGTCAAAAGCCATTGCCCTGGTGGTCTGAACGTCTGACTCTGCAAGGCTCCAAAAGGGACAAGGTTTAAGAAGAAAGTAACCTTCCCTAGAGAACCAACGGCTTGCCTAGGACTATGATCCCAACAATCACACTGCCATTTGTTGTCATTTTATCTAGCATCTATATTTTCCCCAGGGTGTCACACTGATTTGACTTCCACGCCGACTGAGAAGGGCAGGTTATTAGGAAAAATATATTTGCAGAAGTAGCTAAGAATAAAAAATAAAAAAAGAGGAAAATGCTTCAGGTAGGGAAAGGGTAAAGAATGAACTGAAAAGGTCAGGGTGACACTCAAAGACAGGGCTGCAGTCACACAGAGGATAAGGTTTCTGTGGCTAAAGCCCAGGACAACAGGTTCGAATACCAGGGCACTTTTCCAGGCTGGGCTACTGACTTCCTGCATGACTGCCTTGCATGAATAACATGATTATGCTTGATGTCTTAGTTTTCCTATCAGTTGAATGGGCCCAATAGATATTACCTGCTCTACAGAGCTGCTGTAAGAACTTCAGTGAAGAGGTGCTAGAGGAACAGGAAGTGGTAACGGTGCAATAGCTTTAACCATCCCAATGGCTGAGGTCAAACCCTTCCTCATATAATTTTAAAGCAGAAGTCTGAGATGATGCATTGGGTTCCCTTGCTTGCTCCATTTGCCGTTTTACCTATGGAGCTTAGTGTCAATGCTCATTGTGCTGCTGGTTAAAAATAACTCTTCAAGCAAAAATTATCAACCAGTGGAGCAATGTCGTCTGTGGAAACCTATCTCCACGTGGGTAATTAGAGGGTGGGATGGACCATAACTGGGTATAGCCCAAAGTGAGGCCACAGGAGGGGGCAAAATACAAAAGTTAGACCTCAGGGAGCTGGTACCACCCCTGGGGTCACTACTGCAGCAAGTACTGGATGCTTATCAGGCTGTTTGCTGTATATTTTTCAAGCCAATGGCTGTTTATTTCTGTTCTGCAGAAAGCATGGGAGAAGTTTTATTTCCCCACCACAACAACCTCTGTTCATCTGAGAAGCCACGCTGGCAACTGAACAGAACAAGTCAGATTGGAAACCAGCAAATATCTGATTTATGCCTTTTTTTTTTCTTTAACAGCACTGGGGTTCAAAATCACGCGTAGCCAGCATGTTTATTATTAATCTGTGCTACTTTAACATGAGGAGGCAGCTAGGACTGATGAATCAGATACCGGTCTACAAGCTGGTGGGCAGTTGCAGAAGCTATTAATACATACGAAAATAATTACCAACAGTGCAACAAACCTGTTTTAAAAAAAACATTCATAAACTTGTCATTTGAACTCAGTTCAATTTGAACACTAATTCTCTAACTCTAACTGAAACTAATTTGAACTCTTGTTTTGAACTCAGGTGCTTCTGGCCTGGGACACAGGAGTGCTGGGGTTTTACAGTTCAGCCATTTCAAATTTACTCTTGATTTTTGAAGCAGAAGTACGTAGTCTCCTCTGGGGGTTAAGCCTGCACTTGGCCGGAGATGTCACGACTGGGTGATGTGAGACATCTCTTGTCCTACTAGATTTAGTTACCTTCAGCCCAATTCTCGTTCAAGGGAGAAGAAAAGCACAGACTTTGTGCGGGCAATCCTGCTCCTCTCCGTAGCTGTGATATTCAGACACAACCAAAAGAATTAAATGTAGAATGGGCACCTTGCCATTGAACTGTCATCATCAATAGCTCTTGCTCTTTTAAAATAGGCCAAGGAACCTCTCCCAAAAGAAAAGGTGGACAGACTTTGGGTTTGTGCAGACTTATCTAAAAGACTCATACATACACAGCAAACTGCGTAGTATGAAAGTTAAAGGGATGAACCAGTCTTGCAAGGATGTGAACCTGTGACACAGGAGAACGCGGCTATTCTGTGCCGTATGTTCTAGAGGCAGGGTTTCTGTATCAATACTTACTCACTGATCAAAGGACAAGCGCCAAAATTGAACTTAGGCATAACTACGTCTCTCAGGCCCGCACACAACTCCCAGTGATGTCAGCTGGAAATGCACTTTTTCAGCCATTTGAGTTGGTCTAATAGAAGATATCTGATTTACCCAAAGAACCTCGTCTGCCTATGTCCTTAGACCAACACGGCTACAACCTAGACCAGTGTTAACCAGAGGCACAGTACAGCCCTAATTTAGATAGAAAGGGTTGATTTAGTTTCTTTCCATGTTCAAGGCAGGAAAAAAGAAGCCTTGTTATGCTCAAGGACAATAAAAAATGTCTCCACTGCTTTCCCAGAAACAGGTTGTAGTAATTTGCTATTTGTACTTGCTTTGAACCCACTTTATCTACATGCAAAAGCTCCTACAAGCTGGAAGGGCTGTTCTCAAGAGTGCAGGATAAACCTTCCCTGAATAACCCTTCAAATGAACATGCAAAAGGATTTTTATTTCAATCCTTATTTGTAGACGGAAGGTCAGGCAATAATATCAGCACATCTAGATATACCAGCTTCTAACACCAGCTTCACTTATGACTTCCTAACCATTGTTATAGAGCAGTGGTTTTCAATCTGTGGTCCACGAATGCCTGGGGGTCTGCAGACTATGTCCAAGGGCTCTATGAACATTGGTGCTGGCTCCATGGGTACTCCAAGGATCAAGCACCCACCAAAAAAAATTAGTGGGTGCTCTGCACCCACAAGC
>NW_017729028.1:37135588-37138461 GCF_001723915.1 Gavialis gangeticus
CCCAAAAGCCATATCATGCGAGTTGGGCTGAAGTAACATGCTGCCTCTTCTGAGCATGCACGGGGCTCAGTGTGGGAATACAAAAAGCACCCACCAGCAAAAACCAAAGTCCGCACCCATCTCTGTGAGAGATGACTACGATCAATCAAAAGCATGCGAATACCCACACTTACAATTCAAAGGGGACCACCCCTCCATTCAAAAAATTTTTAGGGGTCTGCAAATGAAAAAAAGGTTGAAAACCACAGGTATAGACAAACAGATGGATTTGGTCCCTGTTGAAAATAATTAGCAATCTAACTAAGGAGATGATTCAGTCAACAGCAGTCGCAAAGTGGTGTGGGTGAGTTATGGGAAGATGGGATGCTGCTGGCAGAGATAAAGAGCTGATGAAGGTTAAAATGCAAGAAATATTTCTCATTACTTAGAGCAAGAAACTGGGAACAGCAATCAAGGTAAAACTGCACAGGGCTAGAGTCCCTGCTGTGTCATTGCCTCCTATGACAGAACCGAAGGTACATCCTCAAAGCAACCCCTATAAGGAAAATGACACTTTCCACCCCTAGCTAAGAGCATCTAAAAACAGTTGTTAAACTGTAAAAAAGTATTAACTAAACTGTCCAACTAGTGGCCAGCAGGCAACATATGGTCTGCAGTTGCCTCCCCCACAGCTGCATGGCAGGGGCGGGGGCCATGTGCTACCAGTGCTGCCCACGTGATGGGGCCACGTACTGCCCGTTCACCCTGCATGCTGCAGGTGGGTTCCTGGGGGGGGGCACATCCTGGGGGGCTTGCCTTCCCCAGCATATTGGTGCAGCATGCAGCCCAGGGGCTACATCGATGCCACACGTCATTGGGAAGTTGGGCAGCTCTGGTTTAGCACACGAACATCGTACTTCCAAAGGTTTCTTATCTGTAGCCGTCTATAAATTTCAGCTAAGCATTGACCAGAATATGTAGATGAGATGATGCGGCTCTCAAAAATAAAGACGGAAACTGCAGTATAATGTAATATATACATGTTAAACCCTTCTCTGCTTTACTCAGAAGAGCAATATCTTCCCAGTCATGTATTTGTATGCATATGTATATTATCCAAGCAAGCTATATTGTTTGACTTGAAGCATAAACCTGTGCTTAAGAGAGACAAGTTTGACAGCCGGGAGACCTAATTTTCTATTAGCAGCCTTCTGTGTCTATTACCCTGTCGCACTGGATTTCCCTGCGTGTCACAGCTAGAATGGCTTTTGCAACAGAACAAGCAGACGAGCACTGGATTTGCATAAAGATCTGGCTTGATGTTTCGTGATGTAGCCAGCCTGGGAACGGTTCTCTGACATCGTCGGAATCGCAGCTACAATCATCACCTTCTCACAACTGACTGCTCGGGCCTCATTCTTCCAATATGTACTTATTGCCCAGGTCAGACTTTCACAGGTGACGTTTTGTATGAAAATGCATCGTGCTTTGTGGAACGCATCTCGGTGGCTGCAGCAATTTTGCAGATGGCAGTAGGGAGGACATCAGTTAACCTGGGACTGCTGCTCTTACCCCAAAATGATGTTTTCATTGGACAAGCTAAATAATTTACCAACCCCATGTCTGATTCCCCTTATTCACTTTTTATGTATGCAGGATGGTAGTTGGTAAGTGGCTATTTGTGGATACCTGAATGACAAGGCAACTCATTCACAGCCTTATTGGTGCTACTCCATTGCCACTGAGGCCAATCATTTTTGTGCTACAGATCCTATGCATCACATTGGCAAAGCATTTCTCCATCTAGCAGCTGCTCCACTCCAGTTGAAGATAATAACCTACTTCAGCTTTCAGATGGAAGGACTCCTTCAGTTTAAGTAGCAGAGACTGTTGCTTCAGTGCTGAATTTTGCAGACTGAAACACTGCTGAAAGGCCATAAAGGGGGTCATTACATCCACATTATAATTCAGGGAGACAAATGTGACAAGCTAGGAAAACATACAGACAGAAGATGTCAGGGGGCTATTGTCAACACTGGATGTCTGCGAGAGCTGTGTGTTTTAAAATGAGGATTAAGAGTGGGATGAATGCTTGAGGGCATGTTTGGCAGGGTGCTGAAAGCACAGTGGGGCAGCATAAAAGGGGGCATGGAGCCAAAGAGGGCAGGGAAATTGGAGAGAAGATAGAGTACAGTAAAAGGAAGAAAGGATAGCAGGAGGAAATGAAGGTCGGTGGGAGCCTGAAACACCAAAGGACCAGAGGAGCAAGGCTTGCAGCCTTCTCCTCTTCCAGTTGACTAGATCCGTTTCCTGCCAGCCCACACCCTTCCCTCATCACGTTGGCCCATGTTGTGACAGGCAACAGGAATTAAGATTTTCCTTGAATATTTTTAGATGCAAATTGTTTGCATTGAGGATGATGAGCCTCAGAACAGGTCACTGCAGGATGTGGAAAATTCCCCATCACACAATCAAGACTGGGCGTGTGTCACATTGCTGGGTTAGACAAAGGAATCACTGGGTGAAATTCCATAGTCTGGGTTGAACAAGAAGTCAGAGTAGGTAGCCCTCAGGGCCCCTCCTAGTTTTATCTCAGTGGGAGCACACAATGATAGAATCATAGAAAATGAAGGCTGGAAGGGACCTCAGGAGGTCACATCTAGTCCAACCCCCTGCTTAAAGCAAGACCAGCCCCACCCACATCATCCCAGCCAAGGCTTTGTCTACCCATGTCTTCAAAACCTCCAAGGATGGAGAGTCCACCACCTCTCTGGGTAACCTGTTACAGTGTTTTACTGCCCTCATCGTGAGAAAATGCTTCCTAATATCTAACCCAAACTTCCCTTGCTGCAACTTGAGACCATTGCTCCTTGTTCTGTCATCTGCCATCACTG
>NW_017729028.1:37138761-37139406 GCF_001723915.1 Gavialis gangeticus
GTGTGCCACGAGTGCTCAAATATTCTTGCCAGTGGCTGTGCAATGACATCAGCCAGTGCCTTCAGTACCCTCGGATGGAGCTCATCTGGGCCTGCCAACTTGAACGCATCCAGTCCTTCCACGTGACTCTGCACTCTCAGGGTCAACGCTTGGTGGTCTGGCACCGAGCTGTTGTCTCTCTACGATCCCACGGTGAGACTTGTCTTGCCTCTCGTTTAGGAAGACTGAGGGAAAGAACTCATTGAGGAGTTCAGCCTTGTCACCCCTGTCACCAATTGCTTTTGCCCATTCAGTAGTGGTCCTATACTGCCCTGGGCCTTCCTTTTACTCCCTATATATCTGAAAAACAATTTTTTGTTATCCTTAACTTGGGTTACCATCCTCAGCTCCATGGTTCCTAACTGCCTCCCTACAACTTCGAGCTGAGGAGGCATACTCCTCTTTTGTAATTTCTCCCTGTTTCCACTGCTTATATGCCCCCCTTTTCGCCCTTAGGCTGCTCTGGATTTCTCTGGTTAGCCAAGGAACCCTCTTGGCCCCTTTCCCCCTCATCGGAATCATCTCCCCCTGTGCCCAAAGGATTGCTTCCTTAAGGCACAGCCACCCTTCCTGGGCTCCCATCTCACCAAATCTCTTACCCTGCAG
>NW_017729028.1:37139535-37151937 GCF_001723915.1 Gavialis gangeticus
GTGTGCCACGAGTGCTCAAATATTCTTGCCAGTGGCTGTGCAATGACATCAGCCAGTGCCTTCAGTACCCTCGGATGGAGCTCATCTGGGCCTGCCAACTTGAACGCATCCAGTCCTTCCACGTGACTCTGCACTCTCAGGGTCAACGCTTGGTGGTCTGGCACCGAGCTGTTGTCTCTCTACGATCCCACGGTGAGACTTGTCTTGCCTCTCGTTTAGGAAGACTGAGGGAAAGAACTCATTGAGGAGTTCAGCCTTGTCACCCCTGTCACCAATTGCTTTTGCCCATTCAGTAGTGGTCCTATACTGCCCTGGGCCTTCCTTTTACTCCCTATATATCTGAAAAACAATTTTTTGTTATCCTTAACTTGGGTTACCATCCTCAGCTCCATGGTTCCTAACTGCCTCCCTACAACTTCGAGCTGAGGAGGCATACTCCTCTTTTGTAATTTCTCCCTGTTTCCACTGCTTATATGCCCCCCTTTTCGCCCTTAGGCTGCTCTGGATTTCTCTGGTTAGCCAAGGAACCCTCTTGGCCCCTTTCCCCCTCATCGGGATCATCTCCCCCTGTGCCCAAAGGATTGCTTCCTTAAGGCACAGCCACCCTTCCTGGGCTCCCATCTCACCAAATCTCTTACCCTGCAGTGCGTCACGGACTAAACGCCTGAGTTTGCTGAAGTCAGCCTTCCTAAAGTCTAGCACTTCCACCCTACTACTTACCTTTCCCACTCTGCGCCTTATGGTAAATTCTATGATTTGGTGGTCACTGTCCCCCAGGTGACCACTGATCTGTAGGTCCCCTACCATATCATCCCCTGTTGCCAATACCAGGTCCAGTAAGGCATGCCCCTTAGTGGGACCATGTACCTCCTGCATCAGGTGGAGGTCCTGCGTGAACAGTGGGAATTTACTGTCTGCATCTCCCAGCAGATGTCAGGGTAGTTTAGGTCCCCTGTGACTACTGCTTTCCTAGTCTTTATGGTCTCTGAGAGCTGCCTCAGGAGTTCCAAATCTAGTTCTTCCCCTTGGTGTGGGGGTCTGTAGCAGACCCGGACCACCAAATCCCTTTCCCCTTGACTTCCATGTATCCTAACCTACAATCCTTCTACTTTCTCCTCCTCCAATTCCATTTTGATTAGGGTCGATGTACAACGCTCCTTGACATAGTGCGCAACCCCTCCCTACTATCGTTTCTGTCCAGTTCCCTCACCCACGCCTCAGAAGTCATGTGACCCAGCCCCAAACCATTTTTGTTGCCCTCTTCTGGACTCTTTCCATTTTATCCACATAGTTTCTGTAGTGGGGTCCCAAAACTGGACACAGTACTCTAGATGTGGCCTCACCAGTACCAAATACAGGGGAATAAATCAATAGTGATTATTGAAAGTACTGTTATTATAATGGAAGTGCTACCTTCAATTGGAAACGTGCAGGGTATGTATGTATGTTCCATTTTCAGTGCTATGTGTGCCCCTATTATATGTACTACAAAGAGTAACCAGCTGTACATTGCTACCATTTTTAGGACCTCAAAAATGGCAGATCCACCAAAAAAATGACAGATCTGCTACACAAAAATTCTTCTATGAAACAGCAACTTCCTCAAGCACCACGTGGTAGTTGCGCATATAACATGCTAATTAGCCTGCCTCAGTCCTCCAGCATCTAGAAGGCCTTGCTCACAATGCCACACCCCTCTGACTGCAAGAAGCCCAGTTTGTGACTCATGACAACTCTACTGCCCGACAGTGCGAGTCAGCTAGGTGCAGTCTGGCACTGGCCAGCCCAAGTCTCCTTGCCCTGTCTTTGCCTCAGCCAGTCTCGTCCATTCCCAACTTCCAGTCCCATTTCTTTTACCCCACCACCCAAAGTCCCAGTCTCATCATGGCTGCTGTCTAACCACCACTCCTGCAGGTCCAGCTTTTATGCCTTCTGAGCCTGTTTCATGAAGCTTCCTTCTTGACCAATGCTGTCTGTGTGCATCAAGCAGGGTCGTGGGAAGTACAGCAAGACCAACTTTTGACCTGACGCCCAAACTCCATGCTGCTAGCAGCAGTCAAGAGCTGCTGTTTCAGAGAAAGCCCCAGGCCAAAGCATATCCAGTAAATGTCAGAATTCTGGGAAATTAGATCAACAACTTAAACCTTCAATGAATAAAATGGAAAGTTTATAATTTGGTAAAATGCAACCTATTTCTCAGGGATAGCAAGATGAACAACCTTAACACAAAATCTGGCAAATTTCAAATCCCTGCCTCAAAGCACGTAAGATACTAGAGCTACTCAAATAAAAAAGATGTCAGAATATTTTTAACATGCATCAAACAATGCATTTCCTCCCTCCCCCAGTCCTGGAAGCAGCTAAACAAAAGATAGATGCCCAGCGTGGAAAATTTAAACTCAAATGGTTAAATCTGGTACAGTTATAAATAACTGAACACAAGATCTTATAATGGGGAGTACGCTGACCCCATCTCTAGTAAGCAAAGGTACAGGATACTCTGGTGACAATGGCATCAGACTTGAAATTTTGCAGCTGAACAGTCAACGTAGTCAATCTCTGTTGGGCAACGTTCTCTGTTGGCCAACGTTCAAAGGGTGGCCAAAGGAAACGGTACAAAGACACACTCACGGTCACCCTCAAGCACAAAGGCATCAACACCAACGGCTGGGAGGAGCAAGCTGCTGACTGTTCGGTGTGGCGCCACCTGGTCCACCAACGTGCACACCACTTTGAGGCCCAATGACTAAATACTGAGGTGGAACAGTGGCGGCAGAGGAAGAAGGAGACCAACCCGGGGCTGCGAATCCCACTGCCCCACACAACAACATGCCCACATTGCCGAAGAATGTGTGTATCCTGAATCGGGCTCCTCAGGCAGCTGAGGACCCATCGAGCCTGATGGATGTCATCCTCGACTCCAAGGGACTGCCAATGATAATCCTTCACTGCAAAGTAGAATATGTTTGGGGTTTTTTTTTAAAGCCTTTTAATTAAACCTGTACCTAATCAGAATAAATCAAGAATGGGATTCACTGCAGGGTTTTGAAAGGAAGAATTGTGATTTGCTTGTCCATAACTGATGAGACATCCTGTATGTCTAACCCTTGGTCCAGTGACAAGTACTGGGCACAACACTTCCACATCATTATTATAACTGTTATTTTTTTACAAAGCAAATATTTGTTCAAATCTATTTTTAATTAATTGACATCTCCTGTGTATTTCTGTGGTTGGGCTGAAGGCAGCAATGAAGCTGGAAAGTGTATTTCAAGGTTGAATGAGAAAATATCCACAACAGAATTTTAAATTTGTGCACCCAGGTATTTGTCCCAGAAATATTTTCTGTGATCTTTTGATGAAGCAAGTGGAAATAATATCAGGTGACCTATCTGACAAATGCAGGTAAGAAAATACACCAGAGGGCAAAACACCCCCAATAGTATCTCTCAAAGAATATACTGATTTCTACTACCTTAAAGAAACTCCACGAGCATGTTACATTTCAATAAAGTATTTGTGGTTACTTATTCACTTAGCTCTAATTATTATCTTATGATTTATTATGGAATATTTATGAGAAATTTCTCCATCCCATATTGTCTCATCATTTAAATTTATCACGCCTGAAATCACAAATCATTCGTCTCTCTAAAAGACTGTGATTACCCAACAAAAACCAATCATTCATCTCTCTAAAAGACTGTGATTACCCAACAAAAACACAAGTTAGCTTAATGCTTTCCATAGAGATGCAGCAAAACAAATGCAAAACTTGCAGTGAGATTGAATCAGGGAACAGATATCCTCAATCCATGAACCATGGGGAGGGACCCATGGAAGCTGAAGCTCTCTGTAAGCACTGAAGGATTTTCAGTGTTATTCCAAGTAAAGATATATTGCTTGGCAGATTTAGTTTGTAACTAAGAAATAAAAAAAAATCACTTTTAAAATCAATTCCACAGGACCCGTATTAATTTTATGGATTCTGCGGCGTGACCCCTGCTTGAATATTCAGACACAAGCATGCCTTCACCTTGGTTAACTGGCTGAGTTTCATAGTTTTGTGCTGTGTTTGTTGGCATCAGCATTATGGTGACATGGAGCAGAATACCATATCCACAGGGTTTCTGAAGCTCACTGCCTGTGATTGCCTGTGGGAGAAGTTTGGATGAGGGCAATGAAAGGTCAGACCAGAAGTATGGAAGTCAGGGAAGTGGAGATCGAAGTACTTCATCTTTGGACAAGGATTCTTGCTTCCATCTGCTCCAGAGAAAGAAACACTGATTTAGGGAGACCTCCTCAGACAAGCATCAGGGGAAAGCCTAAAATCCTTGAACCCTGGCTTCTGCACCATCAACCATATGCCCAGACCTCAGCATCTTAGTAGGCAAGTCATTGCAAGGCCAGGAAGGGGATATTTCATTGAAAGGTGCAATTTCAGCCTGTAAGGATCCCACGCAAATCTTTTCTTCACCTTTGGTTTGTGTGGGCTCACCCCTCGGAGTTTGGTTTCCTATAAACTCAGTAATGCAAAGCAAAACCCAGCCAAAACCAATGTGTTGTGCCTGGTTTCAGGTTGAAATCACTCCATTTCACATGGTGTTTATCTGTAACCATAAAATGACCCAGGTGCACTCAAAAGACTGCTCCAGTTTTCACAGAGCTAGCAAACTTTTCTTAACAACAGGTCACAAAGTGGGGCTGTCTCAAGCCCCCCGAAGTGGACTTCAATGATTTCATTGCAAACATCTTTCACCGCTCTTTATAAGAGGAGGAGTTTTGGGAGGATGTCAGGTCTCATCTTACTGTTGCTCGGGGCTCTAGAAGAGAGGGCCTGCATAGAGCTGCCAAGAATTCAGTCCCAAAATATTGGAGCATTTTGGCAGGAAAAGGATTTTAAGAATGTGGGAAATACCCCAAAGTGCTTCAAGTTCATCTGATCACTAGAAGCGGTCAAAAGCAGTTGCCTTGAACCTGTCAACTATGCAGCAATGAGGCACATTTTGCCCCTTGGAAAGGCTCCCCACAATCATCAATGGTTGGAAGGGGGGCTGGATTCTTTCCCAAATTCCATCTTCTTTTAAAAATATGCATAATGGTGGCTTTGGGCATTTTTCCCCTTACAAAAGGTCAAACCTTGCTAAGTTCTTTGCCTCAATGACGTTAAACTTAAGCTGCGTGGGAAGCACGTTTCCATTGATCAGGCTTGAATTGCAATGTTGACCATTGCTTTTGCACGTTATTTTTTTTTATTGCTTGGTTTCTCCTTTTAAAGTTCTGCCCAATGGTTGGTTTACTTTTCACTGCCATCTCCCGCTCCTCTACAATTTGGGGGACCCCATGGCAGCGGGGCTGACGGTCCTTTTACAGAAAGGGTATCAGGTGAGCCAAATACAGATGTGCACAGAAAATATGCTATCCTGGGTTCATGGTGCCCAAGAATAAATGGTCATAAAAGAAAAAGCGAATCTGATAATGATTACAGCTGCAAGACTGACTTCCTCCCATGGCCCTTATTCACCATCATTCTTTTATTTTTTTCTTATGGCTATGACAATAATGCCCCTGAGTTGAAATAACTGAAAATTACACAAGAGGGAAGGGAGAAAGGTTAAATTCAAATGTACTTTCTCGTTGTTAAATTTTGCTTTGAGCTTCCTTCCCTTCATTAACACAAGCTTTGTTAAAAATCTCTTTTTCAACACTGCCTTTTGCAGTGGGTCAGGTTAGGTAGCTGAAGGCGCATGCCGAAGTTAGGCCCTAGCCCCATACTAACATACGTGAACAAGTGACCTGTTTTCCCACTGTCCAGGGCACCCACTGACTTCAGCTGGAGCTGTGGGATGCTCAGTACTATTGAAAATCAGGACCTTTTTTTTTTTTTTTTTTTTTTAAATAAAGTATTCATATGTGGCCTTCGGAGCCATTTTCTGCTGGGATTGTGTGAACTATATAACTTCATTCCCATTTCATTACCAATTTACGTAACAACAGTTTTCCAGGTCGGTGAAGTTCATTATGACACTGAACCTGAAGAAAGCAGCAAGTAATACTCCCACAGACTTCTTTGGTACACACCAAATTTCAGCATAAGGTTCAAAGCTCACATTTTTCATTAATATCATCAAGTATTTACCTAAGGGTTTTGCTTCACAAACATTACCTAAGCTTCATAAAGTTGCTGAGAGGCGTCAGCACCATAGCATATTGTAATATTATTTTATTATTTAATACATACAATATTAAAGGCTGGGTGTTGTGTGCTTGTGCACAAGGAAACTAATCCAGCAAAAGCCGATTAAAAATTACATAACTCTCCAAACTCTCCTGGCATCACAATATTAGGTGACTCTCCATCAACCCTATATATATGCACATGGAGTTCAGCTATCCAAACACATATTGAAATGCTTATGAGGAATTTCTGTGTCTTTAGGATGATAGTCAAGTGACAATGACTAGAGCACTACATTCAGAACAAGGAGACTTGGGCTGTATTCCTCAGCCCTGAAGCAGCAAGTCATTTCTCCTGTATTACTTGTCCCACCCTCCGTTTGTATTGGGAATTTAAGGCTGTGAACTTTACAGGACAGTACTGTCTCTAACTAAGTGTGCATACAACACCTAGCACAACAGGGTCTTGATTCCAGTTCTGGGCTTCCAAACACTACTAAAATTCACATAACACATTTGGGACAGTCATCTAAACCCAGTTTGTCTATGTTCATCTAGGCACAGGCCTCAGCATGCGATAAAACTCTATTGATGATATTACTATCACTGGTAGAAAGATATTTAAGTGACAGACTAGTTGAATGCATTCATTTACCAAAAAGAGATGCAAATAGTGGTGGGAAAATTGCTATGGAAAAAACAAGTAAATGTCCCAGCTGCCAAACCTTTATGGATTTCTACTACCAAACACATATTTGATAAGCTCTATTCATTTTGATACCTGCGTGTCTCCAAACCTCTAGATTCTTTCTGCAACTATAATAAGAAATGCTGGATATCGTGGGAAAGGCTACCGTGTGCATCTCCTTCCAGCTCAACCAGTAGCAGGAAGCCCCAGAACTGCCCTGAGAAAGCCTGTTCTTTCAGGATTTCCAGCCCTGTGTTGCAGGCTCAAAAATCTATGGATGCTCAAACAAAGATCCAAAGCAAACCCAGATTTAACCCCCTTGATACCCACCATATGACATCATTCTCATAATCTCAGGATCAAACAGCATCTAGAGGAGGAAAGAACCTGGTAGGCCATTTGTCCATCTCCCAACCAGTGCAGGATATCCCCTTTGTCCACTGCCTTTCAAATACACCCAGTGTCCGAGTTCTCCAACATTGCCTTGGGAAGATTATTAATGAACAAAATAAATCCTGCTGCCAGAAAGTTTTTGTCCTTAGTTTTCCTTAATAATATTCCATCATTTCAATTTTCCATAATGTCACCTCTATTTTTGAAGTTGCGTTACCCTAAGTAAGTCCTCCTTCTTGTTAGTGTTTCCATCTCCTAACTGTTTATCAACTGTGCCGTACTGTGAAAAGAATATCAAACAGACTCGCCAGAGAAGACGCCTGCCACACTGGATCAGAACCTGATTTTCGTGCCATTGATCCAAACTCCAGCATGAGTCTGTTGACCTTTATTTAATTGTCTCTTTGATGTACACCAGTGCAAGTAGGAGCACAGTCTGGGGCCAACAAGTATTTATGCAGACTTTTCTGGGAAGGACAATGAAGTTGAACAATTTTAGAAAAACAGGCAAGCCAAAACACTGAATCTTAAATGCCAAGACCATGGAAATGATGGGTGTAGTATATTAGTGGATATTAATATGAAAAAGCGGGTTGGGGAAGACCAATAGCCAAGTGAACTAAACCCTGGGGTCACTTTTTGAATTGCATATATGTAACGTGCACTAGGGGAATGGGGGTTTATCTCTTTTCAGTGGCTTGACCACATAATAGAAAAAGAATCTACTATAGCTTGCAGCTAACAAAGTTACTCTAATACTAGAGCCCAGTGTCTTTACTGCAGTAGACAGCAAGCGTAAGATCTACAGACATCCCAAATGGGATGGATTAGATATAAATTTGCACTCATGTAGTTCATTTATTTTCCCTAGATTTATTACCTCAGTGTGAGCACTTTATATTCCCTGCCATATGTCAAAATGAATTTACTAGCCCAGTGGGTTTCAGGGGGAAAAAACCCATGCAAACACGTATGCTGTTCATCATTATTTTTACCTCCAAATTTGACATTTCCAATATATTTTAGTAATTTTACAATGTTTATCATCATCCCAAATCAATGGATATAATCATGGCTGTGACCAGGGCTACATCTGCAGATTTGGGAGAGGCTTGAAAATGAAAGAGAGATTTTGTTTCGGTCTTAACTATGGAACGGCTATAACATTTCCATAATAACAGATGGCAAGTGGCTTTGCTTGGCCATGGAGTTGCCACACACTATGGGATAACTACCTTTAAAAGATGGTATGAAACCCGTATTATAGGAAGGCAGCAGGTGATGTTAAAACTGTTTCGCTGACCGCTGGTAACAAGCCTGATCTGCAATTAGCTGTTTCTACTGCTTTGCCACTGACATGGCGCTGACACAGGGTCACATACACGCACAGTATCAGAAAAGGGAAAGCCAGAGAGTCCTACCGCAGAAAGGTTAACCAGAAGTTTAAGTTCCGAGATGAAGTACTAACCTTATATTTTAGCTCTGTGTGGTTGCAGATAATGCTCTTATTTTTGAGAGCTGACAGCTTGGGATAGATGACTGGATAAAATGATTAGATATGCCTCAGCCACAGACTGAGCTACAAAGGATGAAAGCTCTTTTCAGATGCATACCAGTGGTACCCAACTAAAGGAAAAAAAGCTGGTCTTAAAACAAGCAACATATTCTTGGACATAAATCTTAAGACTGGTGCAAAGTGAAAGGGCTTATAACCACCAGTGTTCATTTTACTGCTGAGAGAGTTTAAAGCAATGTGTAACTTTAGTCCAGACCCTTATAATACTCTTATGACAATTAAAAAGAGAGAGAGAGAGCGAGCAACAAATGTGGGCTTAGGAATGCCTGTCCCTGAGCTTGTATGAGTGCATTGCTACCCAGTCCCGTGCCAATACAAACCCGCTGATCTGTGAGCAGCAGAAAAGGCTTCGTTGTTGAGTCAGACATGAAGCACACATGGGTATCAAAAACCCTATCTTTTCCAGAGTGCAAAACAAAGAATTCATGGTGAAAGAGGAGGGCGACCTTTCTTTGCATTCGGCACCAGCCAGCTTTTAAGCTGCTAGTTCAGTCTGTGACAAAGGAAGTGCCATTTTGAAGGTGAATGCATCCTACTCCCAGAGGAATGACCTTTCATTCAGCTCCCTGCAATTTTCTTGCCAGGACTCTGGCACCACTAAAAAAGAGACAGACCCAACCCTGCCACAGATCACAATGTGGAGGTGTGCAACTCTCATTTGAAGGGGAATTCATACATAGGTCAGCATCAAACCTCCACAGCAGTGTAGTTAAGCCAACTAAGAGGCACTTTGTGGCAAATACACTTTTTCTTGGCCTTTGGCAAAAGCATGAATTTCAGCCCCAGAGCAGACATAAGTAGGTGCTTAAAATGAGGAACTGACAACATAGGCCTTTTGGGCTTTTATCCAGGCTCCCAACGTGACTTTCAGGTTTGTACTAAAATGAGAGTTATTAGAAACAACGTAATTGTTTATTACATGAACAATAGTTACACACGGTACAAATATTTTTAATAAAACATCAGAATAGTTGTGTTTGTGTACGTGTGTGTGTATGTGTGTACACGTGTGTGTGTTTGGACCTGCATATATTCTATATATAGCTACTCCTGTCAGCCTGCATGCATATATAATGTATGGATATTTGCTCACATTTATTATATTCATGTGCTTGTGCATGTTATTTATGCATGTAAAAGAGCATGCATCTTTGGGTACAAGTGTGTGTCGGTAGATACATGTACATGCATATGTAGGGCAGGTATGTTTGTGTGGTTATGTATTTACAAAGAACACACATGACTAAGTGCAAGGCCAGACCCCTTGACAATATGGATACCAGTCTGCCTAATACTACATTTTGGTAAGGAATAATTTAGAAAAGGATTTGGAGGGCACAGGGGCTAAACACACTGAAAAAAGAAATCCCATGTAATTTTGCTGACTAAGGGAATGAACCCAACCTTTGGTTACTAAAAGCAACGTTGAGGACAACCGGGAAGGTGTCATTACCACTGCACCAGGTATCGGGGTGGCCATTACTGGCATGCTGTGTCCAGGTCTGATGCCCACTTTTTAAAAAGGGATGGTGACAAACTGAAGCATAAGGAATAGTGAGGAATAGTTAGGTCCTTGGACCTGTACTCTTCAATATCTTCATCAGTGACTTGGATGTAGGTGTGAAGTGTACTCTGTCCAGGTTTGCGGATGACACTAAATTGTGGGGTGAAGTGCACACGCCGGAGGGTAGGTAACAATTGCAGGCAGACCTGGACAGGTTAGAAAAGTGGGCAGTACACAATAGGATGCAGTACAACAAGGACAAGTGCAGAGTGCTGCACCTGGAGTGCAAAAATATCCAGCACATCGACTGGCTGGGAAGTGAGCCTCTCAGCAGCACAGAAGCAGAAAGGGATCTCGGAGTCCTAGTGGACTCCAAGATGAACTCGAGTCGTCAGTGTGATGAAGCCATCAGCAAAGCTAACCGCACTTTATCATGCATCAGCAGATGCATGATGAATAGATCCAAGGAGGTGATCCTCCCCCTCTATGCAGCATTGGTCAGACCGCAGTTGGAGTACTGCATCCAGTTTTGGGTGTCGCACTTCAAGAAGGATGTTGATAGACTTGAGAGGGTCCAGAGGAGGTCACTCGCATAGTTAGGGGCTTACAGGACAAGCCCTATGAGGAGAGACTGAGGGACCTGGACCTCCACAAGAGAAGGCTGAGACGTGATCTTGTGGCTGCCTACAAATTCATTAGGGGGAGCAGCAAGGGATCAAAGATGCTCTGTTGACCAGGGCGCCTCTTGGGGTAACAAGGAACAAAGGTCACAAACTGACAGAGACCAGATTTAGGCTAGACATCAGGAAAAACTTTTTAACAGTAAGCATGGCCAAAATTTGGAATGGGCTTCCAAGGGAGGTGTTGCTTTCCCCTACCCTGGGGGTCTTCAAGAGAAGGCTGGACAGGCATCTGGCTGGGGCTGTCTGACCCCAGTACTCTTTCTTGCCATGGCAGGGAGTCGAACTTGAAGATCTGTTGAGGTCCCTTCCGACCCTAACAACTATGAATCAATGAATCTATGAATTAGCAGAATTACTTGAGATTTAGAAAAATGGATATCTAGTTAAAAGCTAAAAATAAATAAATTTGCTCAATTTGCTTAGGGTGGATACAGATCTCTCCTTGACATAACGAGCAAATGATGCTCAACAGTTTGTGGGGGGACAACCCAGTTTCCTCAGATCAGTAAAATGCCTGACCTGTCGACTGTATTGAAGGCTCTTGTCAGATAGATGAAGGCTATGTATGGTGTTATACGTTTTTCTCTACATTTCTCTTGCAGTTGCTCGGCCAAAAATATATCAATGGTGGAGTGTCTTGAGCAAAAGCCGCAGTGAATTTCAGGATAGAGTCTTTCACCGAGGGACTGCAACCTATGGAGCATGATGCGAATGACATTTTCTGACAACGTTCAACAGGGGGAAACCTCTATCATTGCCAGAGTCACTTCTATCCCCTTTTGTATTTTTGCAAACTGAGCATCTTTGAAATCTTGCAGTACCACTTCCTCTTCCCAACAGAGCAGAATGACTTCACGGAGCTTTGAAGCAATTTGCCGTTGGCACATAGGTAGATTTAGCTCGTCTAATGATTCTGTCCACCTTAGCTGTTTCCCAAATGGAAAGAATAGCATTCCCTCTTTTCACTGTCTTTTCTCCCTTTCTCTGCCATTTCAAATTTTACCCCAACCCCTGTCCACTTCCTCCTCTCCCACAATGCTTTTATTCTTTCCTCACTATCCTCAGGCTTACAAGGGGGACCCATCTGGCCACAGCATATTGCCTGTGGCTCAATAGTCTTCCTAGTACCAAGGCTCTGCTGCTTCTGGTCGCATTAGTTGTTATGCAGTTCTCAATCCCTCAACACAATGGGGCGGCAACGAGGACAGCGTGCATTCTCATCTCCTGCAGATTTTGTAGGTGATGGAGGGTTAGAAGGTGGATTGCTCAGGCCCTGGACCACAGAGACCACAACATGTCCATGGGGGTAGATGAACCTGTATTAAGACTCCAATTCAAGAAGAAGCAATGCAAAACTCTAGAACTCTTGGTTTATTATAAT
>NW_017729028.1:37156937-37161007 GCF_001723915.1 Gavialis gangeticus
CACAACATGTCCATGGGGGTAGATGAACCTGTATTAAGACTCCAATTCAAGAAGAAGCAATGCAAAACTCTAGAAATCTTGGTTTATTATAATTTTTTTTGGTGATTTCTTAGTTGGTCTAATAAAAGGTATCATCTCTGAACCAAGAGTTTTGGTCTCAGACCAACATGGCTACCAAATACACCCCCAATTCAGGAAAGCATTTAATTTTATAAAACAGTGACTGTCTAGTAGTTATTGTCTAGCAGAGTAAGCAGGAAAGTAACCTTGTGAGAGAGGAGCTTTACAGAGCACACATGTTAATACTGAACCACTATTCCACATAAATGATCAGGAGTATATACGTACACTCTGTCAGGGCTTATATACCCACACTTGCTGTACACTCGCACACAAACCATCCTGTCACCCAAATCTCGCTCAAGAGTAGTACTTATTGCTTATCTAGGATAAGCTATTACAGAATGACCCTTCTGTTTCTGGTTTCTCATACAGAAGTGACATCACCGGTTCATAACTCAAAGAACAGTAACCATATTTCAAAGAGCCATTGGACTTTCTTATTAGGATTCTATAGGATTTGATTTTCCACAACTCCGGCCTTGCCAAAGCCATGTTAAAAATAGGCGCGGTAATACTTTTCACATTTGTAGACTGTCAAGAACAGTTAACAGGGAACAAGTCATTCAAAGGCACATAACTTTATAATTAAGGCGCCGAACTTTATAAACCCCATTTTTCACTGAAACAGTGACTTTTAATAAAGCAAAGTGGAGCTGTGGGGGATTTTGTGGTTTCTGTCTGCAGGAGCTGTGTGAACATTTTCGGCCCTGAACCCTCACCACATACATACAGACCCCGGTCATCAGGAGGACTATTTATTTCTGCTTACAGACTAGTCTGGTCTGGTGGAAAGGGCACTGGGCAAAACGTCAGGAGACCTGGGTTCTAGTCCCAAGCACTAAGTTTGCCCCAATAGGCAAACCACAGGAAATCACTTTTCCTCTCTCTGCCTCAGTTTCCCCATTTGTAAAATAAAGATAACGTTGTTTGCCTCTCATGTAAGGTTGCTTTGAGATTTATGGATCGAATGAGCAAGACATTATTATTTTACAGATGGGAAAACGAAGGCGTACAGCGGTGAAGGGGGTTGTAATAGGTTGCAGAAGACAACAATGGCCGGCCCAGAAATAAAATCCAGTATCCTGTTTCCTGTTCACATGCTCGCTCTGTGAGCCATAGCTGGAATTCTAGGACACAGGACATTAAAACCTGGGCTCCACAGATAACATTTCCCAATTCAGTTAAATTGGACAGCCCAGAAGCACCCTGGCTCTGTCCTGACTGCTGACATTGGCTTTGAAAACACAGAGTAAAATTAAACTGCAGCCTTTAGGTAATCGCTATTCTGCAATTCAACTTTGTTCTAGGGTTTGACTGTTTGTTTTGCAAAAGCAGTATCCGTATATGTATCTGACAGATTGACTTATGGAAAAATGTCTCATCTACAATTGGGACAGCTAAGTGTAATTTGTTCCCTACAATGTAACAGCATAACTTCCTATTTCACATCAACATTCAATGAGCAGCCGCTGAACAGGGCTTTGTGCAAAAAACGGCTCTGGGTTCAATTAACAATTCTTGCTCTGACCTGGGGCAATGCTGTTAGACTTCAGATGTGGAAGTTCACAGCGCAACGGTCTTTTCATGTTGAGCAACTTAAAGGATCAGGCCTTTATCCGTTCAATTCATCCATCTGAAAAATGGGTAAGATAGCCCTTCCTTCCACCAATTCTTTGCCCGCCCTCTGTACTGAGGGTGTAAACGATGCAGAGACAACTAAGCTTCTGTTACATGGCACCGTCACTCAAGTGTATTGGAAGAAGGATAGCCCAGGAGTTAGTCTGCTTGCCTTGCACTTAAAAACCCCAATTCCCAGCTCTGTCACAGACTTGGTGAGGTCCCTTGGATGCAAATCCAGCTCCCCTTTTGGCAGATAAGTAGCACTTGTGTGGTTAAGTGGCATTTTCAGCCACTTATGCAGATTTTTAGATCCTATTCCATTTGTACAACTGACTGGGTCTTTTTGAGCATGCTCTAAAGGGATCGGCTCTGGTCACCTCTGCTCTGATGCGACCTCATGCCACCTTGGTAAACATATAACCGTAGTACAAGCCTTTAGTCACAGAAAAATTATGACTAGTGATGGGGAGATAGAAGGAGGTGGCAGGGATGGGGCCTATTATTAGTATTACTTACCTGACTGAAGGTGGAGTTGGATATAGGCATTAGTCTCTCAATGAGTTTTGCTTCATGACCTCTCAAAGAGAAAGAGGCACTTTGTAGGAGACAATACATTAAAGGCTGAGAAGTGGACACAGTATATAGGGATAAATAAGTACCTAGAGTGATGCAAGCTTATGCACCATGCCTCGAATGAGAGTCCTGAGCTCAACTGTTGACCTCTATGTGGTAGTGGCATAAACTATGCAATAACAACAACATCATAAATAATAACAATATACTTATGAAACTTTCCCATATAAGCACCATGATGCTACAATAATATTACCATACAATAATAGAATCATAGAAAGTGAGGGTTGGAAGGGACGTCAGGAGCTCATCTGTGTCCAACCCCCTACTCAAAGCAGGACCAGCCCCAACTATATCTTTCCTGCCAGGCATTTGCTGAGCTGGACCTTAGAAACCTCCAAGGAAGGAGGTTTTTAATTTTACCACCTCTCTAGGTGAGCTGTTCCAGTACTTCACCACCCTCCTAGTCAGGAAGTTTTTCCTAATATCCAACTTGAACTTCCTTAGCTGCAACTTGAGCCCATTGCTCCTTGCTGTCATCTGTCACCACTGAGAACAGTCCAGCTCCATCCCCTTTGGACCGTTCAGGTAGTTGAAGACTTCTATTAAATCCCACCTCAATCTTCTCTTCTGCAGACTAAATAAGCCCAGTTCCCATGGCCTCTCCTTAGAAGTCATGTCCCCCAGCCCCTGAACCATTTTTGTTGCCCTCCGCTGGACTAACTTGTCCACATGCATTGCAATCAACCACACCTATGATAAAGCTTTTCTTGACCCCTTACATTTTCCTCTTTTTATTTCAGGGATTAGGCAATTCACTCCTGCTCACCCCCCCCCACGACAGTACTCTCCACACCTCCTGGGCTGCATAGCCACTGCTTGGCCAACAGTTGGGGGCCAGGTCTTCAGTCCAACAAGTTAACGATGCTGGAGTGAGGAAAGTCAGGGAGACAGCACTTGTAATGAAAGAGCAGAGCCAGAGCAGAGGCTGGTGGTGGGCTCTCAGTACAAGTTTTAAATACAGCCAGGACCACGGGATTTAGAAATCAATGGAACATGATTAAATTCAGTCCAGCATCGTGTGGACAGGAAGCATGGAGAATTCCTGTGCACTGCAGAAGCAGCAAGTACTGAGGGAGCCCACCCAGGGAATTTGGGGTTTTTTTGCTTATAGAAGCATGCATCGTTTGGGGATAAATATAGAGAGAAGGCTGAAGAAAATACCTGTTCATTTTTTCATCCAGTTTAAAAGCAAAATTGAGTGATTTCTAAAACCTTACTGCTCAGGGAAGTTGATAGGAAAGGGCTCTTCCAAAGCAGTGAGGTCAGGAGTTTTTCTATGGATTTCAACAGACATTGAACCAGACCCTAATTCTCTCTCGATGGCCAGTCCAAAGACACGAACTGAACAATGCCAGCCGTCAGATTCAGCCATGGCATCAAGGGTGCAATGCACACCCAAAACAAAAATACCCTAAGAAGTATCATTGCTTTGGGTTTTGCTTCTGGTCGCTTTGCAATGTAGTAACAACCACTTCTGGGGAACATATTTCCTAGGGGATTCATGGCCAGCTGAGGTTAACAGCACACAGCTGCACTACTGTCATCAGAAGATCATTAATTCAGGGGGGCTATCCATACTGTTTAATCAGAGGAAATGACAGATTTAAGTTGGCATATGCCACACAGAGAGCAGCAACAAGTTCAACAATTAGTGTGTGTGTGTGTGTGTGTGTGTGTGTGTGTGTGTGTGT
>NW_017729028.1:37161184-37165136 GCF_001723915.1 Gavialis gangeticus
GTGTGTGTGTGTGTGTGTGTGTGTGTGTGTGTGTGTGTGTGTGTGTGTGTGTGTGTGTGTGTGTGTGTACACGCGCGCGCGCACACACACACACATTATATATACATATACATATATATTAGTGTATATATTTCTATATGGACATAGAAAACTCCTTTTAATACTTTCAGAATAGATCATGTTCTCAACATCTGCAGTTTACACTAGCCAGTCTGTAATAATGTATTCATTCGGAGCAGTTGCATTTCCTATTACAGAGCAGCTATAAAATAGTGGGAGACCCAAGGATAAGAGTAATATTTGTAGCTATCAGGCCACGTCTAGAGCTGCAGAACACTACGGATCATTGCTGTGGCTGATGCTTCCAACTCACAACAGGTCACGAGCCTAATTTTCCTCCCAATTTCCACAAAGGCCTTCTTTTAAATGTATTTTTCCTCCCCCCTCTCTCTCTAGCCACTCACATAGGCTCAGATCCAGGAAAGGTGCTTAAGCATGTGCTTTAATCTCATGGAAGTCAAAGTTAAATTAGGTCAAATATCAAGCTGGCCTGCCCCAGCCAGGAGCAGCAGGACAGCAATGCCCTTTTTGCCTTTGGTGAGGTGGTTGCAGGGCAGCTTATCTAAGCACTCATCCCATCAGCCAGAGAGCATTTGCTTGTCAGGATGAATATTCTCCTCCTATTCCACATAGAGGAGGTTTGAGGGGGTCCCCAGAGAAGTCAGTCTTGAAGTTCACACCTACTGAGAAGGATTGGGCAATATGCAATCGTGAGTGGTAGAAGAGTACTTCTCTGTAGTAACTGAACTCCTAGCTGATGTCATTACATAACTGAATCCCATGACACTGTTGATACCCAACACTTTACAGTGCCCATGCCACAATCCAGCAGCATGGGAAATCCATGGGGCTTGCATGCATGCTTAAAGTTAAGCAAAGATTAAGCAAATTCCTAAATCTGACCTTTAAAATCCAGCTGATACATGCTGGTAAAGTTAGAGTTCAATATGCAAGCCAGGCATGCAGATGGGTAAAACCAAAGCCTACTGAGGTCTCAGGCAAACACTTCATAGTTCCTTTATTCCAGGTTTCATTTTTACTGGAATGACTAAGGAAAAACTGATTTAAAACACCCACTTTGCGCAAACTCAGCTGGGAGAGTTTTGAAGACGTAACATCATATCTGAGAAACTGGTTTCCTCAGGTTCAATACATCAAAGGAAATACAAGAAGGATGGGATGCAGCAGTTGCTCTGGTACTGTTACTCCCCATCGTTGGGCTGTGTTGCACCTTATGCTGAAAGCTGCACAAATGTTAATCAGCTTAGTGTTGTTGGTGTTAGTGGAGCATTCACATCTTACGGAGAAAAACCTGCTCTGACCACCCTTCACCTGCACAGCTGTGACTTGCCACTAAGGGGCTTGGTGAGCAGAGGCAGGACTAAGAGCTAGGTTTGCTGCTGCTGCCAGGCAGACCAAGTGCCTGGGTAGCCACGGTGCCTCCCCGCCACTGCCCCAATCTGCTTTGCTCCTGGATGCAGAGCCGGTTGGAGTGGCGGCAAAGAGGTGGTGCTTCCCTCGGCTTGAACCATCTTGCTCTGCTCCTGCTGGGAACAGAGCTGGTCGGAGCAGGGGCGGGAGGGCACTGTGGCACTCACGGACTGCAGTGTCCACTCTGCCAGATGTGCCCAGGGGAGGCATTCATCCCTGTTTGCCCTGACTCAGGAGGGCCCACTGCCTCCTGGGATGCTGGAGGACTTCAACTTGGGTGGAAAGCTGCAGAAAGTGACCACAAGTTAATGGAAGAGGAGCAAAATTAGCAGATTAGAGAGAATCCTGCCCTGGAGCGGCCTAACATTTAACCAAATAACAAGTGCTTTAAGCCACTGAAAAGGTGTTAACGTGCAGCCAGTCCAGGGGTTAAGAGCTCTAGAAGCAAGCATAAAGTTACCGAGTTAACAAGGCTCTTTGTGACGAGAACCATTTTATAAAACTTTGGTCAATTATTTCCATGCCAGTTATTTTAGTCTGGGAGCTATTGTGCTTTTATTCCCTCCCTTAAACATAATAATAACAGTAATATCAATGATCATGTCAATAATGACAATAACAATGGAAATACTATTGATAACAATTTAATGAACTACTCGACCAATTAACAATAACCAATGAAAATAGTATTTTAGTAGTAGTAAAAGGATAGATCATCCAGCACTTCAGGTACATTTTAAGTTATCACTTAAAGATGAAAAGATAATTGAATAAATTCAATTTGAGCCTGAATTGTGAACTACCCAGAGTTCAGAGATGTTCTGGTTTGAGGGGTCTTAAGAGAGACAAGAACCAGACTTGAAATTTGGGCTTAGGTTTTTGCCAAAGACAACAGACACAGAATTTCAATTTAGGACAAATTCTACTATTTGCATGCAAGGGGAAAAGTACGGTTAACTTGCAGTCAGTACATGTTACTGAACATGGTGTTGAACTTCTACAGTATTACACAACTATCCTGCAAGGAGGAGCCATGGTGTGTGAGGTTCAAATTCTGCATCTCTGAACAGTGTTTTTAAAGGACACTCTAGTGCTCCAAATTGACCTCATTTAAGGAGTCAGTTCCAAATTTAGGTTGGAAAAGTGGTTTCTTGTACTGCTTTCACACCCCAAACTAATTTCCAGTGACTAACTTCCCACTTACTGCAATAAACAGGAGTAGTATGTTGGAATGAGATCACTATTTGCAATCCAAATATTATTAAGTTGTAAGAGATAGTCCCCAATTCAAAAAGCTTAGCATCTAAGCAGACAAAGGTTGGGAGAAAAGCAGTATTACTATTTGCAATTTACAGATAACCTAGAAAATTGCACCTACTAGAAAACTGAGGCACAGAGAGATATTTTAATTAAATTCAAATCTCCTGAGCCCATGGCCAGTGCCTTTCCCTTCAAAGCTGTTTTTAGCAAAAAGCACCCTTTACTGTTAAAACTGAATTACATAATAATAGTAATAAAACAATAGTTCCTATTAATGCAGTTGGCTGTAGAATTA
Source organism: Gavialis gangeticus (assembly GCF_001723915.1). Taxonomy (NCBI): domain Eukaryota; kingdom Metazoa; phylum Chordata; order Crocodylia; family Gavialidae; genus Gavialis; species Gavialis gangeticus. The sequence goes on from NW_017729028.1 coordinate 37,164,231, forward strand.
ACAAAGAGATTGCTATCCAGCCAGAAATGGAGTACTATATTTCTAGAGCTGGAGTCACATTGCTGATGACACTTTTGACCAGGAAGTAAACAGGAAAAAATGAGTTGGCTTAAACTGCATAAGAAACAGGAAAAGATCCATGTTTACTAAATGGAAAAGGACAGACAAAGCTGGTACAGAACTGAATGTTATTTTCAACTGTCCCAAAAGGGGATGAGACAGGATAGAGATTAAAGATGCAATGCAACTGAAAAACCACTTTCCAAAAGTACTTATTAGAGTCTCTTCTAAAATGGATTTACAGTTTGATCCTGTAATCCAAAGGACAGGACACATGATTGGGTTAGTAAACTTAGAATCATAGAAAATGAGGGCTAGAAGGATCCTCAGGGAGTCATCCAGTCCGACCCCCTGCTTAGAGCAGGACCATCTCCAACTAGATCATTTCAGCCAAGGCTTTGTCAAGCTGGGTCTTAAAAACCTCCAAGGATGGAGATTCTACCACCTTTCTTTGTATCCAGTTTCAGTGCTTTACTACACTCCTAGCGAGACAATTCTTCCTAATACCTAACCCAAACTTCCTTTGCTGCAACTTGAGACCATTGCTCCTTGTTCCGTCATCTGCCCCCACTGAGAACAGTTTAGCTCAGTCTTCTTTGTAACCACCCTTCAGGTACTCAAAGGCTGCTATGAAATGGCCTCCCAGTCTTCTCCTCTCCAGACTAAACAAACCCAGGTTCCTTTCATTTGAAAGTTTCTGATATTTTTTAGGGCCAAAATGGTAAGCCATAAACTAAGAGAAACATATACACAGGTAAGCAACAGGGGCCAGGGTGATGCTGAGATTAGGGGGCCAGTGCACATATGCACAGGAGGCCTCAAATGCCTCTACACAAACGCTCGTAG
>NW_017729028.1:37165147-37172681 GCF_001723915.1 Gavialis gangeticus
GATCAGCTCAGGTCCCTTCTGACTCTACTAACTATGAAACTATAAGCTACAGGTGAAGATGTATTAGGTCAGCTGAAGCCTAGGCCTGCTATATATATCCTTGCAAATAGCCTTTTACCAATGTGACCCAACCAGAGACTTCAGTAAGGACTAGTCGCTGGATTGACAGTGGCAGATGGCTATTTTGCATTTCCTAAATTAGTGGTGCTCAACTTCCAGCTCATGGGTTAAATATGGCATGTGGGGCTCTGATATCTGGCCTACAGGGTTCCCCAGCAATTTGACAGTGGGAGACTGGTGGCTGCTACTGCCGCCCTGCCGCCAAATTAGCGGTCCCACAGGAAGCCCTACAGGCTGGATGACACGGCTCTATGTACCGGATCACACCAGTGGGCAGGATCACTCTGCAGCTCGATCCAGTGTGCAGACCAGATCCCACATGTGCTATCACTCCACAGCTGGACCCAGTGTGCAGGGCCAGGCCAGTGCACCAGATTACACCCATGGACTGACCCCCATGTGCTGGTTCCACACCGGATCTGGCCCATAACCAGTCCTGCGCTACTCCTCCAGCCCACAGGGCTGGAAGTTTGAACACCACTGTCCTAAATAAACCCAGGTTTTTGAACTAAAAGCAAACCTCTTCTACTTTCACAACCTTAAAATCTTCTCACTTACCTGCCTGTGCAGAAGGTTCACCCAGATTCCACATGCCATTTTTTTTTTTGAATCATTACATCAAAACTGGAGCGGAAAGAGGGTCTCCTTCCTTAGCCCAAGTTACATACTGCAAGTGTCCCCATACTAGGGCTCTGTGCAAAAGAAGTTACCTCTCTGCCCAAACATGAGCAGATCAAGACACTTACCCTCAAATTATACTCACACAGCATATGCGTGGTACAACATGCGTTGCACTGAGTACAGAGGCCAGCGTACGAGATAAGGCACCTTGCAACCAACCGGTCAACAATGTCTTATGATAGGTCTTGAAACTGCACGCACTCAGTTGCCATCCTGGGACCTTAGCAAGGGACTATCAGTAACGACCCAGTCCTGTTCCTTTTGAAGTCAATGGATGAACTCTCACTTACTTCAGAAGAACTGGATCAAGCCCGAAGGTGCCTATTTTTTTTCTGTAAAAAAGAGATCTTCCCCTGTGATTTAACTTTGTGTAGCTTTGAAATTCAAAGTAGAAGAGATGATTTTTACTACCATTTTAAGAACTTGCAAGCAAATTGCAGGGGCTATTTCTGACCTTTTGAGAGATGTTTAATAGTAATGTTTTTAGTGTCCATAAATTTTTGGGTGTCACTTACCAGTAAAAAGTTGGATAGGAAAAACAGGGGGAAATAGCCTATCCATATGAAAACAATAATCATGTAATATTTATTGTCTGGGATTGAAATGTTTCAAATATTCAAAGCAATAAAACGTCAGGAAAAGCTAGACTTCCTGATGTAAAAAAGACCATAAATTTCTCCCTTCATAAGACACAAGGAAGGAAAAAAATCAAAAAAAAAAAATCAATGTGATATTTTATGTTTAAGAAAGAGGGGAAAAAAAGTTAAATCTAAGTTAAAACAGTCTCAAGCCCCCAGAGGGCACAATCGACTTACCTTTGGGAGTCTGAAGGAAGCAAATGGCAGCCAAGTGCACAATTCTTGTATAATAAAAGAGAAGGAAATTTCAAATACAATTTCAGTAAGCAATGAGGTATTTCTGCGGCTTCCAACTTTGACAACTCCTTTCAAAATATGAACATTGTAAAAATACCTGCTGTCACCCTCAGTGCACAAACTGGAACATATGCCCAACTGTTTGATATCTCTGCCTTTCCAACAACATTTTATTTTACATATATATTTAAAATAATGCTTGAGGATGAATATATATATTTTTTCATACATGGGTAAATAGGACTTTTTTCCAAAAAATCCAGGGAACAATTTTTTAAACCTCTAAAGCAAGGTATGGTTCTTAATGTGAATGGATGACTTAGGAATCAATATTTCCCTAACATATTTACCTCTTCTAAGACAGGTCAAATTAAAGATCTTGTCTATACTGCAGACATGGGGAGAATGGTTTGGCCAAAATGGAGTCATTTTGCTTTGGCACCATAAAAACGAGAGTGGTTGTTATGTTTTGAATACAGTAATACAGAAATTGTGAAATATTTCTTTTTAAGTTTCTAAGGTACCTCTGCTCACCGGTGAATCAAATTACAATTCTCCTTTATTCGGCAAAGAATTCTTGCCTTGCCTCTAGGACAATCAGGGAAATAGTGGGATACAAAACGCTCCCAATCTGTACTGCAAGTACACACCAGAACACAAATAAAACAAGCCTCAGCAATGTCAAATGCATATAACATCACATGCAAACTCAACTTCAACACTGTAAAAATACAATATAAAACCTAGGGAAGGCAAACACTGAAAAGGTTGGGAAGTTGGACAAGTATCCAAAAATGTGACTGTTTATCCACATTTTATTGCAACTACCACAACATCTGGAGAACTACAACCTGTCCCTAAATAGCCACCTCCCACCAAACCTTTCCTACCTCTTATTTAGAGTTTGCATTAACGTAGCATATACTGGCTCCAACTGAAGGGGCTGCTCCAGCATAGCAGGTACTGTACATGCAGCCTGCAACTTTCTGACACGTACAGTCTACAAACAAGGAGTACAGAGGGGAAAGTAGGTGATGTGTTCAAGGTTACAGTCCAGAAATATTTGGCAAAACTGGTAAGTCCAGTCTCAGTCCAGTGCTTTCACAAGTCTACCCCTTTCACATAGCTGCTTCTTTCTCCCAAAGCTCTCAACAATTTCTTACCTGTCGTTGCCTTTGATGGATAGCTGGTAGGTCCATGTCTCTTCAGATCTCTTTGGGAGAAGGGTACAATGGAAACATGACAGGCCTATTTCTCCTTTCAGGGTCTATGAAGCACATCTTCACTCTTTTAGAGGCAGAAAGTATCACCCACATTTATTCCTGGGTATTACATGACCCTAGTAGCTCTCTTCAGGACAGGGCAGCTGAGCAAGTCTGGTAACCCAAGACCACTGCTCCTGCTCTACTCATGTGAATATGGGTAATGACTTTTGGAGTCCACCACAGAATCTGATTTTTCCTTTAAGATGAAATAAACTCCTAGCCTTTATGGTTACAAATCACCGATCTGCAGAGAGTGGGAACTATTCTCATTTGTCCCCCAGTGGTGTTAATTATAACACAAAATAAATTTGAACAATAAAAATACAGGGAAGGTGACACAGACTACTAGGCTGATTACACCATGAGGTGTGTCCAAGCTGAGCAGAACTCAGCGTTTATGACCTGAAAAAACTAAGTGCTCCAGTATTCAGAGGACTGCACTAACAGAAACCAGTGTAACATGCTATTTGTGAACCCTCTTTCCAGAATAGCGACTTGCTGCTTGTCCTGCAGGGACAGCTTCAACATTTTACTCACCTGTGTTTGACAAACCATTGGTGTCCTTTAATTGGGGGTTCTCAACAAACTATATTATGGCAAGAAATGCAAGTCTCTCTTTTTTGACAGATTAATTAACTGCTCAGTGAAATTAGTGCTGCCTTGAACCAACTTGGCGTATTGAACCCTGACTACTGGAACCACTGCTCTACCAAAAGCTTCAGGGATTTTTTTTTTTGTACTGCCTTTCAGGCTGTGCTGCTGTACAACGGTAAACAGGAACCACCTTCTGACTCAGACGTGGCTGCATTGCATTACATAGCTAAGCCCTATCTAAAGTTCAAATATTACTTTACATTTGTTGAAAACCCACCACACTCGCTGCAGTGTCTAGACACCACGGGAGGTTTCTTGATTGTCACTGCTTGCAGCTTAACCTTCATCAGCTCTCATGAAATTAAGTGAGGATGCTTAGATGGTCAACCTAGGTGTGGCCACTCAGATACTGCAGGAAGTGGTGCTTGTGACTAATTTTTAATCCTCCTCCATAATCAGCATGGAGCCAATGGTCTTTGTGGACAATATACTTCAGACGTTGCTGCAGAAGTGACTTAAAAATAACCCTGTTCTGCCCTGCTTCAATCCCAGAAAAACCTTTAACACAAGGGGTGGCTTTCCCTTACTGCTTTTTGTGACTTAGAAGGAAGGATGAGATGAAAGCAAGCTCATAAAAAGGTTCTTCAGGTAGCTGAGCAGGGTAAAGTAATCATTTAGACACCCAAATCCTAGTTAGATCCCTGGCACACACTCATTTAAAGGGGTCATGGGATCTGATCCCAACCATCTCACTTCCTGCCTTGCACACGTGCAGGGCAGGAGGCACGATTTTGGCATGAAGGATGAGATGCCCTTTTCTACTCCGGTGCAGGGGGAGCCTGAGAACATGATCCTGGGCTCCCTCTACACTGCCAAGTTGAAAGCTGGGAGCCTGCAGCCCAGCATGACCTGGTGAGGTCCTGGGGCTGTCATCAGCTGATTGTCAGCCCTGGCCCCAGGACTGCACCAGGGGTGGCTGGAGATCCCGTGTTGTCTTGGAGCGAGGTCCAACAATTGGCTGTTTGTCAGCACTAATCCTGGGGCAGCCTTGGACTTATCACATGGTGCCAGCAAACCAGCTATAGAAGTATTCTAACATTATACCTTTTTATGGGTGGTGGTCATTTTAAACTGCTTTAAATTGGGTGCATGTGCAGCACCCTTGCTATTTATGCTGCAATTAGCCCCTTACTTGCAGCATTAAAGCAAGCCCTTAGACAGTGAAGAGGTAGAATAGGATCTGACCTTTAGACATTTAAGTATCACTGAAATATTTTATAAGCAGAATACAACTTATAACCTTTCTGTGCCTCAACCTCACAGTGTTTGGATTTTGAGGTGCTCAGATAACAGCAACAGCAGCCATAAAAGCACCTAAGATTGCAGGACCACATCATGTACAGCAAGTATCTGGATGACAATTACTACAGAAATGCAAGATTATCAGTAAAGGGGTTTTGTGCCAATGTTTCTGTCTGATAGGAACAGAGATGAATGAACAGTTTTAAGTATAGATGAGAGCAATGAGACGTAAAATGAAACTATATTATAATAATGTCAACTCTTGATTTTTCCTGTTCATCTTTCTCATCTCATTCCCTTACTCATCCATCTTGTTTAATAAAACTGGTGGATAAGTATATGGGGGCTTGCTTACTGAGGAAGGCTATTAATGCTCTGCCCCCCCCCTCCAAGTACTCTCTAGGCAGTTAAAATGGTTCTTAACAATAAAATATGAAGGTTTCCATTAAATTTGCAGTCATCTGCCTTTATAAAGTTCGTCTCAGGTGCCAACATTTTGACAATTTATGAAAATGTAAGCATTTGATTTTTTTGCTCCCCCACGGTGGATGGGAGCTTTCTTTTGAAGGCAACATCATCTGCAGCACAAAAAGTTAAAAGTTACATTAGAAAATACAGCTTTAATTTTAAGGGCATCTGGCCTTATTTAAACCATCAAGTTTATATTCACAATTCCTTCAGGGATGGTTTTTTTGCATTGTGCTGGCTTTCCCCCCTCCAAATAAAGCCTGGGATTTAACGCATGCCACCACATTTTGCTAGCCGCGCTCCTGTTCGCTACAGATATATGGGAGAGGTATAAAATCCTAACCTTGGGCTCCAAAACAAGAAGATTCACTTAAGCAATAAACTGTAATAGAATAGGCTTCAACTAGGGGTTAGACCTGTGACAAATGTCACTATCTATTTATTCTTAAATTATCTGCCGAAGTGTTTATGTACTATGAAACATTCCTCATGAGCTAGACAGGAAACTATAAAATATTTTACGAGATCTGCACATGGCTGATGGCAGAACATTAATACAACAGTAGGGTCCCATCTAAACTCAAGGAGCATCAGAGCAGACAGTTTTCCAGGAATCGTTGCTTAATGGAGGAAGCTGTATCCAAAAAAAGTACAGGGGGCTGATCTCGTGAGGGGCCGAGTGACCCATTGAGTGGCATGATGCACTATCAACTTGCACCCATTTAACAAAAAGAAAAAGAGTAGGATAAGGACCCCTCAAAAATATAGTGGCAATTACAGTAGTGGTGACCAGGCACTCTCTAATTAGAAAAGCATTTTATACTTAAATAGCTCTTTCCGTTTACAAGTACGACCAGCACTGTCTCTATTTCACAGGTGGCGAGCCTAAGGCATGGAAAAATCAAGTGACTTCTCCATGAAGCCAGTTAGAAACAGAGCTGTAACTAGAACATTTCTTTACCCCAGTCTTGTTTCATACTCGCTGGATAGAGGTCAACCCTGGCAAAGGAGGAACTCCCCCTTAACTTCAATATGAGCAGAGCTCTGCCACCAGCCCTGGGTGGCATTAATTAATTTACACCATGTTAATTGGCCTGCAAACACCGACTCTAGTATTTGGAATCTGTCAGGAGAATGAAAACAATTTACTGAGTAAAAAATGATGCAGCAAAGAGACGGTTAATGCACAGTATTTAATTTAATCCTAAACTAGCCATTTTCATAAGTGAATCGAACCATATATTTTCGTAAGTGAATCAAGCAGTATATTTTCCTTTTTCAATGCTTTTTTTTTTCTTTAAATGTACATCTTTAATTCCATGCCACCCCAGGGTGCTGTTGAAAAAAACTGCATCAGTGGTACTGCTTAACACGCTTCTCATTTACCTTATAAAGAGAATCAGAGAAAGAAATCTGTGTGGAGACAAGAGGAAAAAATAATATTCCTCAATTATGGGAATACCTAGGCTAGTCCCAGATAGGGCAACATAACCTACCTTGTTTTATTCTAAATTGAGCTCACTGGCTTATGTAGAGAAGTGAAAGGTTATTATATGGGTTTACTGGGCAAACCCAGATTTTATAAATAATTGCCTGTCAGGCTGTTCAAGATAGACAAACATAGAGCTGACCAACAAAAACATGATCTGTCATATTTCTGAGAGAAATGTATGTTGAGTCTTCATTCTCTGGGACTTTAAGTAGACCAGTAAAAAATAAGTGCCAGTATTTTTCCTGCTTATGCATATTTTAAAATGTAAAATCTGGGAGAGATACAGCTACGGAAGGAATTTTGATTCCAGGACCCAGTGCCTGAAATGGTTTCTTCTGTCTATATGCCTGTAGATCGAAACCAAATACAATAAATGCTGGTGTCCTTTTAAAAAAGTCTGGATGTTTACAGCAAGCATATAATTTTCCATGATTAGGGACGCCAAGAAAAATAAGAATGATGATAAAAAGAAAAGTTTAATCATACATTTCAACAAGCACAGATGGAACATCAGAAAACTTCCCTCCCCCCCTCTTTTTAATATGCTGTATTGTACACATTATTTTTAGTTCTTTACATACAGATTAATTCCAGAAAAACGGTCATGCAGCAGGTAAGAGAAAGTGGCAGTTTATGGATGGCATTAATACTGGATGCACAATGCTCGCATTTACAATGCTTCACAATTTATTGGTCTGAAGGAAGACACACAAAATTTCACTTTTTTTTTTTTTTTT
>NW_017729028.1:37172784-37197468 GCF_001723915.1 Gavialis gangeticus
TTTTTTTTTTTTTTTTAGTTTTCAGAAGTGGGTTCAGGAGTGCAGGGCAATGAAAACATATACAGCTAAAAACAGTATAAAGGAGGAATGGGAATAGATGGCCATACTGTAAAGAAGTAATAGAGTCAGTTATCTCTCTGATCTCTCAAGTCTAAAGTTTCTGTGGACTCCCCCCCAAAACCTCCCCCAACTCTGGGATTGGAAACAGACCCCTGGGCCAGGGAAATGCCCTTGTAGACACTGGTAGATCCTGATGGAGGATTGGGATCGGTGCCTTTTTGCCTGTTTGAGCATCTCTGTGGTTAGTTCTATCTTTGTACAGTTGTCATGGGAAGAAATGAATGTCCTCACGAGGAAAGCAAAGCCTGGAAGAGTGAAGGAGGCGAGAGGCATCAAGGGAAGACTCAAGATTTAAAAACAAACAAACAATAAAGAAAAACCTAGTGGAAAAACAGGATTAAAAAAAAAAAGGGTGGTGGCATGTTCTTCAACCATTGAATCCAATGAAAATGTTATCATTGACATCAACGGCAGCAGATTTGGGTCCTCCCAATAAAGAACTTAAGCAGGTGTGAAACTTTAAGCACTTGTCTAGTCCCATTGCTATCAAGAGGACTACTCAGGTCCATAAGTGCCTTAAGATGACCCAATGCCCCATAGTGACTGGAAAGCTTCACGATGACATCAGTGTTTCAATCTGGTGAATGCTGAGATGTTGACAGCCACTCCCTGGGATTGCAAATACAGTAATATTCAACAGAAACACTAAGATCCTATTTACCCGAATCCTTTTATTTGAAAAACCTCCTTATCTGAACTTGGTTCATACCTGCACTTCTGCGTGCTGCTCACTAAAATATTCTTGGGTTGGATACACTTGGTTCTAGTGTCTTAGCACTGTCTGAAGAGGATTTGAGACAAATACATGCACGAAAATGCTGTTCTTACATTTTATAAAACACAAGGAAAGCAGAAATAATCTTTGACCTCTTTTTGCCCAACACCTTTACAAAATATCTCAATTAAAACATACAGACTTGGCGGGGGGGAGGGGAGGAGGTGACACTGTACTTTCTATGCTGGTGATAGCAGTGAGACCACTGCAAATTTAAAAATTGTGCGATCTGCATTCTTGTCCACCTACACACTATCCCAAACATCCTGCCATTAATTAGCTAAATGTTCCAGCTAGTAAACAAGAATAACGATTGAGGGGGCTGGAAAGAGAGACGGAGTCAGCCAGCAGATAGTCACAACAAACCAGCCCACTCACTGGTACACAGGGACATTAGAGCTCATGGGGTTTTTTCCCCCTCCACGGAGGGGAAAAGAAAATCACCTTAATATAACAGTGTCTTTCCTGTTGCCTCAGCCACATCCATATTAGCAGGCTAGAAAAGTCATCCCATTTCTGCGGTAGGCACTCTGTCAAAGAAAGAGAAAATCTGTAATGAATTATCACATCAACTCAAACAAGGGGAAAGGCAGAGAGGAAGGCGAGGCTTTCTTTCTGTTCTGGAGACGATTCTGGCTGCAATCTAATAGTGTGCTTAATCTGAACATTTCTGGTGGGGAAGCTATAGGCAACCACTTTGTCTATTAAAAAATCAATGTGGTTAACAAGTGGTTAGTGATTCTATTTCAGGAGAGCAACAGATATGCAAAAATATGACATCCTATTTTGTTAATTGTCTACAAAATAAACAGGGCCCAAAATATATTATTATGCTGAATCTGTTTGTCCTTTAAAAGCATGTGTTCTCCATTCACTATGTTCAAGAATTACTTCTAACCTAAGTATCTTAATAGCCTATAAATTACTGACTCTTTACAGCTTTTCCAATTCTAATTTATAGCCTGGGCCAAAAGCTATGTAAACAGACACTAGTGTATTTTCCCCCCGACCTATATTGAACTAAGGCATTCTGTGCAGTACAGAAAACTTTGATCTCCCATATAATGTAACCTCAGATCGAGTCTTCCCAATGATAAAGAAGTGGGAGAGTTAAACAGTGGTTGAGAAGTAGAATTTTAACGATACCATGTCACTATCTTACTAAAATATTTTCCATGCAATTTAAACGTCTCCCCTGAATTAATGCAGGAAGTTATTTGTCTTTTACCAGAAAAACTAAAACCACAAATTTTAATGGGAGGCTGTCAGGTTTAAAATCATAATGCTATGAAATATTTCTCTATTTGTGATGCTAATAATATCATCAAAATGAAGAGATTTGGAACATCTTCCCCCATTATATATTGTTGGTTCACTTTCTTCTTATGACTCAGCTTGGAAAATGAAAATAGACTGGCAGATTTCACCATGTATAAACGATCCCTCGGTTCATTTTCGGAACCACATCAGAACTGCCATATATAAACAGATTATCTGGTATAATGTACTACCTCTGATAGTAAAACTACAGAACAGAAATGCTTCAGAAGAAAATCTGAAAAGGGTATAGTGCAGAATACTGAAATGTGGGTGATCAGAAACTGCTGAGAAATACTTTTATTCCCCCCCCCAATATTTTAATTATTTTTTAAAATAAATTGTGGAGATATTTTATTATTTTTAGTTTTGGAAAACTTGGAGAAGACTGCAATCTCAGTTACACCTGTTCGAATGTAGAGGCACCCCAATACATTTAACAGAATGATTTGGCATTTACCAGGTTTTGACAAAATCTGAATTTGGAGCCTAAAATGTTTAGCAAGGCATTGCTTTAATGTTTAATTCCCTTTAGTTCTTTAGTTGTGCATATCCATTTGTACCCTCGTACTACTATGCATATATTTTTCTGAATTAAATTTCCTTATTCATTTTTGTGCAACCAATTTTCCCCTCTTTGGAACTAGAAACTGAAGAACAGTGTTAACACAGTGCAAGAAAGAGCCTCAAATAACTTTTGGATTGAAATTATGTTTATACTGAATTTTAATCAAATATATGTGTAAAAACAACCATCATATACAGAGAGAGAGTAATTTTCAGACGCACTGAATATGCAAAGAGAAACCATACACGCTATATGCTATAACACCCTTTATATAAACATCATATTTCAATGTATAGATTAAACTGTATATAGTATTAAAGTCAAAGGGTGCAATATTAGCTCGTAGGATGGGCAGCCAGCCATCAGACATGACAATACCACCACAAAACAAAAGCCAAACAAAAACTCTGTACCCAAATATGAAATGCACAAAAATAGGCTAGACAATAACTTTAAAAGAAGGATTCGATATATCCATACAACCACAACTAGAGAGTCCAAGGGAATTTGGATCTGCAGCCTGCCCAAACTATTATGGCTGGCATTTTGATGTCCGTGCAAAAATAATGCCTTTGCCTCCTTGACCTCGATATTTTTACAGTTTATAACCACAGGGACAACCTTTAACATACAAATATAATATTTAGGGCTACTGCGCAGTTTACATTGAGATAAATGGACCTGAGTATAAAGTTGGATTCACATTAAAGATAAATGATTGAATTCTGCCCTGTTTGGGAAAGGATTTTTTGGCTGAGGTGCAAATTTGGGCTTGGCTGAGCTCACCTGGGAAATAATCAAGCTTAAACATTTCCAACATGGGCAATATTAGATGGTTCCCTATACCCCAGAAAAGGTCATTTTAGGAGCAAATTTCAAGGCTGGAAGGACACCACCGTCTTAAAGCAGAACACTCCCACTCATCTATATTTAGCAATACATTATAGCTCATGCCTGCTATAGTTAGGATTGCAAAGCATTTCCTACTGAACTCCCTGTTCTCGCATACTCATAGCTTACTGGAACCTTCACCCTTGGGCTGAAAGTTTCCTTGCTTTTAATCTCTGCCCAAAGTTGAATTTTTTTGGAAAGGCTGAACAAAATTCCTTCAGCCATTTTGGACCTTGGTGAGAATGAAAACAAAACATTTTGCCTTCCAGAGCTGGAGGAAGTGACTCTCATATATGAACATTTTATTGAATAACTCATGTAAGAGGCAATGCCTATAATCCTTAACAGCCTCAAAGTGTCTTCTCTAAAAAGCAGGCTTTACCTTCAACCTCCCCTCAAACAAGCATTTCAGAAATGGGTCATCTGCAGCAGTAAAGATATCGACTCTCCATAGCAAGACAGAACATCTTCCAAGCCCTGATGCATTACAAAATACAAACTTTAATCTCTCAAAGTTGTTATGCACAAGAAAACTATTATACCGGTATCTAAGTAATAACATTTACCCCTAACATAAAGGTTACCGAATTCAGGGTACTAAAGAGGACATCTTTATTTGCCAAAAGACATGAAAAATAATCAGAGAATCATGGAAAATGAGGGTTGAAGGGACCTCAGGAAGTCGCATCTAGTCGAACCCGCTGCTCAAAGCAGGACCATCCCCAACTAGATCATCCCAGGCAAGGCTTTGTCTACCCAGGTCTTAAAAACCTCCAAGGATGGAGAGTCCACAACCTCTCTGGGTAACCTGGTCCAGTGCTTTACTACCCTCCTAGTGAGAAAATTCTTCCTAATATCTAACCTCAACTTCCCTTGCTGCAACTTGAGCCCATTGCTCTTTGTTCTGTCATCTGCCACCACTGAGAACAGTCCAGCTCCATCTTCTTTGTTACACAGCTTTAAGTAGTTAAAGGATGCTATTAAATCCTTTCTCAGTCTTCTCTTCTCTAAATAAACCCAGTCCCTCAGCCTCTTCTCAGAAGTCATGTCTCCCAGCACCCTCACCACTTTCATTGCCCTCCGCTGGACTCTCTCCAATTTGTCCACATCCTTTCTGTAGTGGGGGCCCAAAACTGAACACAGTACTCCAGATGCGGCCTCACCAGTGCCAAATAGAGGGGAATAATGACTTCCCTTGACCTGATGGCAACACACCTACCAATGCAGCCCAGTACGCCGTTAGCCTTCTTGCAACGAGGGCACACTGCTGCCTCATATTCATCTTATTGTCCACCCTAACCCCCAGGTCCTTTTCTGCAGAGCTGCTAGTCTTCCTGCACATCAGGATGGTTTGTTCCTGCACTCAGTCAAGTTTCTTTACAGTACAGCCAGCTCTCCTGGACTCCTCTCCCTCTCAGCCTGGTGTCCCAGGGGATCCTGTCCATGAGTTCCCTGAGCGAGTCGAAGTTTGCTTTTCTGAAGTCCACGGTCCTTACTCTGCTGCTCTCCATCCTTCCTTTCCTCAGGATCCTGAATTCAATCATCTGGTGGTTCCTGCTGCCCAACTTGCCATTCACTACTACATGCCCCACCAATTCTTCCCTGTTCATGAGCAGCAGGTCAAGAAGAGCACAGCGCCTACTTGGCCGCTCCAGCACTTGCACTGGGACGTTGTCCCCAGCACTCTCCAAAAACCTCCTGGATTGCCCAGGCACTGCTGTATTGCCCTCCCAGTACATCAGGGGGATTGAAGTCCCCATGAGAACCAGGGCCTGTGACTGGGAAACTTCCTCTAGGTGTTTGAAGAGAGCCTCATCCATCACTTGCTCCTGCTCTGGTGGTCTAGAGCAGAGCCCTACCACGACATCACCCTTGTTGCTCCCTCCTCTGGCCCTAACCCAGAGACTCTCAACAGGTCGATCTCCAGTTTCATACTGGAGCTCTGAGCAGTCATATGGCTCTTTCACATAAAGTGCAGCAACAACTCCTCTTCTCCCCTGTCTGTCCATCCTGAACGGTTTGTACCCATTTATGACAGTGCTCTAGTCACGCGAGCTCCCACCATGTCTCTGTTATTCCAATCATGTCATAGTGCCGTGACTCTGCAAGGACTTCCAATTCTTCTTGCTCGTTTCCCAGGCCCCATGCATTCACGTACAGACACCCGAGGTAATCAGTCGATTGCCCTAATTTCTCAGGAACAGTGAGAACACCTCGCCCTTTTGCCCTCTCCTGCTTGCTCTTCCTCCAGGTCAGCCCCTTCCCCACATGGATGAGCAGCATGGGGTAGTAGTCAGAGGGCTGGATGAGTCTCGGTAATCCCTCTGTGATATCTTGGATCCAGGCTCCAGGCAAGCAGCAGACTTCCCAAGACAACAGGTCAGGTCAGCAGATGGCTCCTTCCATCCCCTGCAGAAGGAAGTCTTGAACCACCACCACCCATCACTTCTTGGTGGTGGTTGTTTCGATCCTTTCCACCTTGGTGAGGCCTGACCTCTCTTCCTCCACCCTCTCTGCTACTAGGGCTGCACGTCTGTTCTCCAGATGAATGACTGCAGGTGGAGGTGACCATTTCTGCTTGCTGCCAGAGATCATACTCTCCTGGGAGTGCACGTGCTCTCTCTTCTCTAGTGGTTCTTCCTCCACAGTCCCGAAGATCTGCTTTGGTATTGAATCAATGAACTCATGGTGGAGGATGCTTTGGAGCCTCACCACCTCTTCCTGTAGCTCTCTTGCCCGTTCCCTGCGAGAGACCAGCAGGAGGCACCTCTCTCACCGCAGGCACTCCCCAACCTGGCTGTCACCGGAAGGAACCTGCAAGCTGCAGTCTTGGTATAATGGAGAAAGGGATTTAAAAAAAAAACACTATAACATTTATATAAAAAAAAATGAAGACAAACTCTGGTGTCATGTAAAAAAAGCAGTTGCTACAGACTCTCATGTAAATTAAGATTTAGTTTACCTATTAGGTGCCCAAGTAAGATCCCATTTCAGACTGAGTCCCTGAAAAACTGTTAATGTAAAAGGTAGGTGAGTGGGCCCTCTTCATCATCACTGCTTTTAGGACTTAGCCTTAAGATTAAGATGAAGATGTGTTAAAAAATAGATGTGTTAATGGTTTTTCAGGGACTTGAGCACATTGGAATAGGACTCTACTTAGATACATAATAGCTGGAATAGGATATGACCCGAAAGCTACTTTATACCAAGGCCCCGGGATGGTATAAATGAAGAGGTGGCCTCTCCCTTGTTTAAGATGACTTACAGAGCCAGCTTGTAGCTTTGTGACATTGCAGTCCAAACTCAGGCCAATTAAACCTTAACACCATGATATAACATCATGCACCCTCTATGCATACACATCCTCCAAAACAGCTGTTGCGAACAGTTTGAGCCCTTGATTTATAAAAGCATATTTGACCTTGTTAATAGCAAAGACATCCTTTTTCGAAATTCCTACTCTTTGCAAATTTAAGTCATCTAACCTATACTTTTTGGACTGTAAATGACAGTATTATTTGTGTGTGTTGTCAGGACATGAGAGAGAAGAACACCGTCTAGTTCCCTCTCATTCAAGAGAAAGCAACAACACAACCTTCCCTTTTGTTGAGATGGCATAAGGTGGAATTACCAACGTAGATTTGATGCCCAGCAGCAAAAAGGAAGAGACGCTCCATTAAAAGGGCAAATTGGAAATTAAGTTCAAAATAAATGTCTTGACACAAAAAACGGTGACTAGTCTCTTCACCATACAAGTTTCTCCTAGTAGGGAGAGCTGTGCGGATAGCTGAAAGGGTAAGTAATGCTCTTGCCTCATATTGAGTGACCAGGGTGACATAGAATGGAAGACAACACCAGGAAGCTAGTCAGGAAGCCAGTGGGTTTTTTAATGTCGATGTGTGAAGCAGAGATTTACAGAAATGGGTCCAAGCCAAACCCAAAAATCTCAATACTCACGAATTTGGGAAAATTTCAGAATCCAAAGACTGCTGGCCAAAGCTATCTCTAGTTAACTCTTACATTATTGGATGGATTATTTCAAAGCCGTAACATGGTGAGAAAGAGGGGAAGAGAAAGACTGATTCTGAACAGACAAATGCATAGACATGACAATTTTGGGGTTGGGTGAACTGAGTTAGATTCCTCACTGGAGCTAAAAAGTGAAAAGTTTAGGGCCCAACCATCATCCCCCATGAGCTTTACAAATACTACACTGTATTGTGCCAAATCGTCTTCTGGTTTAAGTCTGCGGCTCTGTTTACTTCATTAGAGGTACAACAACTCCCATGAACAGGGAACCGGGCCCACTGGGCCACTCTACAACAGTATATTTCTGTATTACTCTTGCCTTCTATCCAAGTTACACTCAACAACATTTTAAAAGTTTGAAGGCTCCCTTTCTTGTTGTCCTTGTGTATGTGTGTGGGCAAGTGATTTAATTATAATGCATAAAGTGGAATAGCAGACTGAGACACCAAAATCAAAGAGCAAGCCCTGGCTGAACTTCGTTAGCAAACGTAAATACAAATAGGCACATCTTGTTTGTGACATGCCCTGGTCCTTCCTCCTCCCTTTAGTAATGTTGCTCTATTTTCTGATATTTGCATAAACGTAAATTGAACCAGATGAGTTTAACTTCCTGGTGATATGGGAATTGTATGCAAAACTTTTTTTCATGAAATATTTCTCCCTCTGCATTCTTATCATGTTACTGTAGAAATCAGGGAGGATTAGATCTCAGACAGTGGAAGCCTTTATTTAAGAACAGTGGAGGGAGCCCTGCCCTTTAAATAAGAGACATTTTTGGATCAGATACTGGCTGGCAGGATGGAAAAAAGGATGTAGCATTAACTTTCATTCCATTCCAAATAACCTGGAACCCATAAAACACAAAGATTGTGTAATTTTAAATATACTCCTTTTCCCGTTTTTCTTCTTTCCATTTTATTTGTGGAATGTTAACTTTGAAATTTCATAAGCCCCATAATATCAAACAAGTCATTCTGGACAGATTCATCGGGCTTTGAACATAAAAATGTCTACATTCAAAAACCAAGCGATTAAAAGGTTACTCTTCTAATTTCCCCAGCCTGCTTAGTCAAACCACATGCAAAGAAGTGTCGGCTTACTTACAGATTAAAATAATAATTAACTTAAGGGGCTAAGTATAAACAGCACTGTTTAAGGAAGAAAATCCATTTGTCATTTAGAATTAGTTGCTCCTGTTTAGGTCCAAATAAACCTACATGGATACAGACTCTCCTTATTAAAAGTACATACACATAACAAAAGAAGCATAATACGTTATTCCTCCTCTTTAATTTATGACAATAGCGTTTAAATCTCTACTTCAGTTACCCCATATTTAATCGGTAGCCAAAGTACAGATGTCTGATATTATTCCAAGAAAGAGGGGGAGGAGACTGTATATTTTATACACATATAAATAAAATGCTTAGTATACTGTTGGCACAGAACAAATAATGGATAATAAATGCCATAATTGTAGGCAAGTGTGCACAGGTTTAATGGATGACAAACTTAAGCCATCCACAATGTGCCTTATGCTGCATTTATGAATCCTCACCCATCTGATTTATGATAGTGTCAGACTGACAGTGCTAAAAATGGTCATATCTTTTTATCCAAGAAAGAGATCTCACTGGAAATGAGCCACTACTGTCCTTCCACCCAGTCCCTACAGGAACTGCCTATACGAGTCAGGAAAAACTTCAGTAGTCACATTTGCTCTTCCCTTGTCTGTTGAAGCTGCTAATAATGCCCCAGCTATAATGGGACCTTCTCCCATTGTAGATACCTGTCTCCTACACGTGGGACTGTGAACATCAACACCCATTACACAGGCAGCCACAAACAAACATCCAGCAGTGATGGAAGAGGTGCCGCGATAACCCACCCTTTAGTGATCTGCTAATGAAATGCTTTCCAATGAAGTCAGTGTTGGGCTTCGCTTACTGTTTATTGGCCAATGATGTAAACTCTTTTTCAATGATCATGCAAAAACTGCATTGCCACACCCAGGCATGCACGCGAACTTGATCCAATTTTGTTAAAGAAAGTCAGCCAGCTTATCTATTCCGACTCATTTCTTTTTTTTAACCTCATCTTCCCATTGCTGAGAAAAACAAAATCATCATTAGGGGTCATTAGGATATTTGGGATGGGGGGGGGAACAAGGGTCAAATTTTGATTTCGGTGACTTCTATGCAAACCTGCTGACATCACAAGCAGACTTTGGCTTGCATGGGGTTCATTTTGCATAACTTGCAACACAGCAGTTAACTAACAAATGCTGTTCTCAGGGCTGGGCTGTTAATCAGAAGAAGGAAAAGTAAGGCAAAGGGATGATGGCTTCTGTTGCAGTTAAAACTGGGATGTGGGAGTGGGGTATCAACATTTGCCAAAAAGGAAAAAAAAAGAACAAAATTGGTAGGCAGAGAAACATCATTTCAGTTCTCTGAGGGTACTGTAAACAACAGAGAGAGAAGGAAAAAATGAAACTGTAAAACAATACTTGGCAGTACACGCTGCAAAACAAGCATACTTTTGCAAAGCTCTTCCCATAGCTGCCACCGACTTTAATAGCCCTATTTTTCTGAAAACGAGAAATTCTCCTGCATTGTAAAAGAAAAAAAACCATTGCTTAGCACAATAAAAAAATAATAAACCCTGCTCAGATTCTGCACATCACTCAGCACCCTCCCCACCCCCATCCTGTTCCCAGCAAACTGTCTTCAGCTGGGCTGAGTTAGGAGGCCTGTGCCCTCAGGCTGCACAAAGTGTTGCTGTTCCACCACTGCTTCCCCAGCCTTGGGAAAAGCCCTCCTTTCCTGGTGGGGGACACAGTGGCAAATTAGTGCCATGGAAGATCACTTCCTCTGCCCACAACAGCTCTTCCGCAGCAGCACAGAGACCTCCCCAGTGGTGCTGAACTCCGCTGCACACAAGCAGAAGCGTAGCCCTCCGATCATACTGGATCCAACACAACTGCTCCTATTTTGGTTCCTCTGCACCGAATTCAGGGTGGGGGCATCAGGGGCCTTGCCCCTTTTTAATTTTACCTGCTTACATTAAACTAGCCTAACCACTTTCTGACCTGCTAAAAAGACTATGCCAGTGTCTCCTCTGCTGATATTCCTCCACTTGTTAGCTTTAACTGTACTGCAGCAATAATAAATTCTGGCATGCTCATTATGTCTGAGACTAAGGTTACATCCCAAAGGGAAAAAGAACTTGGGTGTATGATAACAGCTGGAAAACAGCAGTCTATAACTCAAGGCGCAGCTCTGCAAGTTGGTCACACGACACTCAGGTGAAAATCTACCTCCGACTGCAAGACCATCTCGGGTGGGGGAACTTTAATTCAGAATGAAATGGCCTGACTCTTTTCTCCACAAAAGGCGACTTTGGGCTTTTCAACATTTCCATTATTTGCAGGAGGGGTTCGACCTGTCAGTTTGCCCAGTGTCAAAAGAGAGTTTAATTTACCCCAAATGTTATTATTGCTAACGATCCCCGCTTGTGTATTTAAGGCAATTTGCTTGGAAGAGAGACGGTGTGGTCCAGTGCATTGAGCACCGAGGCAGGAGCCAGGAAGTGCTGGGCTCCAATCCCAGCTCTGACACTTACTTGCTGTGTGGCCTCAGACAGACCACTTAACTTTCCTGTGTTTCAATTTCCCTCGGCTTTGAAATGGGAGTGCTATCACTCACCCAGGGCTATTTTGAGGATTGATTGATTACAGAGTTAATGTTTGCACAGTGCTTTGGAAATACAGTGTGCCAAACAATAATTATTATTTTCATTAGGTTCCCCCCCCCCCCCCCTTTCCTATGGCTAAGATACTATATTTGCGGAGTTGGATGCTGAAATTGGCAGCTACTGAATTAGAGGAAAAGTTTGGGGTGGGGGGTTGGTGTTTTTTTTTAAATATTCAACTGATCTGGTGGGGGGTGAGGGAGAGGAAAATTTTCTCTAAATTTCTTGCGACTCAATTAACTCCTTTTTTCATGTTACATTGAAACATGACATTCACAGACATATTGCAACACGTTTCTGCCCCCCCAAACGGATTCAATGAATGGTGCATTCAGGATGTATAATCTGTATTCTTTCTTTAATCCAGTGAATCATTTTAACTGGGAAAATAAGGACCTATCCAATAGCACAGTGCAGAAAGCCATTCTGCAAATGCCTGTTCTCAAGCTCCAAGCTCTTTTGCTAGCAAAGGCATTTGGGTGCGGCCAGTTCTTACTGCACAGCACTCATTACTGACTGATGCACTCTGTTTCCAGTGGGGCTCTTATTCGCCATAGCAGTGGGAGGTAAGAGGAGTTAAGGTAATGCATCAGTGGTTGCCAGTGGAGGAGATGGGAATAAAAAAAGCAAAAGAAATATACTATTTCAATCAAAGTCTGAAATTTGTAGAAGTGGTTTTGGTCTCAATATAGAGAAAATATTTATCCAAGAAACTCCTACTCGGGTGCGAACATCCTACTTCTAGTGGGATTTTGTTTGGCAAAGTGCTGTGAAAGAGTGGAAGCTAATACAGAGCATGTCTATAAACAAATATATTTATTTAGTACGGATTGACACATTCACTAGAGTATTTCAGTGATTATACGTGTAAAACTATTTCCTATAGTGGTTTCCTTTTGTGATTCTGCTAATTTATTCAATCCACTCCATTTTCATGCATTGAATGTTATGAGCCATTTCAGCCACCCAGACTGAAATGTGCGTTTGGAGACTTACATGCCTGTTTTTTTTCATTTCATCATGTACACATAATCATTTGGTGATATTAGGAATCTGAAGTCAAATGGATGCCAGCCAGTATCTTAATAGCTTAAAAATCATACAAAATGAAGCCTGCCCTGAGGTTGATGAGTGCAAACCAAATCCTAAGGCCTCTACTCAGTGTTTACTCGCTCCTTACTCAGGCAAAACTGGAATCTACTGTAGCTGGACTGATCAAAAGCAGAGGAGCATCTATCCTGCAGGGAAAAATAGCCCTCTCATTGACATTAGCAGGAGTTTTACCTAAGAAAAGGCTGTCATATTTGACCCTGATTAAGATTTTAGTATTAGGTTTTAACATGGTAACAAATCTATATTCCATAGGCAGTTCTATAGCATTTATGGCAGCAGATTTGAAGTGCAAAGGAAATGTATTTATTCGTGCCAATGTTTCACTATCGATAGATTATTACATTATACCATATTTCTGCAACATTCACATTAGAGATGGGCCCAAACCAAAACAGAATCACTGGCTCCCTCTGAAGTTTGAAAAAATCTGGATTCAGTTCTGCCCTCTAAGATCATTCCTTTAAATTATGCAATGGGCTAGAACTGGAATGCAAAATCCAAACATGCTTGACTTTCACAGCTCTGGCCTACCTCTAAATTAAATTTTAAATCAGACTTTACTTTGCTAGAATTATTCCATTTTTTTTTATTACAGTATGTACTTCAATAAAAGTACTGAGTGTCACTTTTTACTGCATGCACAATATTGCACCTACTATGTGCATAATAAAAAAATACCAAAAAATGATAACTGGGGCAGGAATGACATCAACTAACCTAATCTGCAAGCTTTGCTTCCAATATTGCCCATGAATCCCTTTGCCTTAAACTACAAACTGCAACCCAAATGCATTTAGCATTGGTCAACTAACTTTTTGAGCCATGTCAAAGTAATTAAAAGTACGTATCATGCAAAAAATCTTTAAGCACTAGGTCATGGAATGATCCTAAAATGCAGATTTAGGGGAAAACTGCAATCTACATTGGAGGAAAAGGAAACCTCAGTCGTACAAATGACTGGCTCATCTGCAGATAATGACTGATTTCATAGACATTAGGGCTGGAAGGGACCTCGAAGATCATCAAGTCCAGCCCCCTGCCCCAGGGGCAGGAAGTCAGCTAGGGTCAAAGGACCCCACTCTCTGATTGGACCTTTGTGATCAGTGCCCCATCTCCTAACACCAACAATTAGAATCTCAATACAAAAACACACTCAGTAAGTCCTTGTCTACTATGGCAAGGGCCAGGTTGTGGGTGGCATCCCTGTACATGTGCAGGTGATGAAAGGTAAATGGAAGTCTTCCCAGCTCCCCTGGGGCTGGCAGGTCTTTCCAAGGGTCATGGCTCCTCCCTCTGAATTTACCAGTGGAGTGACTAGTTGCAGAAGTTAATAGTTCCTTTACCTCTTAAGGGTTGGTACGGAGGCATATTATCTACATGTGCCAGAGACCTTAAATCCTGGACGGCCGTTGCACAAGGCAGGATCAACAGAACAATTGTCTTGATACAAAGGAGTCTTTTGTTACACCCCATACAAAGAGGAGAGCCAAGAAAATGAGTCAAAAGCCTTTGTAGGTATTTTGACACCTCTGGTGACTCAGGATAATTAGCTCTTTGTGGATGATATGATGGAAGGGAGATGGGTTTCAAGTGAAGAAGGCCACTCCCTTTGTATCTACATGAAATTGGGGAAGCCACCTGAGAAGATGGGAAACTGTGTCCTTCTAACATTTTCAGAAGTCTGGGTCAAGTTGCATGTGATCTTTTCATATGTGTCTTTTCCCCTTTTTTAATTCTGCCAGCATCTTAACAGCATACCTAAATTCTGCTGAGTTAATGACTCAACATTTGCTGTACCATCTCTTCCATCTACAGTATTTGCCACTTAACCTGCACCTTCTTTCAAAATCTTTGGGACAAGAAGTGTCAGGAACTTGTCTAGATGAACTATTATTTTGCTCGATCATGGCAAAATCTATACTCTTAAATAAAAGAGCTCTTACATGCCTCATGCATAAGATCTTACAGCAGAGTTGCTTCAGTTTAAATCTACAAGTGGTATTTGTCTAGCATCAAACTGGCCAGGCTACAAGATTCCTCTGGCTGATTGCCATTGTTCAATCATTTAAACATAGGCTTGTGAATGGGGAGAGATGGATTACCCGCTTGTAACTCCATCAAGGGCTTTCCATGATATCAGAGCCCATATTTTTTTAATCATATATTGAATATTTAAATCCTATATGAAAGTTTCTTTAGTAAGAAATTCTTTGATGTGAGCCCTTTTGGGTTTACGTGCATGCTGACACCAGAACAGCTCCATTATTGCATGTTCATTTATCAAGGGTGCAAAGCTGATTCCATCAGGATGCAGGATTTTTGCAGCAAATACATTTCATGCACTAATCACTGACAGCAATACCTTCATTTCAGATTACAGGGAAGACAAAACCAGGGAACCAGTATTGGAAATGATCAGGCAGCCAGGGTTCATTCATCAGCAAGATCCGTTTTAATTAGAAAGGGTGAGCGGGGGAAATTAAATCTGGATCATGCTACACTTGCTTCTTTTGTTGGTAAAGCTTGGAGGGACAAAGGGCGCAGAAGTGGTGTGCTGCCTCCACTGCATTGTTGATCAAAATGGTGGAGCGTCTCCTTTCCCTTGTCTTTCTCCACTGCAGAATGGCTTGTGGTAAGACTGGAGTGTCAAGTCCAGGTTTCCAGCCCTACAGTAGCTTGGAATTTCCTGCCTTTTGTGGGTTTAAATAAGACCCTTAACATTACTTATATGCATTTTGTTTTGGGTAATTGACATTAATTTTCAGGTTGCATCGCTGGCATCAATCAGCTGGGTTCTCTGAGGACTGAGTTAAGGGGCCACAATAAAAGGGTAAGGCTCTGTTTCTTTTATTTTTGGAATTATTTTAGTTACTATATACTTTTCCAGTTGCTGTTGCATTCATTTTGCTCCATAAAATGCGAGTGTCTGTCTTCTTGTAGAGATTATTTTGGCATTTCTGCAAATGGGTCTGGAGTCTGGTGATAATCAACATCTTTACAAACTCAAGTTGATACCTCAGGCCTATATAACACTTTAAAGCAAGTATGAAACAGCAGCACGTTTCTTTACAGAGAAATGCCTTGCCAGTTACAGATGTTTTCCATATGGAAAGTGGAAGGTCACAGGCTCCCACTCATCAGTGTTCTCACATCGTTGAATGCATCCACTGCTGTAAATGATACTCCAAAACAGGGTCTATCAGCACGTAGGATGAAGGAACAAGCTTATGCTCAATGTACAGGGAAGGAAAACGCACTGGCATTGCCCTTTTATGACGAGGATTTAGGCATCTTCAATCCCGTTTTGCCAATGAACAGTAGCCCAGGCAGCCCCGTCTGGCTATCATAACCATCCCATTCAGAAGATGGCACAACTACTTTAGGAGGTTACTTCAAATGTTGCACAGCAGCTGGTAAAAATGCATCTAGCAGCCTTCAAAAATCCTCATGAACACACCAGAACATTTCCCATATTAGTTTCTACATTTACACTGAGTAGGACCTAAGAGAATTCAACAGGTCTTAGTCCTATTTTCATAGATTTTCATTTTGCAGAATTCAAAACCAGGTATGTGGGACAGCACATACACTTTGGTTTAGAGACCAATCCACAGTACTACATATCTGTGATGTCAATACCAGTGCACAGCACAGATACAATTAGCATATACTTACCCATAGAGCCAGATTTTCAAAAGGTCAGAGTTGCATTTTCATGGGCTCAGCACCCACAATTGGAGCCAGATTTCCAGAAGAACTCGGCTTCCTTTCAGGTGCCAAAATAAGAACCAGATTTTCAAAAGAACTCAAAACCCAATAACGTGTGATTTGTGACACATAAGACCAGATTTTCAAATAAGCCCAGTATTCAACTGGACAGACATCCAATATGCTGAGCTCTTCCGTAAATCTGAGCACTTTTTCAGTATCCAAACAGAAAATGAGCTTGTCTAAAAATCTTGTCCCGGATATAGGTGCTGAGTGTGGTTGGGAATTCTGTGCATAATTTATGCAGTGATATATACAAATCCACAGCTACACAAAAATACGTCTTGGCTTAGATAATAACAAAATTAAAAAGCAAAACAAAAGAAGCACCGCCCCACCGCCCCCCCCAACACATTTAGGTAAAAAGGTATGCCTATTTGCCCCACATCTGTTTCAGTCACTGCTGTGGGACCCGAGGAGCTAATTTTAGTCCAAGGGTGTGCAAAACTATCACCGCTCATCACGATTATAAATAGTAATAACACCACCTACTGTTATTAATGTATGTATTTGGCCTTGTAATGGTTGACCTTGACATTTCAATAAATTAAACATTATGGTTAGATTTGTTAAAACGAAGGGTGGGCAAAACGTGGCCCAGGGGCCAGATGCGACCCGCCAGGCCATTCTATCCGGCCCATGGGGCCCCTTAAAAATTTAGAAAATTAATATTTATTTGCCCCTGGCTGCCTATCATGTGGCCCTCGATGGCTTACCAAAACTCAGTAAGCGGCCCCCCGCCCAAAGTAATTGCCCACCCCTGGTTAAAACCAACCACAAACTACTCTGATTCATTTCAATGGGACCTATATGTGGCCAAAGCAACTAGAAGGGCTTCAACATTCTCAAATAGGATCTCCTTTGAATTGTCTTGTGCCTTCTTTCCCTTTTCTACCATCACATCAATATATTCTTGCACCTTCCACCAATCTTTATCATTAATATATGATTCTAGTCTTCCAGCTAGTTTTGATTCACTTGATTTTTTTCACTCATCTGTTGTCAAGACTTTTTTCCCATTCTTTTTTTAGCTCTTCTTCCTTTATTTCTCACTAGTTACTTTTTAAAACTTTTATTTGGGTTTTCTTCTCCCTTGCCTCAGTTAAACTTTTCCATGTTTCTTGCTGTCCCCTTCCACCTTATCTGAGCCAACCCAACTTTCCTTATTACTTCTCCCTATCTCTGTCTTCCCCACTTCCATCTCTAACATTTTGTTGTCTTAGTACGTCAACACTCTCTCTCTCTCAACATTTTCTCTCTACTATCTTTCTTATAGGTCTTGTCTTCTGTGGTCCCTTGTGTCTTATTTTCTTTCATCCAGCAGAGAGGGATTTCATGCCTCTCCTGCATATAGTTCTAGCTCTACAGTATGGACAGAGTCTTAATAAGATCTCATTGGAAAAACTGGACTTACTACTTGTAAGGGAAGAAATAAGGCAAATGCTACAGGAAGAGGGTTTCAGAAATGTAAGAGGGTTTGACCACTTAAAAAAAAAAAAATCAGGAAGTTTCTATAAGAGCAGTTTTGGAGGGGGAGAGGACCAGATGCTTTTCAGGGGAAAACTGTAAATAGTTTGGAAGGGCGGGGGGAGGGGGTGGGGGCAGTTTTGAAATTCAGAGAAGTCGCACTGCTTGTTCAGAGTACAAGATTGGTGAGGTATGGACAGCTGGGGTAGATTGTTTGTAGGACTTTCCAGGATTACTGACCAAGGTAAGTAGCCAGTCTTCTCCTATTCCCCAGAGTTTGAATTACACTTTGACTCTTGTGGGGGGTCTGCAAAAAAATTGGGCTGTCCATCACAATGCCCTAATAAAATTGGAGACTCCTCCCCCCCGGTTATGATTTTCAAACCTTACAAGGGGGTGGATCTCGTCTCTTATGGGGGGCTCAGCCCCCCAAACTTCCCCATACTTCAGACCCTGCGTTTCCCTGGTCTTTGAGAACAGGGTCCCTGGGTACTTCAGGCTGACCCAATGATTCCCTTCTTGTCCCTTAGGCATAAGAGGATACCACCCCCTAAAAGCAGAAGGCAGTTCTCACTCCCCACAAACCTAGGCTGAGCCTTAGACTAAACATAAATGGAGAATGAAGTTTTCTTTACTGGCCTTCATTATTAGGTTTCCTCACAGGAAAAAAAACAGCGAAAAAAGACGACACACAGATTTGATGTCCAAGGAAAGCATGTTTATGCCTAATCCACTGGAGAAAT
Organism: Gavialis gangeticus; assembly: GCF_001723915.1. Classification (NCBI taxonomy): domain Eukaryota; kingdom Metazoa; phylum Chordata; order Crocodylia; family Gavialidae; genus Gavialis; species Gavialis gangeticus. The sequence continues at coordinate 37,191,326 of NW_017729028.1, forward strand.
TGCTCAAAAACAGTTCATCTTTGTGAGAGCGTTCGCCCTGCAAATGCTCTGAAGGCAGTGAAAAATAAATCGGGGCTTGTGCCACGGAGCAGCTGGACCCACAGCTTGGCCCTGCTCTGGGACCCGGCTAGCTCACAAACTGTGATTTGCAGCCAGTTTCTAGTTGTTTTTCATGAATCGTGTTACTTGGTCGTCTGTACCATTTTCCTTTTCCTTTGTCTTTAGCCCTTGTTAGGTACAAGTCAATGGGAATCATGTGATTAAATCTCATGCTCTTCTTTGAAACTGCAGAGATGCCATGAACCAGGATGCTGTCCCTGGATGAAAGTCACCCTGCTAAATAGGGCTTACAAGGTGCAAAACTGTTGCTTCTGTCCTTTTGCACAGAGTTAGAGTTACTCCTTGTATAATCAACTCAAGACAGTGAAAGCATGAACTTTTCGACCCTAACTGAACCGAATAACGTGTCTTCGATCTGATCTGGAAAGGAAAAAGAATATTCCAGTCTCCCTGGTTGACTCCATAATTGGCCCTTCTGCTGATACTATGTACAGGGGTGCCAGCTGGAGTGCTGTCGCTTTGTGGATATTTTTCAGCCAAGCAACAGCTTGGCTGAAACGCTTCAAATTTTACAAATTAGAGAGGTGACTGGCAAGCTCAACTGGTAACTGAAATCAAATAATTTTGTATTTATTTATAAGCACTATTGAATTAGATAGTAGGCAAAATTAATTGTTACAATACCTAACTATTAACTATTTTAAATTACCATTTCCCAGATGAAAGTAGGACACATGGCACTATGCTTTGTGAAGCATATGCCATTAACCATACAGCTAATTCATGGCTTTTTGAAGTGGTCAGACAGTTCTCTAGAAATCCAAATGTTGCTTACTAAAAGTTAGATTTTTTTCCCTCCTTTCCCAGATGCTCCAGTGAAAATACACAGGAGTAGTTTTGCACACTTAGAAGACTTAGAGCGTGTTTCTACACTTAGATTGGTTTACACCTAGGGAACGCAGGGCCTACGGGATGATATTCCTAAGGGTAGAGAATCAGATCCCCAAATTTTAAAACTGAAAGACTATTGACTTGCCAGTTTTTAAAATCTTTATATTTTAAATGCATTCAGGCAAAGTAGATATTCCTTCCTTAATGCAGGAAGAAGGCACCACCTTTTAAGCGTGCTGTGATGCGGGCTTTTCCACCGCACTGAATAATTAAATCCCCTTCTGCACCTTTACTTGCCTAGTCCTTACACTGATTTCACACACTGCTTACCATGAAGATTGCAATTGCTTCAAATACTCAAAAATTATTCTTTGGTGGAAATGTGATTGAAATACATTTCCCCCCAAATAACTGTAAGGTTTCTGACAAATTCTAATTAGGGTCTTGCAGTGATTTTGTTGCCATAATCTCATGAGAATGAATATGCACAGATACTGATGATCATTAAAAAACAAAAGCACACAGAGCTAGATTCAGAGTCCATGTACAAGTTCCCCACACTACCAGGGGTTGGCCCAGCTGAAGACAAAAACCAAAGGGAAAGGATACAGACTGGAGCAGACTGCGGATGTTCTCATTCTGTGCATCCTCAAAGCCATCTCTGCTGGTGGGCTCTTAGGGAATCCCAGATGTGACAAAACGGCACTCCTCCCACATGCCCTTCGCTTCCTGGCAAAAACAGCTCGGGTGGGCTGTGGCGATAGCATTCCTTTCCCTCTGGGTGAATCCAGAGGAGGAAAAGACCAGGCTATATTATATTCCTTGCACATAGGCTCTGAATGTTCATGATCATAGCATCTGGAAACAGTGATAACTGCACTATTAATGACAGCGTTACTATGGAAGATCTTCCGTGTCAATTAAAACCAGCCATGCTGTATGCTGGCTCACGATGCATGTTGGCTCTAATTTCCTCCTTGGCATTTCATTTCTAAAGCCATTAGTCTATTAGTGAAACACAGTCCTACTTGGCCATGACTTTGAACTGGAATGGCAATACCAAACGCAAAACTGAAATCTGTGGCTTCTTATTATGACAAATCACTTGATGAGGTAGTTTCTTCCCTTTTTATCAGGGTTCTCACTTCCATTATAAGCCAGGATCTAGAATTGCTGCTTACATCTGTTGCATAGTATCTTAAAAATGAGTGTAGAAGCTGGGAGAACTTGATCAATCAGTTTTCACTGACACGTGTGGTCTCTCTGTAATCATTGGGATTTATCACATTCACAGATTTTAAAGCTGTTATATTACCTAGACTCACTTCCTTGGTATAACTCACCAAACAAATTCAACCTGATACTTCTGCACTGAACAAATATATTGACCAAAATATTTTCATGCAAGCGATTTCCACCTCCTTCAATTCCTCACTGTTAAAACTGTGCCCAATTTTTAACGTAAATTTATTAGGCAATTATTTCCATACCTAGGTAACAGGAACGACAAGCCCCAATGCTGGCTGTATGTGACCATTTTCCCCCTATGTCCTTCCTGACTTATCATTAAGTTACCATTATCACATTGTTACCATAACATTAAGTATAGATAAAACAAGTAGAGATGGCATGTTGAATAAAAATACCATTGGCCAGATAGGCAATTACAAAAGGGCTTTTGACGCACCAAAAAAGGCCTAAATGAATTAGGCAACTAATTCCTGCGGATGTCCAAGAACCAGTTTCGCAGACGTCTGTTGAGGAGGATAAACTCAGTTTTTCTGCAAGATTAAATTTGTTAAATGACAGAAAGATGGAAAAACAACTTCTGAGAGTATGTGGACTTGAGTTAGGAAAACTAGGGTGGCAAGAGATGCATCTTAAGCAAAAAAGAAAACACACAAAGGAATTTGTATTGCATAAATGATTTGCATATCTTAAATACTGTGTTTGCCCTGCCAGCTGCATGACCTGAAGACAACAGAAGAACTCATAAGTGTATGAGCTAAGGAAGAATTAGGCCCCATCTTCAGGACCAGTGCTCATTTATGCAGATCTAGCCTAAACCAATATGGCCTGAGTGTCTTATTCAAAGGAAAAGTTAAAATGTGCTAAATAATTCCTAAATGGAAAAGCGTGGGAAGCTCTTTACTGTGGCTCCCATCTCTGGCAAACTAACAATGCTCTAGGACAGTAGTTCTCAACCGCTTTAGATTCAATGCATCCCTTGAGAGAATCAAGGCACCTCACAGAAAATATTGATTTTCACACAATTTGTTACTATAGAAAAATAAAGCAATTTTTTCTGTTGCACAATGGATCCCTATTTGAAATCTCTGGGTTTATCTTATGAATCATATTTGCAAACATGGCCGCACTAACATTGTGCGGCAGCCTGGAGCACCCTTGAAAGGATCTCAAGGTTCCCCAGTGTGCTTCAGCACTCTGACTGGGAATCACGGGTTTAGGGAACAGGAGAGTGGGCGGATCTAGGAGAAAAGCTGAATTAAGCAAGAAATCAAGAGGCAATGAGATTTAACAACAACATGGGTATGGAAATATAGGTAGATGAACAGTCTCTTCAACCATGCTTGAGTATTTTGCTTTTAAAAAGACAACCTGATGATCAGTCAGGGGAGCTCAAATCCATAGAATTTCAAAAGGAAATCAAGGTTTGGAAAAACTTCAGGTATTACGCCTCAGGGAAAATATAAGAACTGCAAGAAGAGGCTGTACCAGGAGTTTTTTTTAGCTATCTGAAAATCGAAGGAGAGTTGCATACAGGGAACAGAAGAAAGAGAAGGTCGCTAATTAAAAATACAAAGAATAGCACAAACATGTAGGGACAAAATTAGCAAAACACAAGGGAAAAACGAGTTACAACTGGCAAGAGCTATCAAAGACAAGATGACGGAGCTCTACAAGTATTAGATGGAAATGAAAAACCAGGTGTGCTGCTCAAAAGAGAAGGCAAGATATTAACTGAAGATGCAAAGAAGGTGGAGGCCACTAAATGACTGCCAGGTTTCAGTCTTCATTAAAGACTGCCCTCTAGGCAGCATCGGTCAGGCCACAGTTGGAGTACTCTGTCCAGTTCTGAACTCACCAGGGGGGACCAGCAGGAATTGGGGGAGGCTCTGTTCCCCCCCGGCACCACCCAGGGTTACTAGGAATAATGGCCACAAACTGTTAGAGAGAAGGTTCAGGCTGGACATCAAGAGACATTACTTTACAGTTAGGGATGCCAGGCTCTGGAAAAGATTCCCAAGGGAGGTGGTCCTCTCTCCTATGGTGGGGGTCTTCAAGAGGAGGCTGGGGTGATATGACCACAGCACCCGTTCCTGCCTGGGGCAGGGGGTCAGACCTGATGATCTGTTTAGGTCCCTTCCGACCCTAAGCACTTTGAAACTATGAAAAAGTGACCAGAGGCTAACAAAATTAAGATACACAAAGAAGGGGAAGAACTACAGAGCATAACAAGTAAAGGGCTCAGGGAACAGTTGGCAAATTCAAAGTAATTTAAGGCTCCAGGTCCTGATGGTTGTCCCAGAGCGCTGAACGGACGAATGGATGAAATCTTGGGGTCATTAGCAATAATAAGTGTAATCTTACAACGACAAGTGAGGTAGCAGAGGACAGATGAAAGGCTAACATAGGCCACGTCCAGACATGCATGGATGTTCGCTTCCCTGGATATCCAGGGGTCAAAAACCCCGCTCCGCGCTCCTCTCTTGCAGTATGGAGAACACGGGGGCGTGTGGTATGTGGCGCCACAAAGGTGTCTGCAGCGCCCCATACCACATGGCTGCGCTCATCTGGATGTGGCTGTAGTGTTTATCTAAAAAGAGGAGGAGGAAGAGGAGGAGGATCAGGGGAATTATAGACCAGTCAACCCTATTTCAATATCTGGAAAGTTATTAGAGCAAATGAAAAAGCATTCAATTCCTGGAGAATGAAAATTAGCAGTTAACATGGATTTATTACGAACAAATCATGCCAGAACAACTTAGTTTCTTTTTTTAAAAAAGGATCACTGCTTTGATGTATAAGGGGAACATGGTGGATCTAACACACCTGGGCATTAGTATGGTCTCTGACACAATCTCTGATGGCGGCCTCACCAGTAAGCTAGAGAAAGGTGGGCAAAACAGTATTCCTATTAGGTGCAGTATAACCACAAAGGGTAACTATTACTGGATTGATGTTAGATTGGCAGGAGGTCTGAAGTGAGGTTCCAGAGAGATCTGTTCTGGATCTGGTGCTGTTTAACCTTTGTATTAATGACAGAGTCAGAGATAGGAGTGTCCTGATCAAGCCTGCAAAGGACACAAACACCTTGTCAAACGACCAAGCCCCCTGGAGTTTAGGCTGAAAAAGTAGCAGTCTGTGCCCAATCACATTTTCCAGTTAGTTCTCCACCCTCCTCCACAGCAAAGATTGGCAAAGGCTGAACTCATCATTAAGTACCAGAAACTTATCAAGGCTCTACTGAATTAGAAATGTTGAGTTTATCAACTATCTGCTCTAAGCTCACCTGGTTGGTTACAACTCTGTGGTGATTAAGGTTAAGCTAAAATTTATAATCCTGTTTTTGGGGAGAAAGAGATGTAACAAATACCACCTTGTATGGACATGAGTGAAGCATAATCGGGAGTGTAAGGTGAAGCTTTAAGGCAATGGTTATAGGGGAAATTATCATAAAGCATGCTTAGGCATTAGAGTAGGCAAGCTTATAGAAGGTAAGGGTGTAGACAGAGTGGTCGGACATGCCTTCAAGACTGCTGGGGTGATGCGCTGTCCTGCAGACCCTAACAACTCTCTGATCAACACTCTCTGGGACACAATATCAGCTTAGCAAGATAACTGAAGGGCGACTGTGCCCGAAAGCATGCAGAGAACTTTTTTCCAACTACTTAGTCTTAGTTGGTCTAATAAAAGATATCACATCTACCCAAAGAACATAACCTGCCTATTGCCTTTTAACGCATTGTGTTTATCTCCTAATAAATGCACTTTGCTGAGTGGAACTCTTGTCTCCTCGTACGTCTTAACCCCGATCATGCCTTAAGCACAGCTGTTCATGTAACAGGAAGATAGGATTAAAATTCTAAAGGATCTTGATAAAGTAGAGAACTTGGAAATACGTAATGTGAAATTCAGCACTGGCAAATGTAAGGTGATGCACCTGGACA
>NW_017729028.1:37202468-37211392 GCF_001723915.1 Gavialis gangeticus
AACCTGCCTATTGCCTTTTAACGCATTGTGTTTATCTCCTAATAAATGCACTTTGCTGAGTGGAACTCTTGTCTCCTCGTACGTCTTAACCCCGATCATGCCTTAAGCACAGCTGTTCATGTAACAGGAAGATAGGATTAAAATTCTAAAGGATCTTGATAAAGTAGAGAACTTGGAAATACGTAATGTGAAATTCAGCACTGGCAAATGTAAGGTGATGCACCTGGACAAGAAAAACCAAATCCACAAATACAGAATGGGGAATCAATGGTGTGGCTCTGGCACCGCCAAGAGCAAGCCAGGGGTTACAGTGAATCACAGACTCAACATGGACCACCAATGGGATACTGTCACAGAAACAAATAGTTTTGTATTCCCTTAACTTCTGTGCTCCTGACATGAGTTAATAGTACTCTTCTACTTGGTCCAAGTAACTGAAGTGTTGCATCTAGTTGTGGGTACCACTTTTTAGGAGGATGTAGAGTAATTGGAGAGGATTCAGAGGCTAGCAACAAAGGATGAAGGGAATGGAAGGCAATCTACATATGAAAAGGCTGAAAGAACCAGGTACATTTAGTTTTCAGAAAAGGAGATTAAGGGTGGGGAGCATGCTGGCAGTTTCTAAATATTTTAAAGGCAGTCATATAGAAGATATGAGAAAACCTGTTCTCCCTTGCCACCAAGGGCAGGACACAAGGCAGAGGGTTTAAACTGCAGCAAAGAGGATTTAGATCAAATCTCTAAAAAGCTTAACCATAAAAGCAGTACAAGACTGCCTTTATTAGAGATTATCATCCAGAGGAAGGATAGTTATCTATCAGGAGTGGTTCAGGAACCGTGAATCCTGCATCTGTGTAGTGCTTGGAAGGTCATGAAACATGACAGAATCTATATGCCAAAAGCCCTCCCGTCCGCTCAGCACAGTACTGGGCACACACATACCACCTCCTCACAAAACCTTTGGAAAGGTAAAAGAAAACAGGTATTAGGGAGGTGTAGACACAACTCTCTTACCCTGTACCATCAAATCTTCCTTTTGCCTTTCAATGTCACATTACTGGCACTCCTTTTTCTGAAATAAAAGGTCCCCAAATCTATTACATTTTTATAAACCTTTGACATCCGACCCCTAACTTTCGGAAATTTGGATGGGATTGGCGACTTTTCTCCTTGTTATTATTTACTTTTGGGTGCTTCTCTACACCAGACTAATGACTCTTTTGGTGCTTCCCATCACCAGAACTACCAGCAAATTTTGAAATAAAATCTGAAATAACTGCAGGTTTTGGCACCTCCTGGCAAAATTAGCTGAATATTTGCTGGAACGTTTTACCAAAACCTTGATGTCTTTGGGCTTCAAACCAAGTCTAGAAGGACCGAAATCCCCCCCAAAGGTGAAATCCAATATTCTGAAAATTTCACAGGACTACTAGACAGTCTTTAAAACACTGAAGTGGCAGTACTGCAACTGCGGCGCCAAGGGTCGCACTCAGTTCTGGGCCTTCAAGCAACTGCTGCAGTAGGTGTTCAGATTCCTTTGTTTTGCACGTTTTTTTGCTCTCCCCTTTTCTTTACAGTTGAATCCCTTGCAATACAGAACTACAAGCAAGCAAATTATAATGTCACTTGAGAAAACTTGCAACAGTGAAGTTTCCAACTTTTGTGCAAAATGAACATTAAGAAGGCTGAGCAATCATACTGGATTCTGGATAAAAGACATGACCCAAAGAGGCATGTCAACCTGCAGGTGGACAAAGGAATACTAGAAAGATTGGTTCCCAGAAGGAAAACTTAGGACTAAACCAATGTACTGTGACTGAATGAGTCAGAGTAGTTTTAAGGCTCGCAGTCCATAAATCACTGTCCTTGAAGAAAGCTCCTTGCCACTACAATTAGCTTTTCACCAGCATGTCTCCCCATGCCCTCATGGGCTGGCGCACATGCACACCAATGTTCAAAATGGAATTTAATTGCACTCTTCTCCCCAGTGGGAACCTTACCTTCTAACAGATCATTCTGGTGCAGCCATTTAGGCCGGGAAAGATACCACACGTGATCATCCACTTGGTTCCAAATTTCATTGTCGATGCTGGGAATAAAACCTCAGTCATAATAATACCACGAGTTAGCACACCCCAGAGCTGCTGTGCCAGCTCAAACTAGTTATGTTCTTTTGGCTCTGTGGTGGTTTAAGTTTTCTTTCCCCTTCCCTCTCCCTGTCCCCCCCAATCAAGGACACACATGGCTGCCCAAAAGCAGCAAAGCATTTCTACCAAAATTACTCTCCTTTAGTAACAAGACCGCAAAAGACTGAAACACACAACACTGTCTGCCACCACCCTACTTTACTTGATTGTCTTTTAATAACTACAATAAAGTTGTGCAAGGAAATAATATTCCACATCCTTGACTCTCCAGGGCAGAATATGGACAATCCCAAAGGAAAGTGGGCCTTAGCTGAATCTGCTACTTTGAGTAAAACAGGAAGTTCAGTCCTCTTTTATTGTACCTTTTTTATTTTTGAAAGCCTGCCCAAACAGTTCCAAGTTGAGTAGAAGCAAAGTTTTTGATGTCAAGGAGCCAAGATCTTTTGCCATGGTTTGCTGAATGAGGAAGGAAGAAAACTGTTTGTGCTCAGCTGTCCTTTGCTTCTCCAGCCTAGCTCTGAGCCAAAGAAGCAGGAAGAGGAGAAAGATGAATAAGTGAAAAGGGATAATGTTTATCTTTTAACAAAATCACAATGCTCTGCTCTCAGCTCTAGCAGCCAAGACTTGCTGTTGCATCTTTAAGACAGATAGTCTCTTCTCTGAGAGACGACAGGCTAATTATAGTGCTCCTGCCAGAGGGAACTCACACATGCAAACCATTATGTAAAATATAATTTTTTTCTTTAAGAATGCTCAAGATCATTAGACATGGTTTTTTCAATGCTAGAAAATCAAGCCAAAAATGAAAATAAACAGTTTCAAGTATTTGCAACATAATTCCCTCATGCATTTATGGAAATATAGTAAAAAGGCGCCCTAAAAATGTGGTTTGACATTTCATGCTGTTCTGTTTTTCTATTTTTCCAGTTCTCAACATTTGCCCTCTTGTCCTGTATCATTTCAGCTTTACTGCAGTTTGAAGCAGAGGATGGTAATGGCTGTGACTGTCCATATTCCAGCCTCAGAATAGCCAATGGGCAACAGGATACAGCACAAGGACTTGTAAATTATGTATCTATTATGATGTATACGTGTATGTCTGTACACACACACTCATGATATTATATACACACATATTATATAAATGCGTGTGTGTCTATATGTACATATACACATATATGTATACACATGTATATATTATATTAAATTCAGTATGGCAAAAATGTTGCAAATATGACAGAATCCTTCACTAAGATAATTACATGCATAGCACTGCTTACCCTAAAAATATGCTGTGCTCATTTATGGCTAAATAAATAATTTAGTTCATTTAACAACTAAGCAAGGTCTTATGAAGTCCACAATACATTAAGGGAGATCTGTTATTTCTTCTGCTATTTATATGCAATAGAAGGAGGGGGGGGAAATCTTTTGGTTCACTGTTTCATAAAGTCAAGGAAGAATCTTTCAGCAGGGAATATATAAAGTTTTGGAAGGTACAAATGGGACTATCCCTTTACTTTATTGTAATAAAAACTCACCAGAATGTAAATTTGCAAATTACTGTTTGTTCTTATTTTACACATTGCACTTTATTTCTCCTGACATCATATCATCTTCCTTGATTATTTAGTACTGGTGTCCAGTTCATGTGGCTAGCCAGTACGTGAATCTCCAGCCAGCATTGCCAAACCATTATTCATCCAACTAGAGGAACAGCATGCTGGCCACTCAGACACTTCTGGGGAGAGAAGCTATTCCACAAAGAAAAAAAACATTGTTCTTTCCAAGTGTTCTTCAGTCCAGAAGAGGGGTTATCATACCGTGCTATCTCCAAGCAACTTGCTTTTACAATGCTCATATTAAATCTAGAACGGATGCAGCTTTTTCTTTAAAAAACCCAAACACTTCCTTATTCAAATGCATAGTTACCTCCAGCTTTTACCAGGCTTATAAAACAAAGGATTATTTTAAGCATGGAAGTAAGCAACAGTGCGGTGTAATTAAGCAAGCAACTTCTGCTAAAACCCACAGTTCTAATCCAGATTCTCCTGATGCCCAATCCTGTCTCCTTGCTGTGTACAAGATGAACCTTTCTTCAAAAAAGCACGGAGAGAATTGAGAGAATTAAATGAAGTCTGCAGACCTTTAAAAATATAAAACTTTAAGCCTGTACCTGCTTAAGTGTGTCTTGGCATTTTTGCTTTGCAGCAACAGCTCCTACCCAAAAGCCCACTCAGCATGCGCTTAATTTTAAACATTCAAGTTAAGAATGCAAATAAGTATTTTACTTTTCTGGTGTTGCTCTTACCTGCAACGTCTGCAGTAAACATATCATATATTTAAGCTTACTTCCCTGTCACAACACTAATGGATGAATAAGTACTGGAGCCTTTTTAGACAACTGATTGTCATCCATCCACCCATCCGTCTATCCATCTACCTACCTACCTACAGATATACAGATAGCTAGCTATATCTATAAATATTTTAAGAATATGAATATGAATGTAAAAACAACTCAACTTAGAAAACAAAGTGGGCAAGACTTGCAAAACCAGTTAAAAGTGTTTTAGGACAACAATATTTTTTATTACTGCTGCCTAGATACTATGGTCTATAAACACCTAAACACAGTTTTCAAAACAACTGTATATTATTAAGCAGGCAAAATGAACCTTTCAGTGTATTCTGCACACTGTACAGTTCCATAATGAATGACCAGGTAATTGGTCCTCAGAGAACAGTCACATATAAGGGAAAAGATTCTAGACCAGGGCGGGAGGCAAAAAGAGGTTAAATCGCTTACAACCAGGTTTTTCCTCGGTTTTAACTCATATGTGATGACATAAAACCCAGAAAAAACAGCTCCAAGTTGAAAATGATTTAAATTTGCCAGCTCTGAGCATTTCTGGAAGCTTGCCAAGCTTAATTTGGATTTAGGCATTTCAAAGTTTGCACAGCTCTAACTTTAACCTCTTGCAGCCTAAAAAGTGGACTTGGTAATGCACACAGAAATATTCCACATAATTCAACACAACTGACAGTGTTCTCAAGGTACCCAGCATGGAATCAGAAAGTTTGAGTTGTTTCACTCCAGAAGAGGGTGGTGCTGTGTCTCTATTAGTAAAGACATCCACGATTGAAATGGCTGATGCACCAATCTAATGTTTCGTACTGATAATGTGCAAAAGAGGGAATAGGACTCGTTTTCTACGGGAGTACACTTTTGGAGTTGTGCTTTTAATTGCCATTTGCAACTAGCTGTTGCAAATATTCAACAATATTTCAGCCTCTATACATTTTCAGAGGGAAAGATCCTATCTTTGAAATAAATAATGTCTAAACTTCACCTTCATAACAGCATATTTAGTCAGAGTACTATATTCTGACTACTAAAATGCACAGAACCTCTTTGTAGGAAAGTTATCTCACCATATCAGTCAAAATGTGTTGCTAATGAGGTTACTACTTAACAGAACCATAGAAAGACCTGGAGAAAAAAGAAAATATCCTGACAAATGTGTTGATCGGGAATGCTAATACTTTTTTCCCAGGGTACTATCTAAAACTCAAGTTTTTTGTTGCTTTTTGTTAAAATATGTTTTAAAAAAAAAGAAGTACTTTTGTATGCAGTGAAAAATCATAACATTGAAACATAAGGACATTTATCTTCTAACTATTTTTCCAGCCCTGTTCCAAAAAATGTGCTCGTTATTAAAACATTGCTATGTAAATAAAAATGTTCTGCTTTATAACTTACCTTCTCTTTTCCCTCCTTAGATGTACAATGCAGTCATTGTTTGTTAGATCACACTCATTCTCATAGCAAAAGGCTTTGATGTCACAAACCAAGTGCTATGACTTCATTTTATGTATACATTAGCAGGACACAAGATGATTGTGTTAAAATGTTTCTAGCCCACAAAATATACGTCTGGGACCAGATCCAAAGCCCAATGGGAGATTTGGATCAGGTCCCTAATTATCTTATGGCAAAGGAGGAGACCAAACTCAAATTATTAATAAGAGGGTTAAAAACCTTCTAATAGTCTACTTTCTGCAACTGTACAGTGTTTTATCAAAGACTCTCAGAGCACTAAAATATTAATCCTGCCAACAGATCTGGAAGAAGGTTGATAATATTTTCACTGTGCAACTGAATGAAAAAAAGATTGTGATTTGCCCAAAGGCAGATGGTAAATTAGTGGTAGGGGAGACACAAAAAATCCTTGCTCACAGGTATCTGCTCCAACTCCTGGACTAAACTGCAGCAGGCAATAAGGCATGGCAAAGAGGAAAATGGCTTAAATTAGTTTACAGCCAGTACTGCATCACATGCAAACTTGAAGACCTAATGCTGTCCCCTTAACTGCTTATGAATTAGTAGGATACAACCCTTTGTGCTGCATGGCCGTTGTGACCTGTCATCTGGATGGTTTTAGCAGGAGTAAAGATCCCTACCGATACTCAGCACATACTGTATGCTTAGATTGTTTATTAAGGCTAGGTGCAGGTGGTCAAAAAGCCTGAGGCGGAAGCGAGCAAACCTATCCGGGTTTCTGTAAGTGGCATAGGTTAGTTTGGAGGATGGGGGTAGGGTGAGGGTTAGGGTTAGGGGGATGCAGGCTGCCTGAACTGACCGAGGCCAGCAGGTTGGGGGTGCTCCCACATGCATCCCAGCAGGCCCCACAGGCTCTCTGGGCTGCTGAAGAAAGCTGATTGCAGCCAACCAGCAAGGCCACTCCCGATTAGCTGCTGGGTCTGCGTGGCAGAAGCCCGAGAGAACCTGGAGGGCAGGGCCTCCTGCGTGGTCGGATACAACAGCTGAGTGTGGGGGGAGTGCTGCTACGGCTCCCAGCAAAGGGAGGCTAATAGGGGGGCCGCAAAGACACCTGGGATACTGGTGGACAGTGACCTAACATGAATCGATAGGGGACCTGGTAGAGAAGTGTGAGGCACCAGCCTAACCTAAAACTATTAAGTTTGACTGTACATCAAACTAGGTCTATCTTAGACTAAGTTCTGCCATTTTTAAACCAGTCTGTGTGCACTGAACTGGTGTTCTGTTCCAGGTGTAGATATCGGTTTGTGTAATGTCTGTACCTGGCCTAAGAAGTTTACATATTCATTGTGCTACTTTTTCTACCCATATTATAACCTGGAAGAAAAAAAACAAAAGGTTTTTCTGTGCAAATCACTGCTAGGTTCTCATAGCTTTACAGTGGTGTGGATTTAAATACCAAATGCAGATGTTTAGCTATTACACAGTAAGTTAAATTGCAAGTAAAATATCCATGTGTTTCACCAGATGCCAGTGGAAGTGCACATCACAGCCCCTCAGACTTGCTTTTATCTGTTTCTCTGACTATGGCAAAGCTGTTTTGTCTAATAGTCTTAAAATAGGACTGGGAGCAGGAACACTCTCTATGCCCATTGGATAGCTACTTCCTCTGTTTCAGTTTGCACATCTGTACAATGGGGATAGTAATTTTTGCTATCGCATGCCATACTGGGATTAACTGGTTAATGTTGGAAGAGATGTGTTATACCTATGTAAATACCTATGATCTTACAAATGATCTTAGTAAATATTTTTACTTGGAGTGCTATTTCTGAAAGCCCTGGTACTAGTACATTTTAAGGATTCTTTTCAGTGAGGGGAGGAAGAGTTCTGACTGCAGAGTCAGCACAGAAGGTGAAACAAAAATGAGGGGAGAAAGGTAAGATTTAACAGTGTTTAAAAGTGATGCCCTCCTACAGTCTCAGCTATAGAATAAATTAAAGAAGGAATCTTTCAGATCTTTTCAGTCTGGACTTTTGTCTTGCCTCTGAATAAATATGTTTGTATGTGCTATTTGACACAGTGTGTGCACATTCAGCTTTTAATGCATTCTCACGTGCCTGTACAACAGAGCTTATAAAATTAACCTACTTTAGATCTGCACTCAGTTGTCACATGGAAGTCATTTATATTAGGGCTGTGTGATGCTTCAGGTGCTGATTTGATTTGGAGGAGATTCAGCCCAATTTGGTGGCTGAATCTCCAAATCTGAATCGAATCAGGGGACCAATAAAAAGGCCCAAATTGAGCTGAGGTTCTCCGAATCTTCGCAAAAGATTTGGAGAGCTTCAATGATTCAGGCAATTCCTGCCCACTGCAGCAGGGAGCTGGAGCCAGACTCAGAGTTGGTAACTAGGGGGCAGGGGAGGGGGAGCTGGAAGAGGGGGGAGGAGACCATGGGGGGACCCCTGCCAGGCCCCATCCCCTGCCTGTTCCCCCAGATCCCTCCAACCCCGCCTGCTCCCCCAGCTTCCCATGCCCTGCCCTGCCCGTCCCAGCTCCCGGTGCTTTAAAAAAAAAAACCCCACTCACTGGGTGCTGCCGGATTGTGGGGCAATCCCCGCTGCCCCGCGCTGCGTGAGGGGCTCTGCATGACCCCATTGAACCCCCCTCCCCACGGTCCCAGCTCCCCCATGGCTACCCCACCCACCCCAGCTGCAGCCCTTTAAGAAAAAAAAGGAAAAACCCCCAAACTCACCAGCTCCTGCAGCAGCTTCAGGGCTTTGGGGGACTTGTGGAAGAGCTCCCCACATGGCAGGGGGCAGTGGGGATCACCCCCTACTGGGCTGGAACTGGTGAGTCTGCTGTTTTTTGGTTGTTTTTTTGTCTCCTTAAAAAGGGCCAGAGCTGGGGCGGGCAGGACAGCCATGGGCAGTCTGGGACAGTGGGGCTGGGGGGGGCAGGGGACTCGTGCAGAGCCCCCCATGCAGCAT
>NW_017729028.1:37211403-37213647 GCF_001723915.1 Gavialis gangeticus
CTTACCATGGAAGTCCCACAGGGATCACTACCGAAATCCAAGACAAGAGACAGGACTAGAAGTATCACTAACCTATTTAAAAAGAAAATGGATCCGATGTATGTCCACGGTGAGGGACAGATGGGATTTAACTGTGATTCTCGTGTGTGTATGTGTTTACCATGAATCTTTAATTTGGGGCTGGGGGGGGCAGGGGACTCGTGCAGAGCCCCCCATGCAGCATGGGGCAGTGGGGACTGCTCCCCACTTGGCAGTACCCAGTGAGTCGGGGGGTTATTTTTCAAAGTGCCAGGAACTGGGGTGGGCAAGTGGGCAGGTAGGGCAGCAATTGCTAGCTGGGAGAGTGGGCAGGGAATGGGCATGGGTGATTCAGAGATTCAGTAGCAGCCGAATCTCCAAATCAGATTCGGCCAAATCAATTCGGGACAGTAATTTGAATCACCTAATCAAATTACTGTCCCTCAAATCAGCCGAATCCAAAGTGAATACTAGCCACTTTGCACAGGCCTAATTTATATATGCCAATGCAATCATTTGAGTGCAGAAGTGATAGAAAGCAAGTAAGTATCTTCAGTTGTTCATTTGTAATTTTGCATATATAATGTCATAAGAATGACAGGTCATAAGAAATAAGGAGTGCAAAGTTTGAAAAACTGGTGCACAAGTGTTAGCCCAGTGAACACACTGCTCTTGTTATTAGTAGAAATTACAAAAACAGGGCACAAAAGAATTATTTTAACCTCTAACAAAAATCTATAACCAGATCAGAGCTGATCTGATTTTCAAAGATGTCGGTGAGAATTAGGTTCCCAAAACTTAGCCTCTGATTTCAGCTCAAGGAACTAGAAAACCAGGTTCCTGCTTGCATGTTTTACTCCACTTGGTAGATAACGGCAATCAAAAACACAACTGCTTTAATTGCTGGTTCCAAACCCGTCAAAAAAACAACTGTCATAGCATTCACATGGGGAATTTTTCTTTGTTGAGGGAGCGGGATAAGCAGCAAAATAGGTATCTATGTGATGCTATTAAAGCTGTGTTTATAGCCTGATAAGCTTGTGTTCTACTAAGGAGAAGAAAAAGGCCTTCACACTTCCAGAAAACTGAACTATTTTATCAGACATGGTCTCTTAGAAAAAACAGTGAAAACATTAAACTCTGTCCTCTGGCCTTGTATATCAGAATGGTCAGTCTGCTTTTTTTTCTGAGCTAAATTGACTACAGGGAAGCAGACATAATACTGGATTTAATATCTGAAAATGTTCCAATATGCTTTTAAGCTTTGATTCAAACTGACAAAAACAAAAGTATGTTGAAAGAAGGAAAAAAAACAAAGGAAACCCACAAACAAGTGTGTGCGCCCGTCACGTGACTTCTTAACCATTCCTTGTCTGGAATCCACACAAAAAAAGAAGCGGTTAAAATAGGCGAGCAATGAAAAGGATTGTAGGCTTGTAGTGATTTTGGTAGGAAGAGACAGAAAAGATGTGAAATGTCTTTTTTAGGCAGGAGATGAATAAATGGGGGCGATAGAGAGACGCACAAAAATAAGAACTAGGAGACAGGAGATTAAAGGAGAGCTCTTATGCACTCTCTGACCAAACAGAAGAGCAAGAAGAGTCTAAAAATTGGAAGTCGTCATGCTCAAACTGGAAAAGGAAACTGCAATTTAACACATAAATGGCCTATAATAGTACCCACTGCTAACAGATATCATTGGGGTCAAGAGCTTAACAGGATTCCAGAAAAAAACATCAGACACTTCCATGGATAATCTAATCAGTCACAACTCAAATAGACAGGACAGCTTCTTTCCTTGAAGGGACTGACAAAACTGTGGCCAGGGTAGCTAGTTCACTATGCATGGATTCATCCTTTTGTCTTCCTCCCCCTCTTCCCTCAACCAAGGATCTTGCCCATGATATGCGCAAGGTTCCCTATTGTAACTATACTATACTGTACTATTCCCTATACCATCTAAGTGCCCTCAAGCATAATTCCGGGACCATCGCAGCCACAACATCACTCCAACACTAACAAAGCAACAGGCAGGTCAATGAAACATGGAAAGTGCTGTTTCTTGTCCCCAAAGACTCACCCTAAATTCACACATCAAAGAATGACTGAGGGTCCAAATGGACAACAAGAAAGGAAATAAAGGATAAGAAGGATGATAAGGGCCATGGACTCTTCATGCCTGAAGAAGGGGGTTTGTGCCCCAAAGCTTGCAAAGAACAATTTTCA
>NW_017729028.1:37218647-37231187 GCF_001723915.1 Gavialis gangeticus
ATGAAACATGGAAAGTGCTGTTTCTTGTCCCCAAAGACTCACCCTAAATTCACACATCAAAGAATGACTGAGGGTCCAAATGGACAACAAGAAAGGAAATAAAGGATAAGAAGGATGATAAGGGCCATGGACTCTTCATGCCTGAAGAAGGGGGTTTGTGCCCCAAAGCTTGCAAAGAACAATTTTCACAACTATTTAGTTGGTCTAATAAAAGATATCACATTTACTCAAAGAACCTTGGCCATGGACAGGGGTTCATTTCTACTGCAGGAGCATACATGTGATCTAGTCCCCTGGTTGGAGGGCTATGCAGGTGAGCTCTCCAGGCAGGGGGCACTAGGTGGCTACCCCCACAGGGAGCACATTATTTGACAGTGACCTCTCCCTGGCATGGGGAGGGAGCAGGATATCACCAGGCAGTCCCCCAATTCTTAAAATCACCCTGTGTGCATCTGGGAGTGCGAGGAAGTGGGGCCAGGGAGAGCCTCCACACCCCCAGTTCCTGACTCCCCAGCTTTTCCATTGCCACGTGTGCTGCCTAGGTGGGCAGCTCGTGCAGTTTTTAAATCTGCAGGATCTGGACCTGTGGTAGGGAAAACTTCCCCAGCCCATTCCCAGCCCTGTGGGAGCTCTCCCCAGCACAGTAACCGGCCAGCTTTAAATGCTGCCCATGCCACCCAGCTGGGTAGCGCAGATGGCAATTTCAAAGCCTGCAGTGCCAAGAACTGGGGATGGGGAAGCTCTCCCCACTGCAGTTCCTGGCCTCGTGGGCTTTCAATACCATCCTCAGAGGGAGGCTGACACTTGGAAGATCTCTCACAAAGGCAGCATGACTCCCGTTAAGAGAAATCGAATAAACGCTTGTACACTCATAGTTGGTATTGGGATAGTGGCAACTCTCCCACTAGAAGCATAAAACCTATATGTGACCAAGACGATCAGTCATCATGCAGTTAGTTACTCAACACAGCAAACGACAGTTTGTTATTAACCTAAGCAACCTCAGGTAGCTCATTCTGGGGCTAATCGGGCCAATCAGGGAGATTCTCTCTTGGGCAATTTTTTTTTCACATGTCACTTACCTGGTTAAATTTATAGAATTGTGGAATGTGCAAGATGAATTGCATATTTTGGTTTAAGCAATAACACGCAACAGGCAGCACATTTCTGGACGATTATAGCATGTCTCTGGTGGTGTTTTAAGGCATGAAGCCAAGAGGATGGATGACTCAAGCTACCCACAATGTGCAATAATCCTTCGGAAATGCTCTGGATTGTCTTATAGCTATTATACAATGAAATGTATATTATGCATAAAAATAAGAAGTTAGATCTATGTACTTAGTAAGTGTTATTAGCAGCATTGGTACCATTCCTTACTAACCAACTTCAACCTCCGATTGAATCTATCCCGAGTCACCTTAAACTTACCATCTGCCCCTTCCACTTCTTCAAAATTGCACTCATTGAAGTCTCTATATTCTGTCTTTAATTGATCTAGAACACTCTTGTGGCTTTAGCCACCATGCATACAGCAATAAGTCAAAAATGTACTTCACTCCTGTTCCATCTTCCTCAACCCAACCCTACTTTTCCCACCTTTCTTCCTGGTTGGTCATCCTGGGGGACTCACCTTCACACTACATTGAACATGGCCAACACGGAGCTCCTGAACTGCCCACTAATGCCAACCCATTAAAAGGACATTGCTGCTTACGACTGTTTCCTTTCCCCTTCAGCCCAGGATTGTCCATACCAGGGAGCCTCTGCTATTATAGCTAGGCCAGCATAGCTGTGCCGGCCAAGCCTTCAGTCAAAATACAGCATAGGCCAACCAACTTGGTGCTTCTGCTGGCTTAGCTACACCACCTCCCTGAAAAACGCAAGTTGACTCGACAGAAGCCCTTTTCTGTTGGGACAGCTGTGTGCACACGAGGGATTTTACCAGCATAGCTGCATCAGCTTTGAGATGTGATCTATTCCCACAACCTAGCTGTTGTAACTATGCCAAAACAACTTTGTGGTGTAGCCCTGGCCTCTGTCCACGTCACAGTGTCCTTCCTACCCACTGACTCAATTTTCTCCCTTTGTGGCACCAAAATGAAGCTTCTACCTCAGGATGTAAAGCCCTACAGGATGCTGCTTCTTCTTCCTTCTATCTCCCCATCTCCATTCTTTTAATGTGATCACTTTGCACTGTTTTGCCTTTACCCTTAAATATGGAACGCTCTCCCAGAATCTGCATACGAAATAGCCTTCCTTCAAATATTTCTTTAAGATCCACATTCATATCTTCAAAAAATTGCCAATACATGACAGAAAGGCAAAAGAACAGTGGAAATACAGTGGGACCATATAGATTGCCCGTACAATACAAAATCTTACCCGCTATCCGCATTCTATTTTTATTTTCACTGATTATTAACTTTTGCTTTAAATTATAGTGCAAACAATTCTAGTGGGAACCATTGCATTATAGGCCCGATCTCTGGCTCACCGACGTCAGGATATGAACACACACTCTAGGCCAGGCCATACATGTGCATACAATGCTAAGCTTACTGCGGTTCCAGGCCTGACTGAGACCACTAGATCCTGGTGCAATAGAAAGAATAATAAAAATAAATCAGAAATTGCCAGCTGTGTCTACAACTCTTAAGCCACTTTCCTTGTGATCATTAATTTTCCAGCACCTCAGAGTGCTGCTTTCTTCCATACAAATCTGTTTGAATGCATGCTTCGTAAGTAAACATATATATATTTCAGCCACTTATTTCTATAACCCTCACTTCGGCACTACTTAAATGGAAAGGGAATAATGAAGCAGTCTATTGTTTATTTGTTTATTGACTACATGGGTTAAATACATTTAAAATGCATAATTTATTTAGAAATTATACTATACATTCCCTTCATTCAGAATACGATTTTCACTGTAGTTTTTCATCTGTATGACAAGGACAAAAATCTGCCAAAACAAAAAATCTAGAAAGCATTTTACTAACAATTGTTATAAGCGTCACATTCAGGTACCCACAAGTGAAAATGATCAGAGGAAAAATATTTCTCTATTTTCTTTCAATGTGCTTACTTCGTATAATTGACAGTGCTTTTCTTATAGATTTGTTATTTCTCTTGTCTATTATTATCCTTTGTTTTGGGTGCTTCTTTCACACAACAATGAAAAGAAATAGATTTTACAAAGAAAGGAAAATGTGATTGAGAAACTGGCTAGGGGATTCAGAGACAGAGGTAATCTTTTAAATCAATTTTTACCTCATTTTTTAAAACTGATTAGATTTCAACTTGATAATATACCCTTTAAAGGATACTGAGATGCTGCAGTAGAGGAATCTATATATAATATAATGTATTATATAATGTCACTACATGCATTTTTAATATTGGAATTAACCAGAAAATGCATATCCACATTTCATATAGAAGAGCATATAGAAAAAAAATAAAAATCTCAGGCACTTATTGAGTGTCTGAATATAAACTTGAGTACTTATTAATAAGCTTGAATAATCAGTTAGAAAATGTCAACTTTATTTTAAAATTTTAACCTCTGCACCACCACATCTTCAGTAAATACATAAAGTGGCATTCTCTGAAAACCAGTGGCTAATGTTATGGATCCTTTTCAACTTGTAAATTATTACTGATCAGTGTTAACGATCAAACAAGTTGTCAAAGTAGTCAAAATAAATATTCCTTTACTTTTCAAACTAAGGGCCTGAATAGTTATAACCATCCTACGCTTATTTACATGCAAACCAGAAAAAAAGAAAAGGAAGAAAAACATTGTTAAAAAGCATGAAACAGCATGTAAAAACATTGTAAGGTTCAACTCTGCAACTGGAACAAGGCATGAAAACATCGGGTTGATGTTCTGGTCTTTTGCTTTCAAGCAGGAGAATATTTAGGCTTGGGGACTAGACTGTCCCTAAGGATTGGCACTGATGGGTTCTGGAGGGTGCCCCAACTAGCTCTCTTTGGCTTGTACATGGGAATGGGGGTAGCACTTAACAAGACAGGATTTTGACTAACTCCTCTTCTACCTTCAGTGGGAGGAAGGCGAAGGGAAAGCAGAGAGCATCAGTTTACCAAGTTTAGGCATAGGAAAGTCAACTGAAGTGTTAATGCTTGAATGCGTGGATTAGAGAGAAGTAGAAAGTAGATAACCAGCTTGGGCATGAAGTAACTCGATATGAGCAGATATCTCAAAAAGTGACCTTGAGGCCATAAAACAACTATTTACCAAGTCTCATTCAGTCTATATTCTGTTATGAAATTTTTAACTCAAAGCTAAATTAAGAAATGAGCCTCAACACCGAGTGGCTATAAGATAGCTTATCGGGCCTTAATGAAGCAACAGGCACATCTACCCACAAAAAGCAACAACCTATTATGAAATTCCCTCAGAAAAACACTAGAGTGGCTTTTAACTGATCAGTTTGATCTAATAGAGGTGTTTACTGACAAATTCCTGATTTCAGAACTAAGATTCCCAGTGGACTATTTTTGGAACTGAAGCCGTTTCACTGGGTAATCACTGCTACCTTCATAGAAACTCTGATTATTTTTAGTAATGCCATTGTCTTACCCGTGACTCACAATTTACTAAGCATTTGCTCATCATGAAAAGCCGAGAAAAAAAATTAGCAACTTGAACTTTTCACATAACTGATTGCAAATTCATGATTTTACTTCTTCATGAAAAACTATAACCCCTGCTAATGGAAGACTAAAGGCTTTAGCATGGACACCTCATGACAGCACATCCAAAGTATGAGGTTTTTCCAAGGCAACATAACTTATTTTTTATAACAGTTTTGTGCTGACTGTATATTGAGTGAAGTTGACACTCCAAAAATGTCTAGCTCAGACCAGCTCTGTTGACACTCCAGTGGTTGACTGCACATCTGCTACGATCCTTCCTATTGGGGCCTTGTGGTGACAAAGGATTTAGCAGAATTCACAGATTCACTGAAATCTGGCACAGCCGTGCTGCGAGCACTTCTGCTCTGGCCTCGACTTTGCAACCTCTGGGCTGTCAACTGTGCACGTTAGCACCTGTGCCAGCCCAGCCCCCATTTACTGTGATGATTAGATTAACTAACCTGTACTATAAACTAGTTTCATGGGACACCTCCAGCGTGGTTATCAGGAGAAAAAACTTGCTCACACTGGTAAGGAAAGCGTGCTTCAACCATAATGTCGACAGGGCTTGTTTGCATCCTGAGACAGTCCCTGCCCCAAGGTTAACAGTCCAAGATGAAACAAAAGAATACGAATACTAACAGAAAGGGGAATACATGCAAACAAGGCAATATTGAAGAATTGATGGGAAGCCATCTCTACACAGCAAGCTGTTTGCAGGCATTATGACAGCAAGAGAACTGTAAAGAACAATGAATGGCTATGGGTAGTTCTCCCCAACAAGCTGGAAAGCACAGGAGAAGCACAAAGGTGTTCATGAAAAACTCCCAAGAGATCAACCTCCATGAAATGCAGGGGTTTCAAAGGAGTGCAGGAGCCTATTCTATTTATTTTGAATCTCAATTTTTCTTTAACTAAATACATGAAATAGGAAGGTTGAGGCTGTTTTTCTAAGTGCTGTATTAACACTAGGGTGCAATTCTAGGATTTTCACATTCTTTCCCTGGTAAATTAATTTAATTAAATTTAAGAGTGAAGGTACAGGGGAGGAAATGGGCCAGGAAATGTGGCTTTGGTCACCGTTTTGAGCTCGTGCAAAAAACTATTGCAAAAAGCTATTCCTGGCTCCTGGTACTGAATTAGCTGTGGTGGTCACAGCACCATGCCTACTGCACAGGTACCTGCATTTCTAAAATGATTCTATTACAGGTGGTGAGCTTCGCAGCCAGGGCAATAACTAGATAATCGTCCTTTAGTAGCACAGTAGCAACTATCAAACACGTTTCAGAATTCCAAGCATGCAACTATTGCTGTAATGAGTGAAAGCCTCGTCTTTGCACCTGTAAGTTGCAGGCAAATTAAGAGAGCAATTGCACATTAGGAGTTTTGTAAATCAGGCTGCAATGTTGAGCCATCTATTCAAGCTGTATGCATATTCATTTAAATAAAAACTGAGCCAGGATATTTCAAAGTAGTGTTGGCCCCAATTTTCATTTAGTGATTTACGTAAGGAAAATGTGTGGGTGTATATATAAAGATTGTATACACACACACTAACATCTTGTAATGCAATATGTTTCTGCTATACTGAATCCAGACTTCCTAACAGCTGCATATTTTAATATACATAAACCCATATTTGAAAAATAATAAAATGTATTAGTTTTCCAAATTAGGCATTTATGATCCAATTTAGGAGAGTATTACATCTTTAAAACTTTTAAAAGTCCCATTTTGATAAAACATCCCTATAAATGAGTAAATCAGGATAACAAGCATCTGTTGCTGCGTTGTTTTTTTTTTAATGGGGTAATAAAATAATAACACATTTTATAACATTTCACAACAATATAAAGTATTAAAATTGAAACTGATATTGAAAAATGTTCTCATGGTCCTTTTTATTTTATTTTTCCACTATGTAAAAGGTTACGTTACTTAGCAGATTAATATTAATTCATCTTAATTATGTTGACACAATGAAAATGTGCCAATGACATCCAAAGAATGGAAATAACTTGTTATTTCCACTACGGCAATTAAGGTACTTTATTTAGCATCCTTTGTTCTCAGTGTACAAGTCGTATGTGAAATGGTAAGCAGGCGTGGATAAAGTGTATACTGAGCAATAACCCACATCTTCAGGTGATGTAAAAATTGGCATCAGTCATTGACTTTTCTGAGTTAAATAGGTTGCATCTACATGTCGCCCTACGTTGCCACTGTGACTCGTAATGTTGCTGTATGGCTACTTTCCCACGCTGTGCTGTGTAATAAAGTGCTAAAGCACGGTGCAGTAACAACGTCGCCGTAGGGTGGCATGTACACAAGGCCATTGCTAGTGAAGTTCAGTTCATCTAGCTCATCATCCAATTCAAAAGAACTATATCTTTTAAAAGTAGATAGAACAAGAACAATTATCAACCCTGTGCTAATGATTTAAGCGATCTCAGAATTTGTCATCTAACACAATAGTGACAAATGCACAATGAACCTTATTATGGCAAAAGTAAACTCTTGCATTTAGGAAGATGACAATAATGCAAAGGGCATGAAATAGCTCATGTAATATTTGCACACTGGGACCTCATGAAACCAAATTTAGTAAACTACAAACTTGTAGTTGAGGCAGATTTGCAGGTTGGCAGTTCAGTGAAGCAGAGAGCAGTAAATATTCCACTGCATGCTTTGTAAAATACAATCCCTAGCTTCTAATGCCAGTGGGACATTTATACGGACTTGCATGAATTCTTCCTTCATGTCAATAGCTGTGGATTCAATATGGGCATGTATTTTAGAGAAACTTCCAGTTTTAACTAAAACATTTCCAGTGATAGAGAATCCAGCATGGAGCTTGAGTAAGAAATGTTAATGGTTAGTAACTCCCATTGTAAAAAAAATAATGTCCTGCTAACTTGAATTGGTCAATCTTAAACTTCCAACCATTGGATCTTGTTACGCCTTTCAGTGCTAGACTACAGAGTCTTTTATTACTAGAGTTTTGTTCCTGACATAGTACGTATAGTCTAGGGCAGGGCTGTCCATCTGGCAGCCTTGTGAGCAGCTAACGTGTAGACTGTGAGCCCGAGTGGCTACCTGCCCCCTGCTGCGGTGTGGTGGGGACGGGCCCGGGCTCTGTGTGCTGCTGGCACAGCACATGCAGCAAGAATGATCCTGGGAAACTGTTTGCTACCAATGTTGAAGCCCACCCAACAGGGGAGGGGGACTTGTCTGTCACCAGCGCAACCTGCATGGTAGGAGAAGAAGGAACAAGGGAGGAAGATGTACCAAGGGGAGCCGCCACTGCAGCACTTGGCCCTGAGATGCTGAAATTGGACAGCCTTGGACTAGTCAAATAACCCCTTAATCCTTTTTGTATATTTATTTATTTTGCTAAACCCAATATGTTAAGCTCCCTGCATCTCAGGCTAAGATATATTTCCCCAAATATATTATCGCCTTGTGACTACTTAAATCTTCTCAATTTTTCAGCATCCACATCGACACCAGACCTGGAGGTGCTGTTCCAGTTGTTATGGCATAGTGCCACATATAAAACCTCTCCGCGCCTAACACAGATGTATAAATGAGAGACTAAGGCAGGGGTGGGCAAAATGCGGCCCGCCAGGCCATTCCATCCAACCTGCAGGAGACCTAAAAAAATTCAGAAAATTAATATTTATCTGCCCCTGGCTGCTTGCCATGCGGCCCTCAATGGCTTGCCAAAACTCAGTAAGTGGCCCTCCGCCCAAAATAATTGCCCACTCCTGATAAGGTAATACCAGTCCACAGTCATTCTTCCCAGGGCAGTTATCCACACCTGTAAAGTATAGTCTATGTTTTTTGTTCCTAGATATGTGGTCTATTATGTAGCAGAATTACAACTGAAAATGTTTTTTCCTGTATTCAGCTCCCTAATCAGTCCAGGTTTCTCCCTACCAGTGACCTGTACCCTTAAGTATTTTCTAATCCCCCTACCAACTTATCAAAACTGTCTAATGGGCAAATGTTAGTTTAACTGCACCATGGGATCAGAATAATTTTACCTCAGACCTCAAAAACTGTCCATCCTGCCATGCTGGATGAGTGAAAAGATGTACAATTTTGGAGATCTGGATAAAATTCCTCAGATCCTACAGTGCAGCGGTTCTCAACCTTTTTTGTACCAAGCCCTATCTGTAAACATCAATGGCCAGTCCCGACCCAGTGTCCCTCCACTTTCTTGTCTGCTCATGCAGAAACCACTACCATCATACCTATGTCTCAAGCTCATAACCTGGACACCTTCACCTCTGACTTGCCTTCACGTCCACACATTAAAACCATATTTTAAATTTTCACAGTATTTTGTGCGTATCAGTTTTAAGAGATGGGCTTCCCAAACCATACACACAGAGCTAAAATTCTTCTCTAGGGTGTCATCATCTCCAGTTGTGTTTAATGATGTTTTCTGACTTTCACAAATGGTAGGAGCTTCCTGTTAATCTATGTAAAGCGATCTCATTATTCTCCTTCAAATCCATCCCTAAGCTTTGCATTCATTTTGCTAGAAAAAAAATGTAATACTCATTTTCTACGAATAGAAAGATGAGAAAGTAAATAGGAATTTATTATTTACTTCCTCTCACAAGAACTAGAGGTCACAAAATGAAACTAGTAGGCAGTAAGTTTAAAAATAACAAAAGCAAGTTTTTTTTTTCACACAGGATGCAATTAAAACATGGAACTCACTGTCCCCAGATGTTGTGGTAGCTGACAGTTCAGCTAGATTCAAAAACAGATTGGAGAATTTCTTGGAGGAAAGGGGCATCAGCACTGTTAAGCAGGAGAATTAGGGATGCAGTCTCTAAATTAGAACTTCCTAGACCTTAAATGCTGAAGGCTGCAAGTGAGAGGAAGAGTAGAGAGAAAAAAAAACCCTGGTCATACCCAGTTCACTCAGACTGGGCAAGATGAACCTATGGGCTGACCCAGCAATTGGCAACTCTTATGTTCTTATTTCCAACATAGATGGATCTGAACAACTGATTTTATATTGAGGGCCCCATGGCGCGTGACCAAGCTGTTGAACACCCACTGTTCTCTTCCTACAGGAATCATTATAGGGACTCTAGTCACAGACAGCAGGATGGATGAATTCTGTTCTCATATTGTTTTTGTAACTTGTATGGAACCAGAATACTGTGATGGTAAAATGTACAAAAATCTCATAAGCCAATAAATAAATACAAAACTTCTTGAAGTGAGGGCAATCGTTGTCTGCCCACGTTGCATCTTCCCTTTAAGCACATACCAAATTGTAAGAGCACCAACACAGCTACTTTGAGAACAGCACTCTGAACCTATGACTATGCGTCTTTACTCAAAAGCTCATATACTGTTTTCATATTAATCTCATTGTCTTGTACTAAGGACAGGTTACGGTTAAGTATTCTTCTTGCAGCCAGAATATTTAGTATTTGGGTTATTTCTATTGAAAAAAAGTGTCAAGCAAGATAAACACATCTCATTTCCAAGCGATTCACGTTGAATAAATTCTACATGGAAACTGCTTGCTCCCAGCAGTTTTATCACCTCCTGTTATAAAACTAACACATATAGATCCCTTGAGCCTTTTGTTCTTCTGTTGTTCCAGTCCTTTATGATCTAAAATGGCAATCCTGTCAACACATCATCATGTTTAGAATATAGCCAGGTCTGTGTCAGCACTCTACTATATTTAGATTAAATTTGCTACAACCTGATTTCTCCCAGTAGGTTGCAGGTATCTTTGCTTAGCTCTAGAGATATTAATAAGCTGGTGGTAGCAGTTATATGGAGACATTTAGTGTGCAATGATTTCTCTTGCCAAAGGTGAGAGTGAACACTACTCTGGCTGATAGATCCATTGCTAGAAGTACCACGATTTAAACTCAACAAAGTTGGAGGCATGAAGTTCTCAGTAGGGGCCCTTAATAATGAAATTCATTTTCAAGGAGTACAAGAGAATAAGCATGCCTTGACCACTGTGCAACTTTCCAAGTACAATCGAGAAGCATTCTTCACAAAGGAAGGGCCACATGTGTGTCCTAAGTATCTTCAAGGCTTTGAACAGTTTCCTTCTGAGTGAAAGAACATTAAGCTCTATTTTATTTAATGCAGTTGTTAACTGAGGTAGTTGAAAGCACCAGAAATAATAATAAAATCATTGTTCATTCTTGCATGTTTAAGGAGGCAAGGTAGGGGAAGCATGATTACATCTTTACACCGTGCAAAGAAATTGATTTCCAAGAAGGAACTGAGCAGGATGGTGCAATTAGCAGTCATTGTAGGAATTCTGTGAAGAAAAACTTTTCATTTGATATCAGGAATATTTTCTTGACAATGAAATGCATTTGGCTGTGGAACAATCCATCCTTTATTATGAGAAGTCCCTTTGCTTGAGACTTAACAGTAGCTTGAGAACAATGCTACTAACTGTACAGTATGAGGCGATGCAACACTGAAGGAGGATGGACTGGATATCATCAATCTTTTCAATCTTTAGATTTTGTTTTCATCTTTTGGGGGCTCTCCCTCCATTTTCTCCAATGCTCATAACATTCTCTAATTTCCCAGCCAAAGCATTATTGATCTAGACCTGCTCCCTATCTCGATTGTATTGTCCACCAGAATCAATAGGATTTCCAAAACTTTCCTTTGGAAAGTTGTCATGTCTTAAAACTTGCAATGCCTGGAACTTGATCCTTTTTTTTTTAAATCACATCCCATTTTACACTCCTTGTTACAACCATCTGTACCTGCTTCAATAAATATTCTCATGCTTGCATTAGAGTACCTTTAAACAATTATGCCTCACTTCACTTTCCACAACTATATTATATTATGTATACTTAGCTCTTTTTAAACTGTACTTCTACAACCAGAAATGGTTGAGGCAAAGAGGGAAATATTTTTGCACCTATTTTTGCTGTAATTTTACTCTAATTTTCACTAGACCTTGCCTAGCCTTATATTTGCCTGAGTTAAAGTTATGTTTAAAAAGTCATCTCTTCTTTCTTGCAGTGGGAATGTTTGTATCCATTCAGTTCCAACCAAAATTACTCCTTTAACTTCTCCCTTAATAGCATAAAGAGAACTATACTTCTTCCATGTAAAAAGGCCTACTATAAACTTAACATAAGCTGTGCTATATCTGTAATCATCTGAACAGCCGGGACTATTCACTTTTGGCTTCCCTATTTCACAAGCAGAAACCAAGATACCACCAAGATTTATCCAACTGGTTAATACTCTTTTTTTTAAAAACTCTTTTGACTTCTTGCCTCTATTAATGTTAAAATGAGGAAAAAATGGGGGGATGGGGGATTACTTATGTAAGCGTTCACTACTACCCTTCTATCATGCACTCAGCTCCTATTGAATATCTACTGGGCTTCCACCACACACCCACAGCAGTATAAGACTCAGCTATTTCACTGGATTCACACACGTCTAGTTGCAAACCTGGGCCGTGTGTAGACGAAACAAGGGGCATGTGTGCATGACACTTTAATGCTGGCTAAATGCTTTTGCACCACTTTAATGGTGTCGGCGTTTGCATGCCTCGGCAGCATACCGCACATTAATTCCAGATGCTGTAGGAAATTCGGTGGCGTAATACACCTTAAATGACTTGGGGCACAGCAAATTAAAACTCCGCTGAGACGTTTTAGTTTGCTGTCCCTACTGCTGTATAGTGAAGCACCAGGCTCCGTGCAACTCAGGGGCTCTACAGGAAGCCCTGCAAGCAGCCTGGCAGCAGCTCGGGAAGGCAGGCTCCACCCAAGAAAAGCGGAGAGCCTGACTCCCTCCCCCCTTCCCCCCCCCCCCGGGCCTGCCCGCCTGGGCCGCGGG
>NW_017729028.1:37231564-37299340 GCF_001723915.1 Gavialis gangeticus
CCCCCCCCCCCCTTCCCCCCCCCCCCGAGCCTGCCTGCCTGAGCTGCGCGGGGGCTTGGTGCTTCCCTCTGTGGCTGCAGTGCCCCCCATGACCACCCGAGCTGGGTGCCTGTGGGTGAGTGCCACAGGAGCGTGGGGACCCCCAATGTGCTCCCCAGTGGACCCAGAAGTGGACAAGAAGTGCTTCTGTTCTGCTGCCGAGCGTGCTGAGGACCTCCCCACGCTCCTGTGGGACGCTCCATCTGCCCCAGCATCTCAGCATTCACAAGCCTCCTGGTACCGTGATGTATGTAGAAAAAACATTTAAGGCTGTGTCTATGTCTGAATCATTGAATCTTTCCAAATCTCTCTGAATCAAATCAGAGGGTTCTGATCAATTCGGAGAAATTAAAGGGTTGCCCGATTCAATACGGATTTGGGGATTCAGCTGCCAAATCTTCGCCGAATTGAATCAGTGACCTAAGCTTTGCACAGCCCTAGTACAAATATATTTCATGCATATATACTATAGGGCTATAAAGATAAATTACTGTCAAATCAAAACATGGATCCAGAATTCATTAAACAGGTGTGTGTGATTATATAGGTATACATTATGACAATGCACCTATTAGATACATGCATCCTTTTTTATACATATATATATACATATATACACACACACACACACACACACGTACATATGTGCCTAGTATTTATCCTAAATTATCTCCTAGTGGTGCAGTGCAATTAAAAGAAAAAAAAGATTTTGAAAAATATAGGGCTCTTCAAAATACAGGCAAACCCCACTTAGTGCTCTTAATTGTTTCTAGAAAAATCGAGCGTTCAGCAAAACAGCGTTAAGCAAAACTCATTTTCCCATAGGGTTTAATGTAAAAAACTATAACTGGTTCCTGCGCTCCTCCTGGCCCTGGCCCTGCTGCTCCCGGCAAGGCACTGAGCAGGTTCCACCAGGGAAGGCACCGGCTCCTCCTGGCCTTGTTGTTCTGCCGCCATGATGGCCCTTGCACACCTGTGCGCAGCCCCAGCCACCCCGCCTGCAGGACCCGAGTTGGGGACCTCCCCACCCAGGGATTAACAGTGAAAAGGCAGGGTTTAACGGTGAGCAGCAGGGCTCCGATGGGTGAGTGCATGACTGGAGCAGAACAGGTCACAGGCTGCAGCCTGGGGATGGTGGGAGGAGGGGGGCGGCGCTCCATGGGGTTTGTTCCACTGTGGCCTGGGGCAGGGGACACTGCACACGTGACCTTGAGCACTGGCTCACACCGGCCCAGGCTCCGCATTCCTGCCAGCCTTGGCCTCAGGCCCCATGCTCCTGCAGCCCGGCCAGCACTAGGCAGCAGCCCGTGCCCCGCGCTTGTGCCCCCCGCTGCCCCTTCTCACCGCTCCTCCCTGCCCACCGGCTGCTCCACCACCATGTGCTGGAGCGGACCCCAGGGTCCTGTCACTCTGCCCTGGGCCCCACCGACCCAGGCTCCATGCTTACGCTGCCCGGCCCCTGGCCTGCCCCTTCTAGCCACTGCTTCTCCCTGCCCTGGCTCCTGCCACCCCACCCTGGGCCCCGCCAACTGCCACTCACTGCTCGACTGCTGCTGCCACCACTGCTTCTCCCACACACTGAGCGTTATAACGAAACCGCTGAACACTCATTGAGACCAGGTAGGTATTTTTAATGAGCACGATAGCGAAACTGCACTAAGTGCGAGTTGCCTCTATTCTTATAATAGTGTTGGAGGCCCCAATTCAGTACATTTTTACATCCCGTTGACATCAACCAGGCACGTAATGTTAAATGTATGATTAATGTCTTTGGTGAAACAAAGCCTAACAAAGCAAGCTGGGTTTTTGGTTGTAGCCATGTTGGTGTAAGGACACAGGCAGGCAAGGTTCTTTGAGTAGAGGTGATATCTTTTATTAGACCACCTGAGTAGTTGGAAAAAAGTTCTTAGCAAGCTTTCTGGCACAGTCACCCTTCTCCAGACACAGGAAGTCTCTACTCTCCTGAGACTCAAAGGAATGAGAGAAGCTAAGTGTAGCAGGATGTCAGTGAGAATGCAAATGGGTAGAAATTAGGAAAACAAAAGGTAAAGCAGGGAAAGGAGGAGTAAAAAAGTAGGCGGAAAGAAACCCAAAGCTGAGTAAGGAAGGCTCTACAGAGGTAGTAATACAAGGTGGAGAAGAAGCTGTCTGTGAAAAAAGGAAAGAGCTGAAAATTAAGACGACAAAGGGCAGAAAAGTGACACATTACAACCTGCCTGACATCCGATTCACCTGGCACCTGCCAGACCTGACCTTTTACATTTTTCTCTCCCCCCTTCCCCCTCTTCGTTTTCTGCCCTTTGTCTTCCTAATTTCCAGCTATTTCCTTTTTCACTGAGGAAGGGTGACTGCGCCCCAAAGCTTGCTAAGAACTTTTTTCTAACTACTCAGTTGGTCTAATAAAAGATATCACAACAAAGTAAGCGGCACATCAGTATATCAGGATCTTAAAAGTTAATTTTATAAAACTAAAAAATGGATTCAACTACTCAGGGGAGAACAGGAAACCAAAAACACAAACAAGTAATTTGAAAACCTGTTTATCTGACAAAAGTCTGATATTGGTGCAGTGGGGAAACGATCACAAACTACTGCCCAGTTTGAAATCTGTTTCCTTCAACTGGAGCAGGGAGAAACAAGTTGCTGTTGGCTCATTTGCACTGAGGAATTGTCCAGCCACAAGTTGATCTGCTGAAAAAGCAACTCTTCAGGAAATTCTGACATTTAAAATAAAATAGGAAAGAAAAATTGTACAAAGTTCAGCACCTAACAAGAAATGTGCTGCAGATGGGAAAATCAGGCTCTATAGTAAACTGAAACTGCAAGTCTAAATATACACACATGCATGCATGATAATTTGTGAACTGCAAGAATATGATAGGCTTTCAGCTTTTCACTTTAGAATACAGGTTAGTAAAAATGTTCCAGCATTTCACCCCGAAGGACAAAGTGTGACATTATCCATTGTCCGCAGCTGGTGAGTTAAAATTCTGTTTTTGGTACTTTGAAATAGTGTAAGAGGCCCTAATTAGAATCAAGGCCCCGTTGTGTTGGGCATGATACCAAAAATATTCTACAGTTAGTCTCAGCTCCAAAGAATCAAAAAAGCCTTGTGTATTTACATTGCAGGCTGTCTAGAACAAGGACGAGGTCTTCCCTGTGTCTAACACAATGGGGTCCCAATGTTATTTGAAGTCTTGGGGTGATACCGTATTTTAATTTGCAAGACAGATAATGGAAGCAGGCTGAGAATGTCACTTTTTTCTCATCAGTCTGATCTCTGTAAACTTCTATCAAGGTACCCAAGGGTGCAGGTTCTCTCGAATTCTGGAAAAGATTTTCACCTACAGAATATTGACCGAAGGGCTCAGGTCTACCTGCTGAGCCCCTTCAAGTCCCACTCACTTCAGTGGCAGATAAAGACACTTCTCACTCTCCAGAAGTGAATCAGCTACGGCTGTGCAAAACGGGCCTTATCTGATTTGGATTCGGCCCGAAGCGGGGACAGCGATTCGAGCTGTTGATTCGGATCACTGTCCCTGATTCGATTCGGCCGAATCAGAATCTGAAGATTTGATGCTGATTTGGTGAATCAGTGATTCAAACACAGATACAGCTTTAAATGTTTTTTTCTATGTACCTTGAGGTAGCAGAGTGGCTTGTGATTGCTGCAGTGCTGGGGCAGATGGAGCATCCCACAGCAGCGCGGGAGGCTCTACAGCGTGCTCGGCAGTGAACCAGAAGTATTTCTAGTCCACTTCCGGGTCTGCCAGGGAGCACACTGTCATCCCTCTCCGTCCCCCGTGCTCCCCTAGCTTGGCCTTCAGCTGCAGGGGGACCCCGGGTGCCCCCCAGACCCAGGAGGCACCAGTTGCCGAGCTGGGGGGAATGGGGGGAACCCCCTGCATGCTCCCCAGTGGACCGGAAGGTGGACGGAAGTGCTTGGTCTGCTGCCAAGTGTGCTGGGGAGCCCCCCATGCTTTTGTGGGACACTGCATCTGCTCCAGCACTGTTCAGAGCCCCTGCTACCTAGAGGTATGCAGAAAAACCATTTAAAGCCGTATCTATGTCTGAATTGACAAATCTGTCCAAATCTCTCTGAATCAATTCAGAGAGATTAAAGGGTCCTCTGATTTGATTCAGATTCAGAGATTTGGCCACCGAATTGGGCCACCTCCCTGCTGAATCAGATCAGGGACCGAAGCTTTGCAAAGCCCTAGTATCAGCATCACAGGTTCCAAGTGAGAAATGCTATTCCCAGAGGCTGCATGAAACAAAATAATGCTTGTCCTGTACACCCCATGAAATAATGCTAAAGCTGTGTCCAAAGGCAGGACTCAATCAAGCAAAATGATTGGTGTTGGGTAGCCTGTACACTGGGACTGGCAAAGGTCGTTTTTAGTTAAGGTTTTCATCAACAATTAAAAATAATGCTTGCCACTCTTTTAATGTCATTCACTGGGAGCCCCTAAACTGTTTTACAGCTACTAATCAATTCAGCAAACTTTAAAGTAGTATCCCCATTTTCCAGCTGAATAAACTGAGTCATAAAGAGACAAGTGACTTGTGGCAGAACTAAGAATATAAATACGTCTTCTGCTTCTCAGATTGGGGCTTTAAGACCACCTGATTATTCTGTCTCTCTGGTATCCCTCTTTCAGAAATTCTGAGGAGCGGTGGTGTGTGTTAGGTATTAGAGCTCACCACAACAGTACAGGTCTTTCTAGTGCCAGAGGTAGAAGTAAGATGAAATGTGAAACTGAGGTCCTGACCACCTGAAGAAACTAACGGTTCCAGTGAAATTTTCTTTAATCAGGAGTGCTCATTCCAGCTTGGGTAATTATAAAAATTCTCCTGCTGTTTCATCTGGACTATTCAATTTGGATATGTCTACAAAGCACAATGCAATGCTGTGTAGAAGGAACCGAGCTAGTTTGTAAACCAGAAATAGTACAGCTGTGTTAGCCAGCTGGTGCACCCAGCTGCACTGCACTGTGTAGATATAACCTCCCCGATCTGACAACTGTGCAACATTGCTGTTCACCTTTGAGATCTTTCAAAACGGAAGGTATGTCCACGAAATGCTGTCGGTACCCAGGAGAAACTGAAGTTTACAGTTTCAGTAAATTTACTGAAACAAGTTTACAGTGAGTTTGCGACTATGGCCAGTTATGTTCTATTGTATCACAATACAGGAATGTAATATGCTGTTATCCAAAACACTAAGAGGACTAACAGTCCCACCAGATTACAAAACTAAGAAGTAACCCAGCCTCTTTTTCTAACAAAGACAAGGACAAGATTGTGCTGCTTCATAAGAAGAGCTCTAAAATTGCCAAACCATCATTTGGTAATATTTACTTATTGCCCTAACAGCACGTGATCAGACCATATACATAAAGTGGATGTACTTTTACCACCCTTTCGGAATTAATTAAATTATATCTTAATTAAATTAAATTATATACCTACTGTTTATATTATTTCCTGAAATTCGTGAAGTATAACATTTACTGCTTTATTCTGGTATCTGTATTCAGTAAAGCATTATAATACACTACAATGGCTGCTGAGTGTTCTGAGCTACCATGGGCCAGATCCCATTTTTTCTGAGGCATCATTACACCAATCAGGCCATGTAAAGGAGCTTAAAAATGAACATAAATATAGCGTACTCTCACATTAAAGCAATTTTCCACCACTGGGACCATGAAAAAAAAAGCCCTTGGCCTAAATGAAACTGTTCTGAACTTGTAAAGCTTATACAAGGCTATTATAAGATTATGGGCTACTTTATTTTCTAGGAGATGCTGCTAAGCATGCACTATTTTACTGTTACTAGTTCTTTTAGCAAGAAAGAGCACAAACATTTCTGAAGGGTTCAGTAACAGAAGGCCCTTTATTATGAAATAAAATCATAAAATATTAGACCTGCCACTTGTATGTAAGAGCAAACAGTGCAAATGTAACTAAACAAACACTTTATCTTGCCCTCGCTGTGTGTGTGAAAAGGCGACAGCATTGTGCAACTGTTTTTTTTTTTTTGTTTTTTTTTTTGGGAGGGGCGGGAGATAGAGGGAGGCAGGATGGTGTTTGCACACTTGTAGTGCAAACTTCATTTGCAGAGTCTCTTCATGCCAGTATCTCCTGGCTCAGCAGAACCACATCTAGCCTGCCTAAAAGTCTTGTATGCTGCTTGCCACAATTCATGTACTGTGTTGTGCGTTAAGACACTGATGTATGTGCAATCCAAGAATTTTAAATGTCCCCACAGGATATCAAATACTATCCAGACCATTTGTAAATACTTTCCCAGTGCTCCGCAGAAAATGAGCCAGTTCTTTTCAAATGTACTTAACTGACATTTTTGTGTTATCTAAAATCTATGTTCCTGTTTAATAAAATTATCTAGGCAACTCACTGTTTCATCAGCACTGCATGCTAACTCCTGCATTTTCAAATTCTCTTTGAGTGTTAAGATTACCCCCAGTAGAGACAGCTGGGAAACTGTAAAATAAAGTCAAACTGCACGTTTAATGACCAATGAACTCCTGGAAACTTAGTCCAAAATGATACATCATTGTGTCAGACACTCTTAAGCAAAATGCTGTTTGGTCTCCCACTTTAGAAATATGAAACCCCCTGAAACCGCTACCACAAATAGTGAGCCTTTTAAATTACTGCCAAGCCACCTGCTTTTCTGCAGGAAACTTCATAAAACCCTCCAAATTAGTAATGTCATTAAGTAAAGCTTACAAAACTTTTGTCATTCTGAAGAAGTTTAGCTGTTTAGTTTCGAGAGGGCAACAGGATTTTTTAAAAATTGAAAATATTGTTCTGTATGCAATATAATAATCCTTTCTGAATTAAATAATTTTAAACCATCTTAAATTTGTTTTCAGCCTTTATATGCTTTTTTCCCTAAATATTAATCCTTTAAGGGGACAAACCTCTAGCCCTTGTTTCCTCATTAACCCTACACAACAAAGCAGCCACATTCAGAAGGGACCTCTTATTTATCCCTGAAATATATTCATCTACTTAAAGTCCAATTCTGAAGTAGTTAACACTGTATTTTAAGAAACTGTTTGGACTAAAGACGTAGAGACAGCTCAATTTCCCTTGTCCAATGCTTCCTTCTAAACGGTTCTACAGAAAGCGGGAAAGGATAGATTGTAAGAATACATTCAGTCTAAAAGGCAGCCAAAATGTACCATCTCATCCTGGAGTAATTTATCCAGTAAGATGATTTAGAGGACAGTTCAGTGGCACCATTTTTGGAAGGCAAAAGCAGAGGGGAAGGAATATAAATCAAAGGTGACTGGCAGGTAAAGGATATATGCAGCAATCAGCCAAACCATGTGCACACTGGCACAAATTCAACAAGATCATTTATAAAAATTTTAAGTCAGGAGTACACAAAAGGGGGTCTGGTGCTAACTAAATCCACAGATAGATTACATGCCACTGAAATAAACACTTCCAGATGCTGGCGCACAAAAACCTTTTACAGAAAGAAATGTTTTCTTTCATAAATCTGAAGGGAGGAACTAGAGGGTGGGGGGAGGGAACAAGATTTCCAAAGTGAGATCTGACTTCCTACTGTTTTTATAGAAGAATAATTTATATTTCTCAAATGCACGATGCCTCTATTATAGAATAGCAAGTAATTACAGACAATACCCTGAAATGCAGGCAAAGAAATAGTAGCTACATACTTATTTAACATGCAAGAGTAACATTAAAGTTTCAAAAGAGGAAAAAAAACACGAAAAACCAATTTCACATAATTCACTATTCTATTTAAATATTTTCATTTAATTCAGATATAAATGATAACAAGATTTTCAAATGTGCATAAGTGTCTTAGGATCTCAAGCTTCATTTTGAAAAGTGACGTAGGCATTAAGTCTGGCTCCATTAACATCAAGGACCAAACATCCAACGGGCTTGAACGGGAATAGGATTGCAAAAGCAGGCAAGCAAGTCCCTGTGATTCTCAATGCTTAAGTGTCTAATCTCTCTGGCAAATAGGAGTTAAAATTTTAAGTCAAGCAGGTGCTTCTGAAAAATCTCTCTATAGTATATAAGCAAATTAGATACCTAGAATCAAATTCTTTATCAGCTACCTAGGACTATTGCTGTAGCCTCTCACTGCAGGTTTGGGCTTCAGGGTGCAGTGTGCATAGGATACGTCTACACTACACAATATGGTTGCACGTAGTCACATGGGACCTCAAAGGAAACCTGGTCCAACTCCCTGCACAAATACAAGAATGTTATTTCTAAACTTACCCAGCTTTCTCTTGGAAACAAATGAAAGATTGTACAACTTCCCAGGGCAGTTGATTCCTCTGCTGTACTTGTTCTAACTGTAAGGAAGGGTTTTCCTGAGGTCTAACCTAATTTAGTTTAGGGATACCTGAGCTAGATCTAAATACCCCTGGCAGATGTTGCATTTAAAATATGATTGACCAGTTAATCACATGTTCAGTAGTAATCCAATCAAGCATTCGTTCAATAAATGGTGCAACAGAACAGGCCGCATCCAGATGAGCACAGACATGCGGTATGTGGCGTTGCAGACCTGTCTGCAGAGCTACGCACCGCACATGCAGCCAGTCCCCCATCCCTTGCACTTCTACCTTGCAGCACGGGGGGCGGGGAGGGGCTTGACCCTGGAAGATCTCAGGCTAAAAAAAACCCTCACCAAAAAAATGGGGCAGTGCATGTGGTGGTAGAGCCATGCTCCAGCTGCCAGCTAGGCTCTCAGCTGCGGAAGAGCTGCAGCTGCAGCTCCCCGAGGCCCCCACGACCCCAGGTAAGGCTGCTGGGGCACCAGTACAGTTGCTGACCCCAGCCTCCCCAACTCCACCTGGGGTAACCTGCCGCACGCCAGTGTGCATGAGCATGAGTGTTCCTGGGGACAATTAGCAGTGGCACGAGGTGTGCTCCAGCTACTTGTCGCTGGGAAAACAAAAGTCCACGCTCGTCTGGATGCAGCCACACAGCATAAGCCACAAAGTTATGGCTGCAAGCCCCGTTCAGCTGACTGGAGCTCCTAGCCATGATGGAAGCATGCACTCATCTCCCATCATGATCCTGGGCTCCCCCTGCACCAGCAATATGGTGCTATTGGGATCTGATCCCACAATCTCTCCTCCTGCCAGGCATGTGCATCACAGCAAAGGGGGCGTTTGTAGGGATCGTGATTCAGATCCTATTGTACTTTTAATTCAGTGTCTCTCAGGGGCCTTCGCTTACCAGAAGCGGCGTAGCTGCATTAGCACAGCGCTGTGCCCCGACTAATAGACCCTGCTTCTCACTAGCCTTGTTTTCTTAATGAAACAAGGCTAAAATTGCTCAGGTTTAGCTTTCATTCCCCATGGAGTAAGGTCTGGTCTGCCGACCGTTACCACACAGCTACTGATACGTAGGAAATTACTCCCTCCCCCCTCTCTTAACTTGCTGCAATTTGCTTGCTGGTGTGTAACGGTGGCTCTCAACCTTTTTAGACTCAAGGCTCCTCTCATTAGACTCAAGGTAGCCCTCAGAAAATGCTAGCTCTTCGCTTTCACTGTTTTTTCATACTGTGAAAGCTCTTATATACACACACAGTGTGTGTGTGTGTGTGTGTGTGTATACATACACATACATATTACAGTTAAAGAGATTTCAGTTATTAACATCTTAGTTAAAATAGACTATTTTCAGTCAACACAATTAAATTAATAATAATTGTAAAATAATTTTATTCTGGAAGCCCTAGCAGTCCTCAGCAGGTCTGAGGCATGTTTGTTGTGAACTAACAAAGATCGGCCCCACTATGAATGCTCTAAATCTAATTACAATATGAGACACAAATGGGTCTAATAAATAACTTTCAAATTATTCCCAAAGTACATCATGAACAACAGAAATGCAGCATCACGGAATCAGCATTAAGCCCAGCAAAGGAGGGGCTAGAGAGAAATTTGACCAAGGAAAAGGAGAAATCCATATTCATGTGAAAAAAAGACCAAAAAATATTGATGCCCTCAGAGATCAGACACAATCTGTCCTTCAGGTCTTGTTGGAAACTTTTAATGCAGCTTTGGAAGAAATAATGGATGTATCAGTTTATATTACACTGCTTCTCCATTTGGATCTATACTCTGAATACTCTGACTAACCTGGGAAATGGGTAAAATTCTCCTAACAGTTTCTGGTTTTAAATGTTTATAGCTTAATGCATTATTTCCAATCGGATTTAGATCGTCTGGTTTGTAAATGATCAACTCCAGTCTTGCAGAGCTCTGTGTGCGCATGTGTTTCGATAAACAAATGACATGGTAAGAGGGGACATCAGAGCTGAATGGCACTATAACATCCAACTGGTGAGAATTTTATAAATTATGAGGAAGACTGTGAATGAGCTTCCTTTTTCAGGTCAATAAAGCTCCCATGGCTGAATCAGATCTTACTTTCATCTAAGCAAACCATGATACATTTCACTGAAACCATTCATATTAAAATGGTGTAAAACTCTCACCATGGCTTCCCAGTGAAGCAACAGATGTGCACACAGACCAGACTGCAAGCTACTGCGATTTGCTGTCTTTCTGAAAGACTTTCCAATGACTTCTGGTTGAACCCATAAGGCTAGACATTCTTTAGGCCAGAAAAGTAATTCTCTCCTGCTCTTCGTTCTAGCTCAGACTTGACTGCGTCTGAAGCCGAGACCTCTCATCACAATGATGTATGAAGTGACCTAATTATATGGCTTATACTTTTCAATGTAAGGCCTTGTAACCACCGAACTCATTTTAATTAGGACCCTGGGTTGGACTGAACAGAGGCTTAATTAAGTAGTGGGCATTCAGGACTTCTTTCCTTTGGCTTTTTCTAGTTCTCAAATATGTCAAGTGAAAAATCAATGCAATGTGAAAAAAGGTGTCACTTTAAAAAATCATTGATAAACCCATTAAAATGTATAAGCATTTTCTTAACTTCATCTCACTACAGACCAGTCGGCCTCACCTCAGTCCCTGGAAAGATCCTCGAGCAGATCCTCTAGGAATCCATGTCTAAGCACTTGGAGGAGAACAAGGAGATTAAGAAGTCAGCATGGATTCACGGACGTGGCCAGTGCTGAATAGGGGGAAGAATCACTTCCCTGGACCTACTGGCTGCACTCCTACCAACGCAGCCCAGGATGCCGTTAACCTTCTTGGCAACAAGGGCACACTGCTGGCTCGTATTCAACTTATCCCCAAGTCCTCACACTCAGCTTAACCTCCAGGTCCTTTTCTGCAGAGTTGCTACCCAGCCAGTCACCTCCAGCCTGTACTGGTGTATGGGATTGTTTCATCCTAAGTGCAGGACTTTGTCCTTGCTGATCCCATCAGCCCCATAGACTTGTACACATCAAGATTTTCTAAATAGTCCTTAACCAGCTCTTTCTGCACTGAAGGCTGCTCCCCTCCTTCCCAGACTGTCTTGCCAGGTGCAGTAGTCTGGGAGCTGACCTTGCTTGTGAAGACTGAAGCAAAGAAGGCATTGAGTACATCAGCCTTTTCTGCATCCTCTGTCACAAGGTCGCCTCCCCCATTCAGTAAGGGACCCACGCTTGCCCTGATCCTCCTCTTGCTACCAACATACTTGTAGAAACCCTTCTTGTTACCCTTCACATCCCTTGCTAGCTGCAACTCCATTTGTGCTTGGGCCTTCCTGACTTCACCCCTGCGTGCCCAAGCAATGCTCATATAATTTTCAATTGTCCTTAGTTATTAGTGCAAGTTTCCACTTCTTATAAGCTTCCTTTTTGTGATTTATTTTACTGAAGAGATCCCCAAGCCAAGCTGGTCTTCTGCCATACCTCTATTCTTCTTCCACACCACGATGGTTTGTTCCTGCACTCTCAGCAAGGTTTCTTTCAAGTACAGCCAGCTCCTCCTCTCCCCCTCAGTCTGGCGTCCCAGGGGATCCTGCCCACGAGTTCTCTGAGCAAGTCGAAGTTTGCTTTTCTGAAGTCCAGGGTCCTTACTCTCCAACCTTCCTTTCCTCAGGATCCTGAACTCAATCATCTCATGGTCACCACTGCCCAAGTTGCTATCCACTTCTGCATCCCCCAACAATTCTTCCCTGTTTGTGAACAGCAGGTCAGGAAGAGCACGGCCCTTCATTGGCCGCTCCAGCACTTGCACCAGGAGGTTGTCCCCAACACTCTCCAAAAACTGTGAGGCCCTCTCTGGTGAATTAGACAGTACTATGTTGCCTCTCAGGGCCAATTGGACTCATTCTGGATGACACAGATTCACCCCCAAAGGTGACCATGGCTAGGGACAGAAATTACACATAAACCGGTATACGTGTCTGGGAACTGGTTCAAATCTGTAACACAACAGAAGTTCAGTGTACATAAACAACTTTCAAAATGGTCAGAACTGGTTGAAGATAAATCTGGATGGACAGGGCTGGATTAACCCTTTAGTAGGCCCTAGGCAAACAAACCTGTGGGCCCCAGGCTAGTTGAGACCCTGCTCTCCACACCAGCACGGCTGCCTGCGGAGAGCAAGGTTCGGAGTCGCCACTAGGAAGGAGCCACCATGGCGGTGAGGCTAGCAGAGGGGAGGGGAAGGCAGGCGGACAGGGCTATTGCACTGCCGCCACAGAGGAAGGACCGGACCCCCCCCCGCAGCTCAGGGCCCTAAACATGTGCCT
The DNA here is from genome assembly GCF_001723915.1 of Gavialis gangeticus. NCBI lineage: Eukaryota > Metazoa > Chordata > Crocodylia > Gavialidae > Gavialis > Gavialis gangeticus. The sequence continues at coordinate 37,244,306 of NW_017729028.1, forward strand.
AGTTGGCCTATGCATTAATCATGCCTTGGATGTAGGATCAGACTTAACTGATTTAAATTAAATCAGTTTACTTTACTGAACTTCTGTCCCAGATTCTCTCAAGATTCAAGTTAACTCAGTCCCCCAGCATCCCAGTATGTTTTCCACCTTCCCCACAGACGCCACCTCACAGGGTGGGTGGGCTAGCCTTGGCCCAAGCTGTCTGCTCCTGCTGAGCAGGGAGGTGTGCTCTTTTCCTCCTTTTCTGGAATCAAAACTGACCGTCTGTTCACTTGCTTATTGGTTCAATCTACGCTTAGACTAACCTGCAAAAACTGAATCAATTCTGCCTTAGGCTTTTTCACTGCATGTACTGGCATGCACTTACATTCTCACAAATCAGATTTCGCCCATGGTAGAGGGTCTCTCTATTTGCAGCTAGTGTGAAGCTGTGTTCACTTTTATCTTTTTCACATCTGTACATATTACGGTAGTTGATATAACTGTACTTTCATAATTACATGATGTGACTGCAAGATAATCAAGTAAAGTCTTTAGCACACACCCAGAGGACATCCAGCTGGTATGCATCTGGGCCAGACATGTGTGGTTAAGAAACAAAAGTTGCCATAACTGCAAATGAGCAGGTGGAGTAATTAGCTCTACTTACACCCAAGTAGAGCCCAATTGCTAGACCAGACAAAGGGATAAGAGAAACAATAGCCATTCACATTCAGAAAAGGTCATATTTTTTCCTTGCAGGGACTGAATAAATAGACAAAAAAGCCTTTGTCCAGAAAGGGGAGTGACACATGGGGGCAGACATCCCTTCAGCCATGTCCCACCTAGTGGGGAAGGAAAATGTCTCTGCATAATAGTCATTCTCCCAAGAAACAAAGGGTAGGGTTGGGAGCTATACAAGCTGGGGCCTTAAAACAGAGGGGTTCAGGAAATCCCTAGGGAAGAGGAACATTCTCTGGTCCAATTCCTGAGTAGGTAAAAAGATTACGTGCTCCTAAAATTGTGGGATCCATTTAGGGCTCATTTGGGGCAAGCTGAGAGAGTATACAAGTAGGACACCAAGGAAGAGAAGCCATATGCAGGGAAATCACTGATTGATTGCAAGAGCTTACTCTGGAGCCATTTCTGGATAGAGAAACTGGGTGATATCTTGTATTTCTGACCTTTTATTTTTCTCTTATCTGTCTCAAACTATAGTTCCTTTTACTTGTATGTTTTATCTTTTCTGTAATCAAAACCTTTTTCCTATTTTGCCTCACTGATTGTCTGTGGCAGCCATGATCCCACAGCAATGGATGTTTCAGGAATTCCTCTTCCTTAAAAGAAGGATCGGCTGCTCTTTCTGTCTCTCTCTCTTTTTGACAAACCCAGGAGCGATAACTTCAAAGAGTGGCGGAGCTTCCTCCACCGACCATTTGAAGCTCTGGTCTAGGGTGAGGGAGACTAAGGTTGGCTAGGGGTCAGGAGTCACCCTAAGAGCAAGATCTGGTTTATCCCCTATCACATGCAGCAGAAAAGAGGGAATAAGCTTGGGTTTCAGCATCATGGTATCCCCAATGTCTTAACAGCACGTGGTTTCTCATACTGGTGTTTAGGAGGGAGTTAGCCACTAATTTGAGAGCTTGCTTCTGTGTAGGCATGTGTAGCTAGCTAGGGATTGTTGCAGCTCCAAATAAAGGGAAATTCTGAATTAAGGAAAGTAATGAGTTGTTAAGGTGCTGGTGCCAGGACAATTTGAATGGCTACTTAAGGCAGACACTGGATGTTAAGTCCCAAGTCCTGGTTGAGTGCCTTCTAAGGTGATTTGAATCTGGCCGAAATGTCTTTTTGTCTTAACTAATGTTCATATGGCACAGAAAAACAGATTTGGTTACAACATATGGAATTGCATCATCCCACATGATGAAGAGTTACATATTTCCCATTCCTTGTCTTGCAAAATTATATGGCAATGTGTTTTACATCAATCATTTACATCTCTGCTGGTTGAAAGTGGGGATCACACTTTAAAGTAGGTAATAGCAGGCACCACCCATAGGCTGTCAATAGAGAATACATGGATAAAATATATGTCTAGACTACCTTAGACATGATACAGTACAGAAGAATCTAGCATACACTTGCTGGATTTCCATTGTGGCTTGTACTCTGAAACAAAAACCTAAATGCTCTAATTATGTTAGTCATTTTGACATAACTATTAAGGTTAGAATAAATTCTAACGGATCATTTTCACTACTTTAATGTTAGCTCTCATTTACCATATGATTATGAAACTTTTAAAGTGCTCTTTAGTTCCAAACCAACATCTATCAAATCCTGCTAGAGAATAAATTACCCAAGTCAACTCTTCTTCCAAAATTGCTGCATTAGGAGCACCTATCACAATCATCAGCTGAAGGAGATGGACAATAATGATGATGCAACAAAAAAGAGGGCAAGATCAGATGTCAGAGGATATTACTGATTGTGCTTAACAGCTAAATAAGAGCCACCCTGACAAAACTATTCCCATTGTAACTTATAATGCTTGACAAAGTAATGCATGCCTCTACTTTTGCTCATTTTTCTTTTAAACAGAAAGAGAGTCAAATGTTGCAATGCGCTTTCATTGACATGGGATCATGTCCCACACTAGCTAGCCCAAAGGACTCACTGTCAGCACAAGAGCTGCCTGAAATGCAGATTTTTGTGCTTTGCAGGAAATTTCAATGCTCTGAACTGTCCCGCAAAAACAAATTTCTATAAAAATTTGTTTCAGGAGTCTTGATTTGTGGTGTTTCTGCAAATATGGAACTTGACGCCTGGTAACTATAGCCAACTTGATACTTTTCAGCTTCACTGCTCCCACCACAAAACAGCTGAGGCTCTCACAGTTGCTATTCTATAGTGGGCAGCCATGCAACTGGCAAGACTCATGTCCGGGCTGCTAGGATCCATGCCTTACAGACCGCCACAAAACTGGAGATTAGGAGCCTCTGGCCAGCTCGGCTGCTTGACGCTTAAAGCAGCTGCTCTCCAGAGCACAGGAGTCAGACCTCCCAAGGAACCTGTTAAACCTAAGGGCATTTATACACATACATGTGTCTGCTCCAATGCGCCGGAAATGCGGTGCATCAGAGCAGACTCCGTTTATCGAGCCTGCTCTGCATGCAAGCTGACCCGCGCAGCGCTGCAGCGCACACATTTGTATAATGGCGGCAGTGGGCTTTTGAAATCTAATACTTATGATGTGTTTTAGTTTAAAAGTGTGCTGCTGCCATTTTCTCAGCGCTGATGCACATTTCACCATTTATACAAATGCACGCACTGCAGCGCCAGGGGCTTTTAAAAGCGCCCGGCGCTGTGGCACAACCATGTGTGCAAAGGCCCTAAGGTTCTGCACTCTAAGACAGCCTGCAGAGGGCCAGGGCTGTCTTGGGGCCATACACCCTGGAAAGAAAGTCCCAGTACTGCCAGGCTCCACGGGAGGGAGGCTGAAAGACCTGAACTCCTTCACCTGGAGCTCCCAACCTTCTGCTGTGGATTCAGAAGTGCAGAAACTGAGGATCAGACACCCAGGAGGGCTGGCTTTTGGAGTTATCCACTTTGTGGGCAGCTTGCTTTCCAGCCTTGCTTGGCCAGCCAGCTGGCCCACACATTGAAAAGCCTCCAGGTAACAGATCCTGGAAACTCTCAAGATACCTGATCCTGAAGCAGTCTGCATGGGGAGGCCCCAGAAGCACAGAAACAAGGACCTCCAAGGTTTCTCCATTTAGTGTAGTTAGCATGGGTGTCTGCTGCGGAGCCAGGGTCTGGGGTTCTTGCCCCCAAGACAGTCTCCCTGGCAGGCTCCGCTTCATAAGTGTTGTGAAAGCAGCTCGGCTCCCAAAAATTCACAATCTAAATGCACAACACAGAAAACAAACAGTGGGCAAAAGTTAGTTACATTGCCCCACTTACAAATCATTATTTCTTCTTTATATTGTGGTAGTACTAAGGAATCCCAGTCATAGATCTTGTTAATTTTCCAAGGTTAGACATACAGCAGATCTATGGCAGGGCCAGCACCTAGTTCTCCTGTCCACTGCCTTTAAAACAAATTACCTTTCCTCTGTAGAGTAAATCTAACACCATGACGCCTCATTTACTCCAACTCAGTGTTAATGTATGCTGCTTTTCAAGAAAAAGATGCCATAATTTTACCCCAAAGTTTTAGGGTATTTTTATTTATTTGTTTGTTTTAAAATATTATAAACTCGTGTTTCCTGAGTTCTGAATTAATATAAAATAATCCTTAAATTTACAGGATTTCTCTTATGGAGGACACTAATTTTACAGACTCCGTCTATTTGAAAATGAGGAGTTATCATCAGATACTTTGCAGCTTCAGATCTTTGCCTGTTTCCCCCAGATGTGCTGCTGATTTAAACTCAATCAATTTGTGCTGACAATACACTCTTTCAAAAGGCAGTCTTAAGTGCTAAAACATGACAGGGAGTGAATTTCTGGAAGATTATTGAGCACTGAGGTGAACCAGTATGGCAAGATGCCAAAACTGACTTTACGTAAATTAAAAATAATCTCCCAAAGGAGAAACACTCTGCTCATTCTCTGCCCAAAGTGACTTATTTGGATGAGACAGAAACTATTTCAAATAAAGGATCATGCCAACGTATTCCCTGATTATTTTTTATACTTAACCTTTTAACAAAGATCAAATTTATCAAACATCAAGTTTATCGTTAGTGTAAAAGAGGAGAATGAATCCTGCCAGTTTGGAATGGGATGGCTTTATATCTTTATCATCTTTTATTGTAGTTGACATGGCTATGGTACTACGCAAACTATACGTATTGGCTTCTTTTGGGGTTTATAAAGACTCCTCATAAAAATAGTAATAATTAAGAGTCCAGATATAAGCCCGACTGAAATTCTGGCCTTAAAAATTGAGTCACTCCACGAAATTAATGAAATTCCAAGAAACGCTCTGCGTTATGGCCCTTGCAGATGATAGATATAAAACACATGTAAACAAACGAGTCAGTTCTATTAATTTTCCTATCTTTTGTTTTAACATGCAGAATTTAAGTACCTGACTATCATCGGGGCTTGTATCAGGCATTTCTAGATCATTAACATCTGGCGAATTGGACAGTCAGCTGCCAGGATACAATCTATTCAGCACAATTTCTGGTATGAGAGGTTTAGTACTTTCCAAAAGCGCACTATAGCTCTCAGAACAGCAATGTGTATTGTGAGCATGTACACAATTAGCTGAATTTTCTTGGGTTGATTTTCTACTCTGTTACAGCAGCTTTAATGTTAGTATAACAAAGGCACGCTTAGGTCAAACACTATTTTGACTCCAATTGAGTTGCACCCATTTTCTGTTGACATACATGAGTGGCCACTATACAGCTGGAAAGAATAATTGGTACTTCCTCTACAACCCCACATTGGCTTTTTTTCATTTACTGAATGCATAGGAAGTTGACACCTAGAAACCCAGTAGAAAATAGCAGGACACGTAATGGAAGACCCTTCTTCTCTTGCCCGTAAGAGGGGTTACGGAACGCAGTCCTCATGCGGAAGAAAGGACAGCAACCTAAAGAGGAATTGGGTAACTTGTATACAAATATATTTGTAACTTAAATATTGCTATAATGGATTGCATACATCTTCCTTATCCCTTGCATGTCACTTTGGGAGGAAGGAAAGTTAAAAGCCTAATTTTTCAGAGGCGCTTAACCTCTGGAGGTCTCATGGATTAAACTCAGTATCACTTCACACCTGCTTCAAGCCATGGACAATAAGATCAAACAGGCAGGGAGAACCACACTGAAGACAAGACTACTGAAAGGACAGGAAACAGAAGGAGAGGAAATCACTCATGAGATCTGTGTCTAGGGGACTGACTGCAATGGCTCGGGCACAGCATTTTAAAGTTGCAACATAGCTGAAATCAAAATAAACCACAAAAATAAACCTCACTGGCAGAAAAATAAGGGGAGAGGAGAGGGTGATCATTAAGTTTCTTTTGCACTTACAACATCTTTGACAGTGGAAAGGAATTGATGGGCATGTTGGGCAGCTCTCATACCCTTGGAACTGAGCATGACGGGAGGGGGTAATGTGGTCCTACAAGGAGCTAATGGGTGTACTTATAATTACAGGCAATTCTTGAAGAAGAGCATAGACAGATTGTTTCAAATGTGTACTCTTGACATGCATTTTTCCTTATAAGGACAACTTTAAAATCTGTTCTACAGCTCCTACACTACACAGCAGATTATGTTAAGATTCTTAGTTTCTTGGCCTGGCTGGACAACCGCTCAGGAAAGATGCTAAAGTCAATAAAATACTAAATCTGATGATGTGAAACTTTGGTCATTCATGAGATATAAGGATACAGAGTCATATTATTCAGATAGTACTTTACAGGTCCCTTGTGTCACATGGCTGTACAACTTGGCCCTGGGCTGTATCTAGGTAAGCTACTCCTGATTTTAGACTCTCAGTATAAATAATGGTTCATGGGGTACAAGCAAATACCTCGCTGAGAATTGGTGTCAGCTACCTATTCCTTCTTTATAAAGCATTGAATTAGTCTCTGAAAGGAGAGAATGTATCTGTAGGGTTTTAGCCATCTCTCAAATAATTACCTAGCTTTTTTGGTCCTTATTTGCCTCCTATTACTTTTGATTATAGTCTTGTAGGACCTCTTAACCAATCCCTATTCCTTTCTGCTATCAACAGTCTTCAAATATTTGTAGAGAATTGTTTGAAGGGAATTTAGCTACATAAAACTGTTAACATTTGTTGTGTTCTTTCAAAATACTCGCCAGTCATTAGCTTTTAACATTAGTATTAAAGTGCTTAGACCCAAAGCAGTGATTGGTTTAACGTTTATGGGTATTAACAGTACATGCGACAAGGACTGATTTTTTAAGGGATGTAAAATAAGGTCAACAGGAATAACTGCCACATGTAATAGGTCATAAAGAGATGATTCCAATTTCTGACCGTGGAGACTTCTGACAGCTCTGAAGTTTTTATCAGCTGAATAAATTTCAACAGAGAATTTGTTTGGCTGCTTTAAACAATAGCTTTTCAATTTGCATAGAAAAAATGATGGTAAAACCTCATAATCAAATCAACCTTTTACCACAAGCTCAATTCTATTACATTTTAGTGAAGCTTCAAAGCTGCTTAAAGAAACCAATCTGTTCCATCTCCAACCCTAAATGTGTCACTTGAGAGTCGAACTTCCAATAGGACCAGTATCTGACATGTAACTAAATTTAGAATATAAAATGCTCCTCACCATACTGTGATACATATAATTTAAAATAACTGTAAACCCAAACTTTGCAAAAACAGAAAATTCAAGAACTAACAAAAAAGCACAGTTTGTAATTGAAAGAAAATAATATTTAAAAGAAAAAAACTTTTTTGTCCTTCCAAAAAGAGACTGAAATTACTAAGTTTTATTTCCCAAGAGAATTATGCCACTTTTATAAAGAAAATTACAGTCACCACAAATTGCTTTCAACAATTCCAAAGCTTCTTCATTTGACCACTTGAAAATCAAAGTTCTTGAAGATTATAAATATAACTTTTTATAACTCTGTTATTACGTACTGTGAATGGGGAAAGGGGGCCAATCTTGTGGCCGTAACGTCGAATGGCCTCTCTGATGTGGCCAGGCTGGATGGCATCGCTTTGAGCCTCTATACCACAGGCTGCAGAGCTCTGCAACAGAAAAAACACATAAATTGTTACTAAATCAAAAACACACAACAGACCTACAGTGCATCAAGTATGAAAATAAACCTTTATAAAATGGACTGATTTTTTTCCTGAGGATACATATCATTGCTGCCACACACTACTTTAAAGGGAAAAAATGCTATTAACAAATCAAAGGAGACTTTTACATGAACTCTGCCTACCAGACCCAAAGAACACCATATTTGTCCTCTTAAGCATTTCACCTAGTGCCACTGCACGTTGCAATAGAAAAGAGCAACAAATGCTCAAATTCAAATGAAAGGGTCATATAAGTCATGCTGCAATAACCACAGGCAGCTATTTTTAAACCATTTCAAGCTTTCATTATGATGTCATGGGGTGGAGTAGATATTCGACAAGTATTGCAAAAGCAAAACACACTGCTACTAAAACTCACAGTTGAGTGATATCAAATTTAAATTTGGAAATGAAATAACATTGAATTATACGGGCACAATAGTAAAGAAATGTTTCGACTGATTCAAACTGGAACTTTTTTGTATTTTATTTTATTTTGTATATTAACTAAGGACTCTATGCAGAAAAACACTGATTCAATAATTATGAAGTCCTAGTACTGGTTCAGGAAATCCCTGGCTAGAATCACTGACTCTCAGAAAAATTAGGCTGGAAGGGCCCTCAGGAAACCATCTAGTCCAGTGGTTTTCAATCTTTTTTCATTCATGGACCCCAAAAAAATTTTGAATGGAAGTGTGGACCCCTTTGGAAATTTCAAATGGTGGTGCAGACCCCTTTGCAAGTGTGGGTATTCACATACTTTTGATTGTTCAGTCATCTTTTGTGGAGCCCTTAGACATAGCTTGTGGACCCCTAGGGGCTGGCAGACCACAAGTTGAAAACCAGTGATCTAGTTCAACCCCATGATCAACACAGGCTGGAGTTTAATAGGAACTTTCTGACTATGAAAGTGGTCAGACAGTGGAACAGGCTGCCTAGAGAAGCTATGAAATCTCCATGCTTGGAAACTTTCAACTGCAGCTAGACAGACACTTGGCTGGGACGGTTTAGTCAGGGCTGACCCTGTCTTGAGCAGGGGGATTATTAGGACCCAGACGGCTGGGTGGCTTTGGCAGTAAGAGCACTGTCGACTCATAGAGCTTGCTAAACATGTCCATTTCTCCACGACTGACACCTAGCCAATCATCCCCCCAGTCTGTATTTCTGCATTTGACTGTTCTATCCCAACTGAAGGACTTGGAAGAAATTCTGTACAGAAAAGTTCAAAATCTGCTCATCAAGAGCAGCAGCTATTCTGTATCGTTTGGTAGTCAAACAGTAACATTTGCTTAAGGATTACTTGAATACCCAAAACCAGTGCTGCAAGGTTTACTCATAGAGATACATCTGGTGAATTCAGTCAGAATGACCAATATATAACGTAGGACAAATATTTCAAACTTCGATGTCTAAAATTAATTACCTACATAAAGTGTCTGATTTTCAGAATTGCTGAAAATTAACTGGTTCCACTTTGAGTCAATGTGTGCACACTATATATTACATAACGTATTGGTGGGCTCTTCCCTTGCTGACTGACATTCATAAAGGGAATGAAAAATCTAATTTTTTTTGCTGTACTCGGCTCTGATGTCGTATGAACAGCATCCTTCATTAAGAACCTGGTCTACTGCAACCCCTTGGCTATGCCTAATATATACCTGTTGAAACTGGACAAGGGTAAAGCTAGCAGAAGCATTCAGTAAAATTATGCCGATGTTTACAAACAGAACATTTTTGAGAAAAGGCAGGCAGGTAAGATTATGAGCTTAAGTGATACAAGTAACAAAAGTTAGTTATTTAACACCTTGTGCATAAGAACTACAGTGCAAATTGCTCAGGCGAACAGAAAACCATCATTACCCCAATATAAAAAAGGAAGGGGGGGAAGAAAAAGAGCAACTCCAGAAAATTATAAGAAAAAATGATTTTTAATGGTTCATCAAAGAGTTTGTTATTTTGGAGTATAATAAGACAGTTGCTGGTGGTCAATTTACTGGTGAGGGAAAGCTGAACCCCTTATGATTCTATTAGGAGCATATTAAATTTTTCCCTCAACAGAAATGTCAGTAAAAAAACTACTAGTTAATGCAAGTCACTGGTGAGTACAGAGCAGCAAGGGAAGAAAGACTATATGGATGGCAGAATCACTAGGTACTCACTTCATACTAGCAGAACTTGCTTTGGAGCAGACTGAGCTTTGGGAGCAGACTTTTTTCCCCAAGATTTCTTAAAACTTCTTAAAAGCCCAACCTAAATATACAAAAACTTTTCATTTCGTTATATCCATTCCAATTCTGTTGTTTTTTTTATATCAAAATATCAAAGTATATCCCTTTCACCTAAAGTACAAGGATGTGTGATAAAGCATGGAAATAGCAATGATCACATTTCCTTCAGAGTGTACAAATGATCTGGACTGAATGGGACTTCACACATCAAAATAAAGAATACTGCTGTAAATAAAGGCCCCTCCAGCAGTAAAGTATGAGACATATTTTGGAACTGAACTTCAATGATAATTTCAAAACCAAGAGAGACTAAGATCTTCAAAGATACTTTGAGGTCATTCCTACTACGGTCACATCCACAACTACCACAACTACCTTTTTTCTTTTTCTTTGCTTGGCTTTGGTAGAATCTTGTCCAATGCCTCCATTCCCCATGGCTCCAGACTGGGTTTTTCCAAGGTGTTGTGATCCTGCTGACGTTGGGGGAGTAGGTGTAGGGGGTGGTGTATTTTCAGGGGAGTCGAGACTGGTCTTCATACTTGTGGCCTGGCCTAAGAGATGTGGCTAAACAAAAAAAAGTCAAGTATAGCTGTTATAAAATGGAATTTTAAAAATCGCTCCCTACTTTCCCAGATTTATACTCTTAACAAAAAGTATAATAAAATATTTAGCTTGCACACTCTGGAAGTTATGATGATTGCTGATCCATGTAATTACATCAGTTATTATGTTTTTTATCATTGATATGCAGTTAAATTACAGTTACTTAATAAATATCAATATCAAAAGAAAAAAAATAAAAGCAAACACCAATAGTGAGAATTTCTATATAAACAGAAATAACTTCATTTGCATGTAAAGTTGCTAAAGTTTTTAACAGTTATAACCATATAGTTAGGGATTTGTGTCAAAAGTCATCAGAGACTTATAGCAATTACTTGCAATTCAACAAACCTCCAAAATGCATGACACATTAATATAAGCAGCAGGCTCCCCAAAATGTTTAATTCTATTCGAATATGAAAATACATGCATTAACATCATTAAAAAAAACCAAAGAGTTACCTCAGCAGAGTTGTGATACTGTATGAAAGTAGCAGATATTGCATGAGTGAATGGATCACCTGCTTTCGGAGCCATATCCTGTTTGACCAAGAGAGCCAAGTCCACCAACTATTAAAACAACAACAATTAAAAGGATAGGTTCAGTGACAGAATTAGCTTACTGGCAGAACAGCATCACAAACATACATGAAGTCAATACGTGCGTGTCGACACAGATTAAATCAAATACCTCTTAGCAGAGATCTGAATTTGTTCAGAGATACTCTAACCTAAAGAACCTTTTTCATCACATTTTATAAATTTACAGAGTAATTTATCTACCAAGAAGGTTTGGCTCTGATGTAACATTTGGTTTTCCAAGAAATCCTGCTTTTTTATCCAGTTTTACAGTTGGGTTGACTGAACACAAGTGCCTTGCCAAGGGTCACATAGCAAAGTGTGTGGTTTCAGTAGGACTTGGACAAAGATCCTTCTGGCTGTCAATCTTATGGTAACCATTACACATTATTGCCACTCATAATACCACAATGATGAGCACAGTACAGTGTGAAGCTCAGATACAGCAAATCGCATGCTGGTTAGATAGGAATTCAGTTGCAGACCATTATACTTATAAAAACGCTAACACGAAATCTTAGGGTCAGCTGAGATTGCTTGAAATGTGGCCAAGACTATCTACTTAACTTCATAATGAAATGGCATAGTCTGTATATTATGTTCCCTTACCTGTGCCACCGTCTCATAGGCTAAATATGCCAAAATCTCCATGGCAACTGCATTTGGTTTTATTTCCATGCTGCTACAGTCTAACCAATCACGAAACTTGGACGCTTTCTTGGCTGTTCATTGAAAACATCAGAGAGAACAGAACTGAAAGTTAACAAAAGTTATTCAGATAGTAATTTAAAGTTACACCCTCCTAGAATAACAATAAATGTTAAACAGGGAGTCTGAAGTTTTCATGAAAGACAGGGAAGAGCCAGTGGAGGTACTCAAAAATTAGCAGTGAGATCTGTGGGTAAGGACAGTGACTGTGCGCACACAATTTTGTGTAGTCTAAAGAGAAGTCTTGAGCACCATGAAGGGAAAGGTAAGTCAGATACAGGTTGCATACACACATTCAAATGATCTGGGAGAGTTGTCCCAGGTTTGCTCTCCTGGTAGAGAAACTTACCCAGAGCCGGATGTACAGACATTTGATACTGAGGCCCTGAAGAGTGGAAAGCTTAGAGACACTGTAACCGGAGGGGAGGTGGGGAAGAGCTGTGCTCTTGCTCTGCAAGCTCCCTTAATTTGCCTGCCAGCGTGAGCATTGCATGGCAGCCTTGAAAGGAACATTGCATGGCATCCTGGTTGAGAATCAGTGATGTAGTCACTGATAGTACTGATTACTCCTCTATGACTCTGGCTTCGTCTGTTCTTGGTTCTCCTTTTGGTTTTCACATCCCTCTTTCAGTGTCATCTTTGGTCCTTTCTCCTTTCCCCTTCACAAACCTCATATAGTTCTCTTTGTCTCTTGCTTTCTACACCTGAGAGATATCACACATGCATAGGATTCAATTCTTATTTCTATGTTGATAATTTGCAGATCTCTTCAACTGAGTTTGCCAACAAATCATTTTGGATAGTTTGTTATCATCAACGAAGTTCCACACACTTAAAATTGACTGCCTTCTTTTTCCTCCTCAAATCGCTTCCACTTTTCTTCACTTTTGTTGATAACACCACAATCACCATCTCAGTCTTAAAACTTCAGGCTCATCTTCAATTTCTCTTGTACCATTTCTTCGTTCAAGAAGTTGCAAGCCTGGTGGAGAGGATGATAGTGTGTGCATGCCTATGCATCTACGCACGTGTGCGTGTGCACACACATCCATGAGAAAGCAAGGTGGTTAGCCATGTTAAGTCTAAAAATAGGCAGAAGTTAGGGTACGGTAGCATCTTAGAGACTAACTGGTTTAGAGAGGGATGAGCTTTTGTATGCAGCAGCCTACTTCATTATATGCTATGAACAGACTAATAGAAAGAAAGGTTTTATCATATTTTATTACATACAGAACACACCTCTTTCCCCCCAAAATAATCCCCCTCTGCCCCAAACTGAAGTAGGGATTTTAAGTGGAGAAGCTATTTTCTTCATTGGAAAAGCTGCACTCTGGGAGACACTTTGCCTCCCATGCAGCTCCCATCATGGCAGCCACTTGCATTAGCAAACTGAAGGGACAGTCTTCCCAATCACAGCCATAACCATGGGCTGAGCACTGTAGCTTGTGCCCCAAGCAGCAAATGAGCTACTGGTAGCATCTTGGTGAGGCCTGTGATATTGAAATTTCTTTTTATTTACAGGCACTTGTATAAAAACTATTTATAGTAAAAACCTAACAGTCTTGCTACTGCCTTTGCAAGGGCTTGGGCCAACCTGGTGACACAGGAAATATAGTGTCCAAGAAGCGTGGCATCACAGGAGACAGTCTACCACACCAGGAATTTCCAGATGCTACATTTTGTGGACACGTATGTTTATAGAAAGTCCTACCTATGACGTGTCATATGAGCAGGAATGTGTTTATAAAAGGTCCTACTCCATGTCATACACTTGGCCATGACTAGCAAGTCTTTTTTTCTATGTTCTCCCTTCCAAAAACAAGGTGAAACGCTTGATTTGGGGGCATCCTGTACGTGAGAAACTACATTATATGGAAGGAAAGAGAGATGGATGGGAGGGAACACTGCATGGAGTGGTAAAAAGTGGGGCGATTAGATCTATTGAAATAAAGGCAGTTAACGTGTTCAGGACCATGAAACTAACAGGTAACAGGATAAGAATCTGTAGAACCTACGAGACCACTGTTAACCACTCCAGTCTGTGGCTGGTTTCTTGTTCTGCAATTTTGCATTCAAGTTGGTTTTTAACGTTTTGTTTAAGAACAGCTGATGAAACGTCCAGGGACATTAAAGTGCTTTTGTGCTTTTCTGGAATTCATGTTGCATTGGTGCCCATTCATTCTTTCAGGTAGGGATCACACTTGTTTGCCCCATGTAGACAGCAGAGGAGCTCTGCAAGTAGGTAACGACATATATGATAACACTGATGGTTCCAGCTCTGACCTCACAGTCTTTGTACTCAGGAGGAACCCTTCAGAGGTCAGCTCTGGAAACAAAATATTCCTAACTGTACAGGACACTGGACTAAACACCATGGACTAAACAGAGACAATGATTTTATGGCTCATTACGATTTCCTTGTCTCTGCTAACCTCCCTGTACTCCACAGTAAATAAGGAACCTCCTTCCTTCTGAATTTGGGTTATTTATTTCAACTGCCTTTTACCTAATTTATGGCTCTCTCTGAAAACGGCTCTGTGCTTCATAGGTTTACAGTCCTTTTCCCGTTTAAGTGACTTTTCCTTGATACAAATGAAGTTTAACAAAAAAAAACTGCATTATCTTGTGTTTAGCTTAAATTTTCTTTTCCAGATGTGAGGAAGAATATTTTGAGATCAAAAGCTCACCTAGCAGCAGTCCCAATTATGTAGTTGGTCCAACAGAAGACATTGCCAAACAAATCTTGCTTCTCTTGTATTTTATGGACCAGAGTTGTCCAGCTGGTGGCCCATGGGCCACATGTGGTCAGAGAAGAGTTAATTTTCAACCCCCCAGCTGCTGTTCCCCTGCTGCTCTGCCAGCTGCTGGACTCCCCCCCTCCCTCCTCTAGCTTCCATTTCCTGCCCCTTCCCTGGGGGAAGAGAGACAGGGTGGAGTGGGGTGGGATGGGGCAGCTCACAGCCAGGGAGCCGAGGGTAAAGCTGGGGCATCCATGCAGTTTGCAGCCTTGGGGAGGCCCAGGCTCATGCCAGTGTGGCCCGTTCTGCCCCCAGCAACTTAGAAGTTGGACAGCCCTGCTCCGACACGTCATAGCTACAACAAAATTATAACCCCTTTAAAATAGCGTGCAAATTTATGGTGCTGTTTAACTATGTAATTATAAAACACTACTGTAAATATATGGCTCTCTGCGAGTTTCACGGACTTATACTACAGTAATAGATTGCATAGACATTAGATTTCATAGACATCAGGGCTGGAAGGGACCTCGGGACAGCGTCGATCCCAGCCCCCTGCCCAAGGGGTTGATTATTTTCAGCACTCGAGGGCCAGCTTCTATTCCATCCCATCAGCACTGAAGTAGACTTCGACATCTATCTGTGCTTCTAATCCACCCTGGTCAAGCCCTGAAAATCCATTCATCTTCTGTCTCTAATGCATCTATTTCTGTAACATACTGTCAGCTTCCCCTTATGATTGAGCTGTAAAAAGCAGCTGCTTTTGGACTGCTTTTCATGAACTGAAGCAGGGTAGAAAAGAACTGCACTTGGATACCTAAGTCTAGTTATGTGCCTAATACACGGAACAGACTTTTCCTTAACTTTCAATAAAAAACTATACAAACTTTGACCTATTAGCATCTTATCTGGCATAAAACAAAGCAGATAGTAAGTGTGGGCACGATTCTCTTTTTACACTGGTTTTACACCAGTGAAATCCCACTGACACCAGTTACTCTTCACTGGCATTAAATGCAAGTGAGAGGAAAATGAGGCCATTGTTATTCAAAATGTAGCAAGATTATCCACCAGATAATTTATTTTACAAATCAGCAGCATTCAAATTTATCTTGTACACTGCAGATTTATATTTGCGCTGAGGTCTGATTATAATTTTTAGGTTTAAAAATGCCATTATCACGAACCTGTCATTTGCTGAAATCACCTCAGTCTGAAGTATCATTTACCTAATGGCTCACAGATGTGTAATGCCAAATTATAATGAAGCTTGCAAAATGTACTGAATCAGGAAAAAAATAAAACGCTTACAAAACATGGTTTCCTACGTTTGCTGACATTTACCCAGAGCACTATTCTGGATGTGTCATTTATCTGAACGTTATGAACTTTATGATCCATAAATGACTCACTTATTCTTTCAATTCACATGCCTTGCTGTAAAGAACGGGATAAGGTCTCTCTTTTAAAGACACCATTGTGTTCATTTCTGTATTTTAGTGTCATGTGCTACTTTGTCATGCTTTTTAATGGCTCTTTCACCTCACTCTCTCTTTGACTTTTGACCTGAAGCCTTAGTCATCACTTAACTGCCTCTGTAGTGATGTTTTGCTATATGATCAAGCCCATTAATTTACAGCCCATTATACTTGTGGCTCAAGTGCTTCTAGTAAGTTGGTTTTCAGTGGTAGTAAAGCCCTAATTCTGTCATCATGTTATTAGTGTTGGAATGGCGTGTACTGATGAATTTGGCTAATGTTGAATAAATTCCACAGCAGGAGGTTACAGCTTAAAATAGAAAAGACCTTTAGTGAGTTCTTTGTATGTCTGTGGATACAGAAATTAAAAAAAGAAAATTTGCTATTTTTAGCTTATTTCAGACGCCTTCAGAACTAATCACGAGCATGAGACAGTAGTTCATTAATCAACTGTGCATAACAATATTACAAGCGTGGATAGGTTACCATGCAAATGGTTTAAAAAGGCTACCTGTAGGATTTATACAAGCACCCATCACCATCGTACTCGAGTTAAAAGGAAAAGCTGGGAATAGCAAAAGAAATGAAAAATACTGTCTGCCATCACTACAATGTGATAGCTCAGAAGACATGAGAATACAGGATCTAAAGTTTTCTATCGTATGTTAAACAAATGCATTTTCGATAAATATATCCAATGGGGGCCATCCTCTTTGGCGCGCACGCCATAAATTAGCTACGCATCCTCCCCAAGTGCTACTCCAATCCCTTTCCCCCGCCTCATCTGCTGCTCTGCTTTCTGCTTCCTTCCCTGTGCTCCCTGTCCCAGCTGTTGCTCTGCTTTGTGTCCTATCTTCCACTGTGTTGCCTGCCCCTGCCCAATCTTCTGTGTGCCACTTGTACCCAGGAAGTGTGCCACGTCTGCCCAGGTACCTCTCCACAATTTAACTGCTCCACTTACCCCCTTCTCCCCCCCCACCCAGCCTGTCTCTTGCCCACTGACTCCTCGATTTCCATCTTTACTGACTGTCTGTCCCGCATGCAGCCAGCCCAGCCTCTGGCTTCTTTACTATTCATTCCTTCCAGGAAGAGCACACGCCAACTGCAGAGACTTCCTCAGCCTGATGAAGGGTTTTTAAACCAGAAAGCTTGCTAAAAAATGTTTTTTTCCAGCTATTTAATTTAGTCTAATATAAGACATCAGATTCACTCAAAGAACCTTGTCTGGCTATGTCCTCAGACCAACACGGCTGCAACCTACACCCGTGTGCCACTTGTGGCACTCTTGCTGCAGAATGGCCATCCCTGTTCTAGTACATAAAACTAATAACTGTACCTCTAAATACAATACAGCAGCTATAATACTTACAAAAGCTCAGCTGTCGACTTTCGCAGAATTCTGCGTACTGGGCTGAGTCCATCATCCGTGTTTGCCTTTCTGCTCTCTAAAAGACAAAGCAGAATGAAATAATGCACTTCCCCTAATGAGAACTATGAACCAGAAGATGAATAGTATCCACAAAACTTGCACTACTGTAGCTATAAACTCAAAAGTCACCAGTGGATTTAAACAGGTTAAGATGCACAAATATAAAGCACAGCTGGGTTATTATTCTTAGGAGTAAAATCTGTCAGAGGAGAGTTTTATTTTGTATTCCAGAAATTTGCTTATGTAGCACGACAATAAGGGCTCAAGCCTGAAGGGCGCTAAGCTTTCTGGTCTTGATCTAGTAAAGCATGGAAATACACACCAAAATGCAGGCGTACTGTGAGTCTTACTACTAAGCACATGCACATGAGTTTTCCTGGATTGAAGCCAGAGTGCTCAGTACCCTTCAGAATTGAGCCCTACCTGCATCTTTTTTAAAGGGGCATTACTCATTATTGTAGCAAATGGACATTTGACATCACACTGAGGATGCCCCAGGTCAGCAAGAGAGCAACCACAGTGCAGGCTGATCCACAGAGTCAGTACACGAAGCAGCCTTTAGCTGGTTAGTCCTGACATTTTAATTGTTGATCTATGCCTTCTCTTTTATCCTTCAGGACCCGGAGGCAGCAGGGGAAGGAAGAGAGAGGAAATTAAACAGGCTAATTAAATTCATTTGAGAAAAATGTAAACAGCTCTCAAAACATTTTCTACTGGATTCTCTGAAGAATATATTTCATACAGATCCAGTCTGATGTAAAACAAAGGCTTGCATAACCCTGCACCTCTCAGCAATCAAAGTATTAACATGCCATACATTTATATATTTGCCCTCCAAATATATGCTACACTATTTAAGTCATGATTCAAAGCAGCACTTAAGTACACGCTTAATTTTAATCACATGCTTCAGGCCCATCAGCTTCAGTGATGCAGAGCTGATTTACACCAGATCATCTGCCACATTTTGGAGGCCAGAAGAGGTAGTTAGACTAAACAGAGAGATTATCCTTTTAAGAAGCAGATAGTAGTTCATTCAAATCTTCCAAACAAGAAAAGTGTTCTATCTCAAGCTCTGAGCAAGGTTTGTAATCTTCTCCCAAACACTAACTTAATGAATCAGGGAAACCCATCGCACCAAAAGCAGGATTTCAGTACCAACTCGACGATCCTGAACAGAAGTGGCTGCTGGCACTGACATCCAGACATTTGCACTTGCTACGTACAGCCAGAGCTCACGCATCAGAATTACAAATCAACAATACAGCAAAGAAAAGGTAAATCCGGGTGTTTTTATAGCCAAAAGAACTTCTTCAGCCTGAGTACAAGGTTAATTCACCATTTGGTGAAATTTAAATTGTGGGTTTGTTTCATCTGGTTTGGCGAGAAATAAAGTGCTTATTGGTGAGAAAAGGACACAAAGACAGATTCTGCCATAGTACTTGGCCTTAAAAAACAGGGCTTGAATCAGAAAAGAAACCCATTCTTTGAACTACATACATGATATTGAATTCTACTCCCATTCCCTTCTGGGATTCCTTCCTTAACTATCGATGCGGAGAAGTGATATATCATTATCTCACCTACTCACTGTAAGGCCATCCCAGTATTAAATCTGCTCGCTCTTAGGCTGCATACAGACATTCAAAGTGTAGGTTGTAGCTGTGTTGGTCTAAGGACATAGGAGGCCTGACAAATGGTTTTTAAACCTGAAAACTTGATTTTAAAAAAATGTTTTTCCAACTACTTAAGTTGGTCTTATAAAAGATATCAGATTCACCCGAAGTACCTTGTCTACAGACATTCAAGTAACCTAGGAGAATTCTTCCAGGTTTGTTTTCCTGGTAGTAACATTTAGCTGGAGGTACCTGCACAGGCATTTGAATACTGAGCCCCTGAAAAGCAGAGAGCTTGCTGTGCTCATGCTACACAACCAGCGGGCCCCCAAGTGCACGTCTGTGTGCTTTGCACGTTTTCTCATTCTGTCTCTGGAGACCGTGCACAGGGCAGCCTTGCTCGGGGTCAACCTGCGTCTCCCTGCAACACAACGTGGGGATTGTGAAGGGGTATGTCATGCTTTGTGCTCAGCCAATGTCCAGTGAATGACGCACTGCCTTCTGGGGCAGGGGTGGGGGTGAGGAGGGTGGCAAAGGGGGCAGGAGCAAAGCACCCTGGGATTCTGAAGGACTGTGCTGTGGCATCTCTCAGAAGAGAATGTCTCCCAGGAGAAACTCTCCTGAAGCGATTTTAACCCTGGCTGTTCCCAGGTTATTTTTCTTTCGGAGTGGCCATTTTCACTCTGAGAGAAAAATCCCGAATATCTGTCCACACTCTGCTCTGAGAGCAACGACTCTCCCAGGAGGAACTGAATACAATCATTCAATGCTCGAATCACCCAGCTGTCTAGAAACCCATGGAGATGTTTTTTCTCTCTTTGTAGTCTACACAGGGCCGTCCAACCAGCAGCCCTCAGGCTCCTGCCACATTTACCTCCTCAGCTCCCCATGCTTTGCTCCAGAGGTCCAGGTGTCACTCCTTCCCAGCCAGTGCCATCTCCCTCCATCACATGCTCCCACCGCTGCTGTTGCTATTTCTCTCGCCCTTTGCCCCCCTAGCCCCAAGATCTCTGGGTTCCCTCTCCATCCTCCACTTTCCATTTCCTCCCTCATGAGTGCCCTACATCTACTCAGAAGTTGGACAGCCCTATTCTGGCTAGTCAACTGCTCTAGCTTGAAGTCCCAAGTTTAATTTCTAAACCTCTTTTGTGTGACTGAACTGCAGGGATAGACATTATACTGAAGCATTTCTTTTCTCAATTCCGTTTCTACACATTCCTCTACTTCCTCAGGTCTGCCTTCCTTGTTTCATTCTGATAAGAAATTTCTTCAGGTGCAATTACCTTTTCTGTCAGACAGGGCATAGAAGTTCAGACTGAATGCGACTGGCTTCAAACTTCTTCCCTTCATTCTGCTTACAACTTGTTTTTTTGCCAACGTAGAAAGCTAGACAAAAATAAACCCTTGTTCTGTGTTGACATGTCCAGAATGTGATCAGGCAGCCTTTAAACCAGCTGTTCCCAAACTGTGGGTTGCGACCCCAAATGGGGCGGTGACATCACTGGATGGGGTCGTGGCATTGTGCTCTATCCTGCACCGGGTCCTGCCCGCTGGGCTGCAGAGGCCCAAGGGAAGGGCAGCAGGGTGGGGAGCCCCAAGTCCGCATCCCTGGCCCCCATGGGCTCCACACTGACCCATGGGGGAGGGAACAGGGGCAGGGAACTGGGCTGCTTTCTGTAGGCAGCAGCCAAGGCTCAGGTGCTGCTGGGGTTGGGAGGGCAGGGGGCTACAGACTCTGGCCCTGGGGCAACTGGGGAGCTGCAAATTAGAAGTGAGGAGCACTGGCAGAGCCAGGAGGCTATGGGTCAGAAGTGAGGGGTCCCTAGGAGGGTTGGGAGGCTGCGAGTTGGGAATGGTCATGCTGAGGAAATGGGGTCATAAATGGGGTCAAGCTGAAGAAAAGTTTGGGAAGCACTTCTTTAAACCTTCTGGAGGAGACTGGATAGGCACCTAGCTGGGGTCTTATGACCCCTCCCACCCCCAGTGCTCCTTCCTGTCCATGGCTTGGGGTCAGACTAGATGATCTGTCTAGGTCCCTTCCGACTCACTGATTCTATGTTTCTATGATTCTGTTTAATAGCCAACTAGACAGGACATAAACACCATAAAGTGGACTTAAGCTTCTTGAAATATCAGAAACACTCCCAAGAACTGTGTGCGCTGTCAGGTGGAAGGTTTCCTGAACTGCCTGATGCATCTATTTAGAAGCACAAGTTTCAATTAGATAGGAATTATGGCTCTCAGAAACCCTGACATCAAATAAATTAGATGGCAATGACTAACATGAACTGAATAACAACCAAACAACTGATAATCCTTTGAATAATATTTCCTTGAAATGATCAAGGTTGAAAGTGGAATCACCCAAAGAGAGTCCTGCTGCTATGTTGCAGGTCCCATGAGATCTTGTCAAAGGGTATATAGGTTTCCCAATGCAACAAAAATTTATACAAAACCAAAAATAAAAAGAATGACCGTTTTCAATACTACCTTCACACCTCTTCCTAATTTCAGAGAAAAAACAGCATGGAATTTCCTTACGCTGGGCTTTCCAGCTCTCACATACTAAAATTATTATGATTATTTTTCCTTCGGTGAGTACTTGGTTCATGGAAAAAGATAGTACCCACCATTTCTAAGATGTTGAAATTATTCCCTTCCCTTTTCTTCTCTGCCCTATAAGAAAGTTGTGTAAAAAAATGAACATGTGCTATTATTTGTTGCCTACTTAAGACCTGGCAAAACAGAAATTCCTATGTGGCATATAATATACTGCATTCTTTCCTACAAAATCTAATGTAAAACCACATCGCTTGAAGTGGTAAGCAAACTAAGCCTGCACCTTTTGTAATAGCTCTAATTTCATATTTCTGCAAATTTGAATCATTTCATCCTACAGCTTCAACCTCTGTTTTTCTGACTACAATTCTTTCTGGAAATCCATCACACTATGCAGTGGAACAGGAATTTTTAACTAAGAAACAGTCTAATGACATCAGGAGAAATCTCTCTCACTCCTTTATGGAGAGAAGCAGCAAGTTCCTACTACGAAAGTCCTCACCAGTTTAGGAACACATGTACTGGGGCACTTACGCATGCCTGGAAATGACAAATCCCCAGGGACATCCTAGCTACAATCTTCAATTTATGGATTCTGTGTTGGTCCCTGAACCCAGGTACCATGAATGTCATGAGTGACAATGTCCTAGTGGTTCATCTAAAGTAGAAAAAAAATAATATAGTTCCCATCCTCTTTATCATAGGACTAGCCATTCTCAGCAGCAAAGGCACTGAATTATGTGGCATACAGCATGGTCAAAATATTCTGCATGCTTTCCTTGGAACACGCTGAAGGATGCAGCAGATAGGAGCTGGCACTGTAAGTGTATGCTTAGCCTTCCAAAAATGTGTTGCATTATATCTTTCTTTCAGCATGAACAGCTAAAAAGGAAGGGTGAAAAGGAAAAAAAAAAAAAAAAAGGTAAAGAGTTACATGTTGTCACCTACCATCCAGGATGAAAAATACTCTTATTTTGATTCCATTTTAAAGCTTTCACACTTGACATATAAAGCTCTTTGTGTGTGGAGAAGGCAGAAGGCCAAATGTTAACTTACCTACCAACTATTTAGTGTTTGGAGGAAATGTGCCGAGTAGCTGCTAAGCTGGAACATTTGAAAAATGTATGCACCATGGCTGGACACCCCAGTGTTTGGCAACAATGTTAGTGATGAAGTTGCTGGCTTCCCAAACTGCTTGCATATTCAGGTTGTGGTATGATTTCCTGATTTCCTATTTCTAAAGACCTCTTGTTGTGCAGCTATTGCAGCTTCAAAGGAGCGAAGGGTCTACCCGAGGGGGAAAAAAAATATATCACCCCGCAACCGCTGATATAGCTATGAAATAAAAGGAAAAAGGAAAAGAAAGAACATATCAATGTCTTAAAACACTGGTGCCTGGAAAGTATATCTGGCTGCCAATGATATATCTGTCCAAGAAACTGACTTTTTTCAGGGTCCTAGAAACGGTGATATCCCCTGTCCATGTCAACGCTCAGATCATACAGCTGAAGAGCTCAGCTTTGAAGGCAAACAAGTAGTATTCATTAGGAAAAAATGGTCTTGTACAGGTAGTTTAATAATGCAAAGTTGAGCCAAAATGTTTTGGAAATACATTTTAAATTCTATGTGCTTTAAACCTGTTATCTGAGGGTTTTCATTATTTAAATGAAAAAAAAAAATATACACTCTTCCAAGAAGTGCTTTTAAGCGGCAAGCAAAGAGAAGGTGCAAGCCTTTTAAAAGATTAAACACATGTAGGGTTTTCTACAAAAAAATAACCATGATACTTTAGAACAGAATGATGACTTTTGTGATACAAATCTAGATTTAGTCATGAAATCCAGCCCTGCAGACAATTTGTTCTCATCTTTCTTACTATTGTGCCAAGCTATACAGTATATACTAAGGAAGTATAATCCACAAATGTGAGGCCTTTGATGTCCTGCTGTTTTGGTGTTCCCTTCACATACAACCGGCTTACATATGCACAAAACCCTTACATCTTGATTACGAGAAGAACAAGGCCTGGGGCACTTTCACGTATATCAAGACCAACTCAATTTTTAGGGGATCAAAATTTTAATGCAAATCACTGGCAGTGTCACAAACAGTAACAGTACAAATTCGTGCTGCTACTTTGTGCCTCATTGCACGCCCCTACACGTGCGCTTTGTTATGGACACGTCCCATTTTGGGCAAACTGCCCTCGTCCAGCTTCTTCTGGCTCTCGGCATACTGGGGTGGCAGGGGCACAAATGGAGCAGTAGAGACACTCTGGTTGGCAGTGAGAGCATCTCACAGGAGGACCAAGCCTCCGTTTGTTCCAGTGCATGCTTTTTTTTTCCCCCCCCCCCGCATGGTCTGTGACACTTTTTTTCACTACTGAGAAATTCTGGTAGTAAATTTTGCCCCCGCACTGCAAGTCTGCACTGCAGGGCATGTTTTACTATTTCATGCGTGCATTTGTGGCAACACAAACCGCATCTGGATGTGGCCATTGTTGCTTTTCTTTAATATTATTCTCAACAGAATGAAGCTATTCCATAAACCATGAACATAAAGAAAAGATTTTCACAAATGGTGAGTACCTGACGTATCAACTGAATTGAAAGAGTGCAGTGGATGCTCAAAACAGAAAGCCAAGGCCTTAGAATCTATATATCACTGTGGAAGTTCAGAGATTGGTAAAACAATTACATTTTATGTCAAGAGGAGGTATGTATAATCTGTCGAACATTGTGAAAAATGCACGGGTAGAACCTGAACAAAACCCAGAAGACAGCTTGTAAAGAGTAGCTTTTGTCTTTTTCCAATTTGTAGATCTGGCTGTGAAAACTTGGCTCATTGAAGTATGGGAGATTCCTTAAGAAAGAAGTGTCTGTGCAAACATTATGATGTTCATGTCTCTAAATTTTATCTGCAAAAGTCATGGTTAAGAGCCGAGTCTCTTCCTCTTAGTGAATTGCCATCGGATAGAATGAATAAAGTATGTGTGTTTTCTAAAGGGTGTGCCACTGCTACAGCCATTTAGATAACTGAAAGCATGTTATACATAAATACATATTATGATATAAGGAACTCGTGGAAAGAAGAAGTAAGGGAAGAAGTCCTTTCAGTCCATCTACAGAACTGGTCTGTGTTAAGGAAGGACCACAGCTGCTCCAAGGCCATTATTTTCCTTAGAGAAAATTCAGTCCTTGCTCTGCTCCGAGGACAGAAACTATGTGCTCTCCTGAAGTCTGAGACCAGGGTAGCTCCAGGATCTAACCCTAAGCAGTTAAAAGGTAATCTAACAGTGCTTGTGGGAGGAGGAGTTGGCAGGCAAAACTGAGATTCAGTTCAAGCCTTTGAGTAAACTTTAAATAATAAAGAAAATCACAGCACACGGACAATCCCATAAGTAGAAAAAAAAAAGAGTGGAACAATTCCCAGCCAGTGCAAGCTCAATGTTTGAAAAATAAACATTGCTCTTCTGATACGTGCTCACTGTTCCTACAGTAATGGGGTATCCTTGTACACGTGTATAATCTTCAAATATTGAATTTATTTGAACGTAGCTCCGTATCAGAGTCAAATTTCCTTGTCAAAATTTATTACTGGTAGTGAGAAGCGTGGACTGGAACCTGTAAATGAAACATTTCCTGTTCATGGGATACCTTTGATTTCTGTAGGAAAATAATTTTTTTTCTGTTTCTAGATACAGCTTAATGCAAGTTGTAAATCTAAGTGTTAAATTTATGGCTAATTTCTACCAATGTTTTCCAAAAGCTGTAAAATAATTTTGAAGAAACCATGCTAGCAAACATAAAAAATTATGTGGGGGCTTATTACCAGACTAATAAATTAAGACGACTGGCTTTCCTTTGCTTTTCTGATCGAGGATGCTGTAAACCTTTTCTGTGGTTTCCATTTGGCTGCACATCAAAAACTTTGCATACCAGGTTAATATATGAGACCTTTATGTCTTTTGCCTAGCATTCTTCTTAAGACTTCTTCTAGGTTTACATCAGTTTCCAGATCACATAAGTACAAATGATTTTAGAAGCTTATAAGTACAGTTACAGTTAAATCTTTTGGTCATGTAGGGTAAAATTCACAACACTGCCTGGGAGATGCACACAACACATGCTCTTTTTGTATGATGGGTTTTAAAAATTATCTTTTACAAAGTCTGGAAACTAGTCCTTGCGCTCTTGCTGTTTGACGTTATTTAAAAAAAAAACTAAGTGTTGAGGCTTGTTATTAAACTATGGCACACAATTTCTGCTTATGGAAACCTGGATCTTATGCAAAACTAGAAAAAAAATCAAAATGGGGTGCCCATGTTTCTTTCTGAAATGCTCCAGCATGTATCACCTCATGACATTTTCTTCCTTTTTCACCATTTGCAGAAGTCTTTATACCCCAAATTAGGGGTATAATCCTTTGCTTCCAAAAGAAAGTTTAGCACACTAGCAGAAATTTCAAGACCTGCTTTATGTAAAACAGTAATTCCCCCTCTTCCCCCCCCTGCCAAAAACAGGCAAAATGTTCAAAATCAAAGAAGGCAAATAATTTTAATGTCCGCTGTACAGTTGATTAAATATATATTTAGCAGTTTTTGAAGAATCTTTAGAAGGCAAAGCTTTGGAAATATTTTTTCATTTAAAGTCACAACAGCACATAAGGGTGTCGATAGGTATAACAATCTTACAGATACTAAAGAATACCACACAAATGGCCAGGATGCAACTGCATCATTCTGCAGTGATACAAGTGTAGTAAAAATGCTCCATCTTTAACTCTGATTCATTAGGAGACAAGGTTACACAGATTCAGCTCACTTTTATGCTGTGCAGGATCACACGGACATAATAGCTACAGTTTAACAGCTGATGTGTTCTCCGAAGCAGCAACTACCCCCCACCATCCTCCCCCTGCCCCTTTTAAAACTGCTAAAATGTACATTTCTCCGCACCCTAACATTGGCAACTGCAATCCCACTCGTTTGTCGAAAAAAATCAACCACGTTCAAGCTGGCATATTTGAGTTCAATTCCTGGGATTTCTTAAACTTGTAGTCTAAATTTGGTCCCATGATTAATTATAGGTGAAATCTTGGTTCTACTGAAGTGACAGCAAAACTTGAACTCCAGGAGGGGTGTGATTTCTCAATATGCGCTTTATGTCTTTTTAAGTTGTTGAAAGAACCAAAAGTTTTTAACTGTTTCAGCACTGGGTAACCTAGCTAGCTACACACTAGTTACCTGTGTTCTGTTATGCCTCACGCACCAGCAAAAGCGTTACGTATTATAAGGCATTTACTGAAAGCAGTGGTGGTCACTGTAATAAAAAAGTAGGATGATTTTTTTATATCTTGCTGAACAGTCCTGGTAATCAGAAAAAGCATCTTTTTAAAAGGTGCATTTTGGGTTGATCTGAGAGTCACTGAGAGAAAATGCAGTATGCTGTGGAACCGATCTAAAAAATGATAACCACATTAAGATTTTCTAGCACCAATATCGACTTGCAGGACCAAATCGTGGCCCTGAATGCATGTTTGGCCCGTGAAAGTCAAAAGGAGTTATGAAGCATACAAAAGTTAACTAAGACAAGATGCATTCTGTTTCTACTTCAACGTCTGAGATAAGTCAAGCTGTTTCTCGATCAAAGATGACAGTAAAGAATTTGATGATGATTATTCTTGAAAGAATCTGCAATGAAAATTAGCACAACCAGTGCTAATCAGCTCCGAAATAAGTTAAAAAACTACTAAATAACCCAAAATATGTTCACTGAAACAAAGGGGAAAAATTATGAACAATATTGTAAGGCACTTTATGTACTGATAAAATGAGAGTATATGAAAGTTTGGACAGAATATATTACCGGAAGTTAAAGAAACAAAACAGCCAACACTGGTACCGGATGTCATCTCAACAAAAATGGCAAAACGTTCTTGAGTTATGTTTGTTTTCCAAAGCAAATGTTTCTAATCATTTCAAAAGATGGAATTTCTTTTATCAAGATTACGCGGTATTGTTTTCATGAGTCATGAACAAAAATCTATCATACAGGAAAATCTTGCTAGTTTTAGTGAACAAAGAAGAAAAGAATACAATAAGTATGTAGTTCAGGAACAGAAAACAGCAACAAGGCAAAATTTGCAAAGTATTACTAACCAATAAGGAAAATGGGAGCTAGTCAAAAGATCTCAAAAGAGACTCAGAATCATCGAAAATTAGAGCTGGAAGATCATCTTGTCCAGCCACCTGCTCAAAGCAAGATCAGCCCAGCCAGGGCTTTGTTGAGCTGGGCCTTAAAACCTCCAAGGACGGAGATCCCACCACCTCTCTGGGTAACCCGTTCCAGTGCTTCACCACTGGAACAAGTGAAGTATCTTTAAAACAAAATTCTATCTACACTTGTAGGAAAAGACTTATGGGCAGATGAATCAAGGAAGATAATATCCATGGAACTTTAGTCAAAGATAAGCAGAGTGAAAACTTCAATATATATGTCTAATTAAAACCCAAATAAACCTTCCAAATTTTAAATTAAAAAATAGTGTAATGCCAGTGAATGTTACTAGGATTTGTCTGAATTTTAAAACAATATCAAAAGGCTTTTGGAATCAGAATAGAAAAAGAGGGCAGGTCTTGTATCAATTCAGTAAGTAGTATACTGGGAGCTTTCTGGTAGAGGAAAAAAAATCATCAAGAAGATGCACCTTTATAGGAAAACTGAAACAAATGGCCGCCTAAGTCTAGTTTTCTGGTAGTAACACCAACAAATCTACACTGTTGGACCAATTTGGCCTCTGGTATAGGAAGCAGCAACGTTTAATTTGAAGACTTCTATCTCAAAGCAAAGCTTGATATTTCATATACATTTCAAGAGAGAGATATTGTTCATCACACCCAGGTTTGTAAGGGGTAGCTTCTTTTCCACCTCATTTAGCAGCAAGGGAACAAATGTCTACTAAGAGAGGCATGCAGAGGAGCCCATCTTCAATGCAGGCAAGTTAATGCATTTGTAACGATGAGGAATCAGGCAATGATGATAACACCTACTGCAAAACGCTAGTAATGACGGCTTAAAATTAACAAATAACATGAAAACTAGATAAGCGACTATTTTAACATATCTGTTAAATAGGCTTAATTTAGAATTGTGATTTATCCTACAATAATCACCAGAGATCATTAATTTCATGGAGCAGCTACAGAAAGACACTGAAGCCAGGTAAGGACATTACATTTTCACCAGTATAAAAGTGATCAGAAACCAGCTGATACCTGTAACAGAACAGAAGTTTGGCACTTGCAGACTGGGTTAAAAATGGCAGAACCCAGTCTAAGATTTGCGCTTCCCCTCCCTCCCAAAAGCTGAATGTGTGCTTCTGTGCACTGCCGATCTATACTACACTGCTTACAGAAAACCATGCAACTCAGATCGATTCCACCTTGGGCTTTTTGAGTATAGTTTTCGCATCCTGTTGCATTAGCAAAACTAGTTTTCTAAATATTTTCCATCCACTGATCTGTCTCTGATATTCAGGATCGGGACTCTGAAAGCATTAAAAGCATTAAGCTTAATTAGCTAGGCTTCATACTTTCACTGCACACCAGAGTGATAAGGCGGCATCCATTCAATGAAAGCACAAAGACTTAGGGACAGATCCTATTCCAACTATTAGGCCCTGCTCAAGTCACTGGGCATGTCCAGATGAGCACGCACATGCCTCTTGCAGCATCTCAAATCCCTTTGAGACGCTGCAAGAGGCATGCACGGGAACAAAAAAATGTTCCCCGCGCTGCAAATTTGCAGCAGTGGAGCAAAATTAGATCCCTGGATATGGTCAAACAATACCCCAGGGGAAAAAAGCAAGGTAGGGCACGGTCCCGGACCGTGCCCTTAGGCAACTGGAGGCCCAGTCCTCCACAGAGACGCTGTGGTAGCCAGCCCATGTCTTTGCGGTTGGCCCTTTGCCCAGTGCTGAAGCACTCTGCCTGCCCATGCGGGGCAGGCAGTGGTGCAAGCTGCAGGGACCTAGACCTGGACCTGGCTTTGTGCCAGGTAAGTAGGAGGTTGGGGGGCTGGAGGAGTGGGGGAGAAGCCCATGGGGAAGGCCCTGCCTGGCCCCAGCCCCTGTTTGTTCCCCCGCTCCATTCATTTCCCGGGAACAAGCAGGAGGCTGGAGACAGCAGGGGAACATCTCCAGCTCCTCTCCAGGGGCTTGCCTCCAGCCTCCTGCTTGTCTCCAGTCTCCAAAGGCTTGAGACGCAGGAGAATGAGTAGGGGGCTGGAGACAAGCTCCTGGGGAGCAGCTGGAGACTTCCCCTGCTGTCTCCAGCCTCCTGCTTGTTCTCCTGCTCTCTCCGGCCTCCTGCTTGCTCCTCTAGTCATTTCTCGAGCCATCGGGGTAAATTATATTAGAAAGTCAGATCTGGAGGGGGTGGGGGGTTCTCAGCACAGGATCTGGCAGTAGACCCTGCTTTCACACAGCTCCAGAGCCAAAGGGGTGAGTGTTGACACTCATGGAAAACAACAAATGAGCAGCAGCAGTAGCGCTCATCCTCTGGGCTCTGGAGCCGTGCACAAACTGGGGCGGCATCCAGCCCCCACTCCAAGCAGCTGGGAGTTGAGAGTTCGCGCCTCATGTTGAGCTCCAGTAGGAGCTCCTGCTGACTAGGCTGTGAGCTCAGAGCTTACTGAGCATGCACAGCACAGCCACAATGAAGGATCACACCCTCCTTGCCCCATTCATGGATCCACTGCTGGTCTCATTGGCTTTGGCTGTTTTCAAGTCAACTCGCAATGAAAATTACAAAAAAGCTGAACAGTTGCTTGCAAATAACACCGCAGTAAATGAATTACAATGTCATAGCTTAGATATTATCATACAGTTCCTAGGAGCAACCATAACTAAATATCTTTGCTTGAGACTGATGTTTTGAGTTTGCACACCAAATGACAATATTTCATTAAAAGTATACAGATTTAATTTCATACCTACATGATTCGTATTAAAGTGTAAGAATTTGAATTTCCTAATAGTTAGGGCTATTCACTGTTCATTCCATGAACGTTCTGCAAAAGCTTTATTAAAAGGATGCATTTAATATATTAAAAGACTACTGCACAAGCTATGAAAGGCTAGGATTTTGTTCCCTCAGTAATCAGCAGTAAAACATACACTGACTTCAGGGAGATCAACCCTATATGACTAATATGCTACAAAACTGCATGCAAATATTCTTTAAAGATCACAGTGAAATCAATGCACAACAGATGTGTGATTCCAAACATATGCAAATGTGCAAGAGAGACTTTTGTTTAGTGGTTAGGAGGAGGAACTGGACATCAGCAATGCTGAGTCCGAAACCAACCTGATGCCTGACTTTGCAGAAGTGAGGGAGTATGGTTCATTTAATCACATTTGCTAGAAACCTGAAGCTTCAGCACAAGTATTACAGAGGCTGTCAAAGTAGGGAAAATGTCAAGGCCTGGTTCTCAGTTGGGTAGTTCCTAGATTTTAAAAAATGGTTCAGAATTAGCACTTCACCTTCCCTTTGTAAATGCAACTGAAATGATGCAAGTTTGGACCATCAGAATGCTTTGTCCAATTCGAAATCATAAAAAACACACGTTTTTCCTGCAAAATCCCACATTAGACTTTTATATTATTCTAACAAAACCCCAGGCCTGGGTTTTGCCTCTGATTTAGTGTTTCACTGCAAATCCAGAACTTGAGCTAGGCTGACCGAAAGGTTCACCACCTTGAACTTTTTGGTAAGTCTGAACTGATTTATGGCTCAAAGACGGGAGCACCATTACAATCTTCAGTTTCCAAACCAAAGCTGGCAAGACTCAGCGGTTTTAGCTAAAATTAAAGGAGTGCTTTACACTTGGGAGGGAAGAGGGAGAGAGGAGATTCAAACCTGAAAGTCTGAAGTGAAACACATAACAACACGCATATCTAAAATCAAAGAAAATGTTTGCGAGAACACATGCATAGAAAAACTGGCATGTTTCATATCGTTCCATTTCATGCCCCAAATGTGGATGTTCCACACTGCTGGAACCAGATTTTCCTAATAAAGGCCCTCTAATGAATCAAGCCTTAAATAACTCCAACTGTTTTAGGACACACAGTGAATTTACTTTTTTGGAGAATCTGTAATTTCTCTTGGGACCCTAAATATTTATCTTGGGATTGGGCCCTTGCTTTGTAACACTGTAAATAAAGCTGCAATTTTTTATGCTTCATGTATTTATAAAAATAAAATGTGAGCACAATAGTTTTGAAGGGTATTCATCTTGGGAAGAGAAAGCAAAGAACATCTACTGTATATGGATTCATTTGCATAAGCTTTACTGATAGTTTATCCTGTTTCCTAATGAAAGCAAAAAAAACACCGTGTCTCTATTAAAAAGCAATCAGATTTGGTATGCTGGTGACACTTTAAAGAGCACATTATGTGGGAAAACAAAATAAACATTTACCCTGGCACATGAAAGTGGATTTGGGGTTTTGACATACTTGGCAGGCAGGTAGAATTATATTCATGTCAAGTATGCAGAAAAGCTAATATAATATTTAAATATTTGTTTAAGTAATATAGTATTTAAAACAACACATTAGAAGAAACATTTTTTGCTGAAACATTTTAAAGTTTTTAATAAAGGACACACCATAAAAGTAGTATGTTTAGCTGAAGTTGCATATTTTTGCTCTCGTTGTATGTAGCATTTACTCTTCACGTGGTAATGCACCATGCTCCTTTATCACCAAATCTTTTTTTATATTTCCAAAACAAAAGCAGTTTTATAGTGAGGACTTAGGCTGATAATAAGCGTACAACACTTTGTAAGGAAGCAGCCCTGGAGATTCATAATGTTAATTGTTAATTAAACTTCAAATACTTAAATATTTTTAAAACTTTCTTACTTTGGATCAGAAGGTAACAATAGTTAGTTAGCATGGAAGATTTTCAAAAAGGCCTAAGAATCTGGAGGCTAAAACTCTCACGCAGATTTGAAATTCTCAACTATATGCGACAGGCCTAATTTATAAATACAAAAAACCCTGTGTACGTGCATCGGCTTGAGACTGAAAAAAGGCTATGGTCATAATCTGAAGTGCACAGTGCTATCTGTGTTGAGGTATCACTCGCCTTAAAAACTGAGTAGCTCCCCTGATCATGCTGAATTTTCGTATTTTTTTTAACCTCAAGTAGGAAAATTCTGGGGAAATATTTAGTACAATATGTTCACTCATTTCTGAATTATCTACGTGTAAAATATAATAATTCAAAATAACACTTTATCATATTGTTTAGTCATACATTTTGGAAATACATCTTTTGAAAAATGCATAACTCTATTTGCAAATCTTACAGCAATTTAAACAGCTAGGGCTTAATATGTCAATCATTATGCTGCATTCACAGTAATTTTTCCATGAAAAATTCATTTAGACTTGTTGTGCAAGTCAGTAAGAAGTGTGTTCTCACACATTCTTTTAAAACTGGTGCCAAAGAAATAAACAAAACACCTTTTAGATGTTACAGCATAGTCAATCCATAAATGTAAAATTTGCAGCCATGACCACTGACAAAAGAAGATAAATCTGTAACACTTCTATACATATGCATAAAATGGCGTGGACTATAAAATCATTTTCACGGTCTCCCTCAGATTGCGTTAATATTGAAGTTTTGCATAAAAAGGAAAATACTTGAACAGGAGAGACTAAAAGAACTCCATCCCAGAATACCCGATAGCCAATGGTTAAAACACTCTCCACAGCGACTGGAGAAGTTGGTTCAAATTGTTGCCCTGAATGAAACAGAATAAATTTAACCCACTCGCTCACATACTGTAGGTAAATGTCCTAACTCCTGGACTACAGGGCACTAGCTGTTCAGCTTCTATTTCCAGAACGTTAAATGAACCGTTCTTACCGTTTCCAAAAAGTTTGTCATTTGTATTAGAATCACAGGAAATCAGGGTTGGAGGGGACCTAGGGGGGTCATAGTCCAACTCCCTGCTCAAAGCAGGACCAGCCCCAACTAGATCATCTCAGTCAAAGCTTTGTCAAGCCAGGTCTTAAAAACCTCCAAGGATGGAGCTTCCACCACCTCTCTGGGTAAGCTGTTCCAGTGTTTTACTACCCTTCTACTAAGAAAGTTTTTCCTAATATCCAACCTAAACTTCCTTTGCTGCAACTCGAGACCATTGCTCCTTGTTGTCATCTGTCACCACTGAGAACAGTTCAGCTCCATCTTTTTTCGAACTGACTTTCAGGAAGTTGAAGGCTGCTATTAAATCGTCCCTTAGTCTTCTCTTGACTAAATAAGCCCAGTTCCCTCAGCCTCTTCTCATAAGTCATGTCCCCCAGTCCCTGAACCATTTTCTTGCTCTCTGTTGGACTCTCTCCAATTTGTCCACATCCTTTCTCTGCGGGGGGTGCAAAACTGGACACAGCGCTCCAGACATGGCCTCACCAATGCCAAATAGAGGGGAAGATTCACTTCTTTTGATCTGCTGGTAATGCCAATGTGCCATTAGCCTTCTTTGCAAAAAGGGCATCCTACTGGCTTATATTCAACTTAATGTCAACTTTAACCCCCGGGTCCTTTTCTGCAGAGCTGCTGCCCAGTCAGTCAGCCCTCCAGCCTGTACTGATACATGGTATACTTCCATCCTAAGTGCAGGACTTGGCACTTGTCTCTACTGAACCTCATGAGAGATTTTTTTGCTCCAATTGAACCTCATGAGAGGCTTCTTTTTCTCCAATCACCCAGGTTTTGTAGGCCACTTTGAATGCTAGCCCTACCCTGCAGCACATCCACTGCTCCCCCCATCTTGGTGTCATCTGCAAACTTGCTGAAGGTGCACTATATGCCATCTTCCAGGTCACTGATGAAGATATTGAACACAACCGGCCCCAGAAACAACCCCTGGGGCACTCCCCTTGATACCAGCTGCCAACTAGACATCGAACCATTGATAAGTACCCTTTACACCTGATGACCCAGGCAGTCTTCTATCTCACCTTACAGTCCAAGCTAAGGAACCCATACTTCCTTAGCTTGCTTGTGAGAATGTTGAGAGAGACCAAATTAAAAGCCTTGCTAAAATCAGTGCACTGCATGGAAGCTAGTCACTTAATTTGACCCACATTCATAAACAGGTATCAGGTGACAAACTGCTTTTTGACCAATTAACTATTTTTCAAGAGGGGGTGGGAAACATTCAGCCCTACTCACGACAGTCAGACATCCTCTCAATGGAGAAAAATCTGAAATTCAGAGTCCTGCATCTACTGTATTTAGGCGTCAGAGAATAGTAGTTTTTGAACCAATAATTCTTCAGTGGGCATAGTAGATGAATTCACGAGAGGCTTTAGCAATATCTCATGTACTATATTATAAGACAGGACTCCAGACACCGAGGTGCTCAGAAGATCAACTCTCCCCAGTTTTCACACACTACTAAAACTGGTGCAGCTGAGACGGGCCGGCCACCTCTCAAGAATGCCCGACACTTGCCTGATGAAGAAAGTCTTCAATGGCAAATTGTCAAATGAAGTGCACCAAAGCAGCGGTACATGGACACCCTACACACTCTGGCATCACCCTGGAATCATGGGAGCAAATAGCTCGTGACCATCCAACCTAGAGGTCATCAATCCAGACCAGAGCACTGGCCTTTGAACAGCAATGCACAGCAGAAGCAATGAAGAAATGTGTGGCCAAGAAAACGAAAACCTCTCCTACCCAGTCCAAGAATTTTTCCAATTATTTGAGATGGTCTAATAAAAGATACTGGATTTATCCAAAGAATCATGTCTGCCTCAAGACACAAAATGAATGACTTTGGGTGAATGCAACACTAAGACAGGGAAAGAAGATGCACGACAAGATACAATAAGTAAACTGGCAAAAGTAGGACTCTGATGACAGCATGACAAGAAATCCTGAAAACCTGGAAAGCCTGGTTCAAAGAATTTCTAGACCCAGAATATGAAAATGGAGGAAGATTTCTTGGAATCCAAACTGCTGTAGTAAAGCCTTTGCTGGAGATATAGATCTCTGTTAAAATACCTCAGAAATAAGGCACCAGTGATAGACAATCTTCTAGCCAAATGCTTGAAATTCAGATTTGCAGCATTAAAGTAGCATAGTCACAGGATGATTAAAATGATATGGAAAGAAGAATTCCTGAACGATGGAATCGGGCAATTATATGGAAGCAGGGCCCAACTTACCAGAAGGGTGACTGAAGACAGTGTGGTAACTATTGGGGGATCTTCTTACCGTGCACAGCATACAAAGTTTTTATCTAATCTGCTTTTAAACTGTTTGCTTCCATAGGCAAAAAAAATAAATAAAATGGTGGGACATTATCAGTGGAGGTTCAAGGAAGATAGAGCAACTTTGGATCAGATATTTTCAATGAGATTATTGCTGGAAAAGAAATGGCAAGATGCACATCAAGTTTACACAGACTTCTTCAAAGCTTACGACAGTATTAAAAGAGAATCACTATAGACAACCATAGCGGGGTTTGAAATTCCTAGGAAACTGGTACACCTTACTAAGACAAGCACTGAAGGATCAAAGAGTTATGTGAAAATTGAAGCAATGCGTTTAGACTTGAGAGAAAACAGTAGCAGGCTCAAAGAAGGGAATACTCCGTCACCAATGCTTTTCAACTTGATGCTTGAGAAGGTTATAAGAGCCATTGAAAAGAAGGAAAAGATCTGCAGTTGAATGGACTGCACCAGCCCAACAATATATGCCTAGTAGCAGAGGAAGTTGAAAGGTACAATACAGAGATCTGAGTTACGCACTAAAGAAGCTGGGCTTCCTATCAGTGTCAGCAAAACTAATACATGATCACAACCAGAAATAAGTTACAAGATCACAGGAAGGTAAGGATAAGCAACGATAATGTGGAAAAGATAGAAAAGTTTAAATATTTAGGAACAATCAAACAACTACAGAAATCAAGGCAAGAATTTACAGTGCTAATATGTGCCTGTTGAACCTAAATAAAATAGTCATCAAGGAAAGTCTCAAAAAAATCTTAAAATCCAGCTTTATAGCACTATTGTTTGATCTGTCCTTTTACACACATGTGAATCCTGGACCCTGACAAAAGCAAACAGAAAAGCCTGCAAGTGTTTGAAAACCAAGTGCTAAGGAAAATATTTGGTAGAGTACAAGAAAAAAGAGCAAGGAGGGGAAGACGATCATGAGCTCATGGACGTTTACTGAAGACCTGATGTCCTGAGGAACACAAGGGTGCAGACGATGAAATGAATGAGACTAGGGTTTACCATACAGCCGGGTTTTCCCAAACACATCCTCTTTTTGGACACTCCAATCTCTGTCCAGGCAGATTTTTGAAATGAGAACCAATATCTAGGATTTTCCTTTGCTACACTGGCGTGAGCTGGGGCAAGGGGAGGGGGAGCGAGCAACCGGAGGCAGCGGGTGCACCTGCATCTGCGTGTGCACACACACCTGGCTAGCATCCCAGGCAGGGCCATGGGAGCAGCCCTGGTAGCTGCATGCAGGTAAGTCTGTGGGGGGTGGGGGGCTGGAGGGCCACAACTTGGGGACTGTCTGGTGTGTGTGTGTGTCTGCATGTGTACGCAGAGGGGATGGGTGTGTGAGGGGGCCGGGTACCTGCGGGCACTGGAGGAAACTGTCTGGGCAGTGGGGCTATGGCACAGCAGGGGCATGAGGGAAGGGTGCGAGTCGATCTTTGAAGGCAGTATAGAGCTCTAGTGCCAGGCGGGTGGCACCAGGGCTGGTGCCCGTGATTGCGGGGTCAGCCAGGAAACGCTGCCTGGGGGGAAGCTGTGTCCAAACTGTCTGGGGCGGCACTGCGCCCCAGCCCAGGGCAGGGTGTGCCACAGGCATGCCTTCTTCCCTTCTGCTCACACTGACTCGCTCTGCCACTGCCTGTAAATCGGAGTCGCAATGCTCTGCCCCGGTTGGGACTGGGGCAGCTGGGAGCCCCCTCAAGCAGAGCTGAGGGAACAGGGGGCTGCAAGGGAAGAGTGAGGGACACTGGCAGGGCCAAGGAGATGTGCGTTGAGAGTGAGGAGCACCAGCAGGGATTGAGGGACTGTGGGTTGGGATACAGGGGCACCAGGACAGATTGGGTGGGTGAGGGAACGTGGGTAAAGTGCGAGGGGCACCAGCAGGGCCAGGGGTCTGCGGGTTAGGAGTGAGGCACAGCAGCATGGATGGGGGGCTACAGGTTGGGACTTAGAGGCACTGGCAGGGCCAGGGGGACATGGGTGGGGAGTGAAGTGTCCTCCTGACAGGTGTCTTCTTTTATGAAACTGGAAATATGGTAACCCTACACAAGACAGATCATGAAGACCAACCAGAGAAGACAAGTGAGGCAGATTCTGGAAGCTGAGATGGATGGTATAAGACCTCAAGGTACAGAGAGAAATCGCAACCTTGTCCAGTCAGGCAACCCTCCACCCTTCCAGAGAAGAGGCCTGCCTGTATGATTGAATACTCTAATATCACACTTACCCTGACAATAGATTACAGAAGATAAAAAGATTTTTCATCAAAAAATAAGAGCAAACAAGAAATCGGTTACCATATGTTGAGATACAGACAGAAATCTAAGAACAGACAAAACAAAAGAAACTATCAGAACAATAATCTGGTCTTAACCTGCATCTTAAATTCAAGACTGCAGCTTTTACTCAGATCACCAGATTAGAAAGCAGCATTTGCCCCTTACCTTTGTGTCAGGGTCTCCTGCCACTTCTCAGCCCACAGGCCAAGGGATGCCAGTGTTTCCCCGTGCCTGGAAAATCTAAAGATAAACTTGCTCTCAAGGCAAAGCTTAAGTATGGTTTCTTATCTGGACACTTACATACATCAGCCATTTTCCAGGAGTGCACGTTACCAAACTTCCTGTCCTCCAACCGTGCACGTTTACCAGACTAAAATCCCTTCCTGATCTAATTAAGACCGGAAAAATACTTGTACCGTCTCAGACAGGAAAATGACTAATCTAGTATCCTAAAGATACCGTCTCTCTCAACTTCCCCGCTGTGGGAAATGTTCTTCCTTCTGAACAGCCAGGTTATATTCTTACGGGTCCCTTCTTTTAAAATGTAAATTTCTCATGGTCTGGAAGGCCGGGCTGGACTATTCAACTTACCCATACTGGGTGCTGATTTTTAAGGATTACCTCTCTTCAGCCACTTAGGCTCCGAGCCTCACCCAGGTGTCAAAGTCAGTATGCAACCCTGGCCCTCTTTTAACTCAAAAGAACTACAATGATATCAAATACCACAATTCATATAAACATACCGATAAGGCTGAACACAGCTTGACATCACCTATCTGTAGAGACGACACGTGCCATATCCGTAAAACAAACTCAAGAAAATATGCATGACGCCCTTGCAGAACACTGAAGGCCTGTCCTAGACCCCTCAAGTTAAAATGTGCACACGTCCACATCTGCGCACACGCGTGATATCTGACAGATGTGTTCACATCAAAGTTATTGTCCATGTTCTTGTATTTTCTCTCTGAAAGCTTAACTCCTGTTCAGCAACTGCAAACCAGTTCCCTTGCCTCAGGATGCATGGGGAAAATTATGCAGCTAGCTCTTTCATTTTGAGATGCATGTGGTTACGCATTTGGGAATCTGCCCAACTACAGTATATCTAAAGACACTATTACAATTATCAGATATAAAAATCATTAGCTTTTGGCATGAGCTGACAGCTAAAACATCTACACTAAAGATTGTTTTAATTACTTCCAAGCGGATGTTGTGTGTGTGTCCCTCTTCTAAGTTTTTTGATTTGGTCTTCGTAAGGAGCTAGGACCCAATACCAGATGGTGAGTGCAGTGCAAGTTTTTCCTG
Source organism: Gavialis gangeticus (assembly GCF_001723915.1). Taxonomy (NCBI): domain Eukaryota; kingdom Metazoa; phylum Chordata; order Crocodylia; family Gavialidae; genus Gavialis; species Gavialis gangeticus. The sequence goes on from NW_017729028.1 coordinate 37,283,947, forward strand.
CAGATGCCTGCAGCCTGAGAGAATCAGTGCTTTGAATAACACTCCCAGTAAAAGACTCTCTTGTCATCGTCGCTGCATGTTATAGGATATGAATCCCACACAAGTGGATGAACCGATTTTAAATAATACCATCTGACAACGGTAGAAAAATTTGTTAGTAGGTCTGACAAAGTCTTAGAGATGACTGCTTGCCTTAGGAAATAAAATCCAGCCCACTGACAAAGACTACTCTTCCTTCTTTTGTTTGATCAGATGAAAATCCAAATTTAATGATTCTTCTCCAAGATCCATAGGCACAGTTTCAACAACATTTAACTGAACTGTCAAGGAGCTTTCATTTCTGCCTTTTAAATATGCCATTCAAAGGAAAATTTTAGAAAGATGCTAACTTTAAGAACTGTTTGAACACAGAACACAGCATGTATCTTCATATGTTTTTGATATTAACATGATTTCACACTCACAATTGAGATCATCTTTTTGCCACGGTTTGCAATGAAATATTTTTCAAACTACAAAGAACAACTAAGAATAAAATGTGGGGTATTTACTATATGGAGCTCAACCTACCAGGAAAAAAGTCCTACTTTGCAAAGTCTTAATTCATGAAAGCACCAAATTATGGCAAAGCTGTGCAATGTCATGCCAAAAATGTAGGCACACGCACCCACAAGCATAATTTAAAAAGAATAGCCATGTAGGTCCACACTTAAAGTGCATTTTGGTAGGGAATCTGCCACCTAGCTATAAAGGGGAATGCAAAGGCCGGTTAATAGAAACTGTATGGGTATGTCTTGGGTCTCATTCCTTTGATGGAGTGAAGTGAAGCAACATTTATTCAGCTGTCATCCTAATTTAAGCATTTCTGCTAATGTGCGATTCACAAACAAAAAATGCCCACTAAGGTCAACTGCCTAAGTTCATGACCTTATTGAATCACAACTAAGCTTCAGGGAAGGTGGGTTCACCCACTTTTTGCCCAATAGCGAAGAGGAGCAGGAGGGTGGTCCATTTTCTTTTTCCAACTAGATTGGTGGTTAGGAAGCAAGAGACCCATGCAGTTCTAGGCCCCATGCAGTTAGAGGGGAGTTTAAGCCATATCTCTCACTTTCCAGTATAATACAAAATATGCGTGCTTAATGCTTAAGTCTCTTATTAAAGGAAGCAAATCACCTGTGACTCCATCAGATTTTATTAAATATGCAGCATCTTTATAGGTTAGACTTTGAAAATTACCTCCAAGGAAAACCTAGGTAACAAAGAAAAAACAGTGATGATTCAGGAGGTAGTAGTCCCCCCCCCCACTGTCAGCACTGGTTCAGCACTTTACCAGGCAATTATGAAGCTGAAGGAACTGACATTTGGAAGACACTGAAAACTTGACAACCCATGATCATTTAATGAACCACAACCTTTTTCGTAAAAATAAGAAAATTATCACAAAAAATCCCAGATAAATTCCACATGCTTAATTACGATGCTCAATCTCACGTACTTTGTCATTTCACATGTACACAGAGTTCTTCTTTACATCCTGTCCTAAAGACTTTTGCAGCGTTTTTTTCAGATTACAAATACCACAATCTACATAATTTTAAACAGGTAACCTGGAGTTGGAAATGTCTCACGTCACCCCCTACATACTCCCTTCTTCAGTGAACGCATGCAAAGCCCATACCAGCCACAAATGTTTGGCAGTACTCACCAGATAGGATAACAATGTCCTGTCTGTCTACCTACCTTCACTGCTAATGAAAAACTTTAAGGCAAGATGAAAGAGGGAACTTAAGAGACAGAAAGTCAAATTTGCCACTGACTCATGCAAGTGCAAATACGTTGACTTCAGTAAAGATGAGCCTGTTTAAACCAATGTAGAAAGTAACAGCCCTAATCTCCATGGAAACTATAACAATTTATGGCCCAAGCCCTTCTGCTGTGCACACTGTGGATCTCATTTTTTATTGGACTGGAAAAGGCGCATAGCGCGTTTTGCATTCATGCACAAGTAAGTTATACGACTAACATTTTGTGACAGATGCTTCAATGTTGATTCTACAGCTCCTGACTCTATAGTTGCTCCACATATGCAAAAGCCATCACTGAGCTCTGCTTGGCAGAGCAGCCGATTCACACGCTCAAGAAAGACTACAGCAAGTAACATTAGAGATAAAGCAAACCAGGGGGACTGAGATGAAATGAAAAAAGCGGAGAAACATGCAGATGCTGAAAAATCCAATTGCGTGATGAGTCATTATTTACTTTATATGTTTTACATAACTGCTTTTATTTATATCCTAGCCGCTTTTTATTATATCCTAAATGGAAACATTTAGGGCGATTCATTATTTACTTTACATGTTTTATGGAGCTGCTTTCTTGGGTTATGAGGTTTGAAGGCAGATTATTTCTGAATCCAGAAGTTAAGGAGGTCTGCTTTTCTCCCAAATGACAAGACTAAAATTGGAAGGATGCCTTAGTCCTAGAAGTTGGGGGAAGATGAATGCTCCCATTTGTAGTAGGTGGACTACGTACTGACACCTTTATACATGCTAATTTACACAGACATCCATTCAAACCAATACACAGCAACATCTGTCTTGCTTTTATGATGATGGTACTGTCACCGTTCTTGCTCTCAGAACTGGGAAGATGGTACCACTGGGCACGCTTTCTGATCTGCCATATCAGCTCCACATACAGATACCACTTTGTTTAGAAAATATATTTAAGAGTTGATGATTTTCATGATTTTACTGAAAGCCTCACAGGCAGATGGAGTGCCCAGCTGGGTGAGAATATCAATATGCATTAAAAATGGTTATTTTCTAGCCCTCACAACTGCAAAATAATATTGATAATGTGAGCTGACTGGACCTTTTTCAAATCCGAGTAGGACTCCCTCTGGGGAACATGGGGATTGGAGAATAGAAGAGGAAAGAAGTGATAAATTGACAGATTTGAAGTCTGCAACAACATCAGATAAAAAATTGGAGCTCATAACTCTTCAGGCAGAGGGTTAAGATGGTGTTTTGATAGTTGCTCTCAGGAAGATGGAAGAAAGGTAAACCCATCAAACCCAGGCTGGCAAAAAAATCCTTCAGTATTTGGAAAGGCATTTAAGAAACGTGGAGAACTTGGGGTGAGAGAATAAAAGGTTTTCTCCAACAAAATTGTGGAAGACGGAAGTAACAAGTAAACCCTTGTTTAACAAGTAACAAGTAAACCCTTCAGGGAAGCTACTGCTACACTTCGCAACTTTAAATTGAAGAATTACTTTAAAACTAACAGGGACTCCTGCCCATGACAGCAGCAGAACTGCTTGCACACTTTGTAAACGATACGTCGTCCAAGTATGTTAGCACATGGTCCTCCACATAGCCAGATGAAGTTCTGGATTTTAGAGAGAAAGAAAGAGGTCTGAATGCAGATGAACAAGCCAACAAATCTCCAGTAAACTGGAGAAGATCTCTGGATCAATACTGTCAAGGCCACTTCGGTGCTATCATTATAGTACCCTGCTCTCCCACATGAAATCAAGCTACTTAATGGAATTGGAGAGGAAGTATAAGGAGGATGACCACACCAATCCAGCAGGCATCTGATAATGAAATCTTGTCCTTATGAGCTCTGATCACACACAAATAGCATCAGTCACAAACCTGATTTGATTTCACCTGAAGAAGATGGAGGATATCCTGGATAAGGGTAGCAACTCTTGCTGATGGTCATCTGCTTATATGTTCGCCTTTCTTGCTGGGTGCTGCTCCTGGGTACATGAGATGGTATATAAACTAGTGCCAAGACTTCTTTGCCTTAGCTCAAGAACCCCATAGCAATCCCATGGAGGGGAAAGTGTCCCCTAATAGACTCTGAACTTGAAAACAGTGATAGCCCTGAACTTGAAAATCCTTATACATCCACTGTAGTTGAGGATGGGACTCAGACCACATGAAGTAAGGTTCCTTTTCCTTGGAGATATAGAGGACCCACCTCTATAGTTTTGTTTTGTAGAAGAGGGTGTATTTCTGCCCACAATAACTTTCTGTAAGAGGGGTCCTCAAAAGGACCAAACTGAATTTGAATCAAGTAGCCATCTATTGACTGAGGCATCATCAGAACCAGAGGGGGTCTCATGCCAGGTATTAAAGAAGGAAGAGTAATAGGTGGTTTGAACCGCAAAGGCAAAGGTGTGTATCTCTTGACAGTTTTGTCAAAAGCACTGCTTACCAGGTGATACAATACACAACGCCAATCTTACTTCTCTGGTAGCATTTTTTTATTTGCTTGTTTGGCTGATTGGTTCTTTTCAGCAGCTGTTCTGGAAAAAGCAAAGAGTGATATCTGCTCTGGGTCAAAGCTGAAGCTGCTGGAAAGTGGGGACTGTCTGTGGTACTGAAACAAAGTAAAGGGAAGTCTTCTCTTTGAAGTAGACAACGGTACACGATGCATCCAGTTGGCTCTTTTTGATAGTGTGGGTGGGGGAAAGAAAAGAATTAAGTGTTGTTTGCTGGATTAAATAATTGCCAAAAATTAGGAAAAAGGTATGTCTTTGTCTGTTACAATACCCATCGGTATCTGAAAGGCATGGATACCTATCTTGCTGGGATCCTTTCACCCTACCTGACTTCTGGCCCCTGGGGCAGGGGGCTGGACCCGATGATCTTATGAGGTCCCTTCCAGCCCCCATGTCTTTGAAATCTATGAAGTCTAAATCTTCTCCATATCAGTTCCTGAAACTGTTTCTTTGGCTTCAAAAAGGGAAATAGATGACGTGTCAGTTTGGTTTTCCAAGGATGTCCTAGTGCTATACCTTTCAATGGGAGCCAGCTCCATTCTTGCCGAAAATGGAAAAAATCTTTATAAGGAAGCAACGATAACCTCAAAGCAGACAGCTGTATCTGTGCCAAATGAAACATAGATGCCTTTCATAACAGCAGGGCTCAAAATGAGAATGATTTAGGGAAAGCTGTCCATACTAATGGAGCTGCCTCCAGTATGAGAAGGGGCGCTGGTATCAATGGCATCATCGGCACTATGGTTCCTAGTTATGATGGAATCAAATGAAGCCCTCACCAACCCCCAGACATAGGGCCACATGTAAAAAGGAGGCTGCTCCTGCACACGGTCTTTCCAGACAAATGGGGTTTTCCGTAAGGACAATATGCTTAGCTCTTTACAGGAAAGAGTAAGTGGCTAGACAGTGAAATCTGAGGGCATCTCAAGCACGTTGAGAGGTTCTGGATCAATTCCAGCAACGAATACTAATGCAAAAATTCATACCACGCAGGCAAAAACTTCAGCAGATGATTCCCTAAATCATCCATTCACAAGAGGGGAAATCAACACTGTTGGACATGCACATTTATAGGGCATCCCAGTGACCTGACACACAAACCTCAAGCTGAGAACTACATGCCAGAGGCACTGTAAAGTTCAGAAAATCTTCAACCCTGACATGAGTGGATAGAAAAGGAAAACTTTTGCAGATCAGGGTGTTTAGTCTCTTCCTTTTCTAAAGCGGATGTACAAATAGACCTAGAAGCCCAACTCCTGTCAAAACTGTTAATCAGTAGCAAATTTAAGTACACCAGGAAATCCAAAGGGCCAGCAACTTCTGCTTTGATGGAGCCCGTCCAATGGTATGAAGGGTCAGCTCAGGTAGGTGTTAATCTTAGGCTACCGACAGACATTCAGTTAAACCTCTGGTGGCATCTGATCCGCAATCTCAACAATCATGCCTGCTGCCATGCCACGCCTGCACAGCACGTGATTTTGGGATTGGGCACCTGTACTGGTCCGGTCCCCAACAATCAGTTGATCGTCAGCTGGCTCCAGGAACCCAGCTGGCTGGTTTGAGCCCCTGGAGCTGGCCAGTGATCAGCTGATCATCAGCTGGATCCGAACCACACCAGGGTTTGACCTCAAACCGATCACAGTATGATTCCTGACTGCCAATAATCAGCTGAGCATTGGCCACTGGGGACAGCACCAGGACCCATTCACACCCCAGTGTGGTCCATCCATCGTACCACGTGTTCATTTTAAGGCGCAATGGAAAACAACCAAAAAAATTACTCCACATTTTTGTATAACGATTTTGGGGCTGGTTTCACTTTTTACTGCAGCACTAACTGCCTGAACATGTGGCTAGGTTACACTTTAAAATAGATTAACTGCTTAAGCGTGTCTTAAGTGTAATGTCTGCCAGGGGCCTTGGTTTCAATCTTAGGCCCGACTACAGGCAAAGCAAGTGCTGGGAAAACAAAATAAGTCAGACCTTGCTACAGAAGACCACAGCAAAAGGTGGACCTCAGGACTTCTCCAGGAGCTGAAGGATCAAATAACCCTAAAACCCCTGCAATCTGAGCTACTTATCCACTTTGTCCAATGAGAGAAGTTATGGTAACTGCTATTCACACCTCTCTAGTCTAAGGCACAGTAGGCAGTGTCTCTCTCTTCAAGGATAGCTAAGCACGATTCACATTTTTATAAAACTTTTGGGGGATTTAGGATTGGACACAGCTTCAAGGAAAAAATCCATGGCAAGCCACCCCAATGACTTTATTATTTTATGGGCAATTCTAATTAAGAATTTGATAATAAAAGATAAGCTAAATAGCCCATGGGCAGAAGAGGCAGCTCACTTTAACGCTTCAGTTTTTAAAATTATTTTCTGTTTTCCTTTTCTGGACTTTTCATAAACAGTCATTATTTGTTAGGGCTGAAATCCAGTAAGGCCTCCTCTGCACGTGCAGGTAAAGGCATGACTGGATCTAATGTCTGATCCACATAATTGTGCCTCCTGCCATGCCATATGTGTAGCAGGAGACGCGACTGTGGGAATGCACATTAGATCCAATCATGCCTTATTGCCAGTGTAGGGGGAGTCCAGTCCTGGGCTCCTACTGCATCGACATGAAGCAGGCACCCATGGCTAGGAGCCTGCTTTGCTGGGGAGGTCCTAACCACAGGGGCCGCGCACAACTGGAACAAGAGTCCCTGCAGCTGCATGAGGAGCAGCCGGGGCTGAGCCCCATCAGCTGTGGGACTCTGGGTCGTGGCTGCATGTAAGGTGCAGTAGGCAACCATGATCCCCCAGGGCTGCAGGGTTGCACCCTTGTGGCTGGGAGCCCTGTCAGCAGATGGGCTCCCAGCCACAGAGGAGACCCTGCTACGTGTGCAAACTAAAGCTTGATAGCAACCATCTATAAAGTTATTGCACATTTTGAGATCTAACTTTATAGCTGGTTGGAGCACTACTTTGCATATGTAGCTGGTATTAAGTTAATTGCATGACTAAACAGTTAATTGAGTGATACCTGTAATGTGTAGAAGGACCTACATGTCACTATATATTTTATTTTCCTTCTTACACCCTGTGCAATCTTACATGCAACTACTTTATTTCTCCATGTGCAATTCATTTACACTATTTATACCTCGGTTTCTGATCAGCATGCCATTTACGATACAGTAATAAAAATAGTTAAAAACATGCATGCAAGTAAAATGTCTCTTTGATTTGTTTCAAAGCTAATCATCAACTTCGCTGGAAACACTATTTTCTGAGAAATTATGCCACTTTCCAGAAGTCCAACTATACTTAAAATAGTCATCGGGTGTCAAAAATGCAGAACACAATGGGCAGATTCTCCCTTTTCAACAGAAAAGCAAGCGGTGGAAAGAAGGCACTCCAAAGGCTGATTCAAGAGGGAGAAAAGCAAATAGTTCCCTACCTTCTCAGCAAAACCACCTAAGTTTGCAGTGTGAGCAATATTTACTCAAATGCTCTAAAAATGCCATTATTTACTATAACTGGAAACCCGAACAAACAGCAGACTACAAGTAACCACAGCAATCAACTCCAATGCATGAACACCCTAATAATCTAAGCACAGTAGTAGTGTAAAGGTCTACTTATTTTACTGGCTATAACGGGAAACTTTTCCACTTGACTGCTGTTATACTGACTTCTTAGTTTCTCCTGAGAAACCAGTAACTGTCATACTGTTTACAGATATACAGAAAATAATCACAGACTTCTTAACCAACATAACTCCCCAGGATTACCTGTACCATGCCATTACTAAGAGCATCAATTCACCAATGAATTATTAGTGAAGCCATTAATCCAGCAGACTAGATTTTGTACCAAGTTATCTGTATAAAGTACTGTAACAGCCAGACAACTGATATATAGGTAACAACCAATGAAGTGAGTATCCCAATGTTCAAGCAACACTAGCTTCCCATCACAGCCAGTAAAACCAGTTAGGGTCATAAACTCCCCCTGGGCTTAACATATGAAGCATTGCACCACTGGAGTTCATTGGTATGGTCAAAGGTGGCTTCATCTTTGCGTCTCCACACACGGTATTGAGCATGGTTGTTAGGTATTTACAGAATCACTGTTCACAGAATAAAATCCTGAGGTTTTGCTGGGATAAGATATTATCTCCCTTTTTTAAAAAAAACAACAGTTTCCTTTCTTGCATTTACTTGGATCAACTAAAGCATACAGATGAGGGACTTGGTACTGACCTCTATATTTAGGTTTCCTGGCACTTTTCATTATAAAGGAGTACTGTGCCTTTTTCTTTGAAAAGTATTAATATTCCCATTGTTTGTAGCAGCATTTCATTGTTCAGGAAAAAGACCCCCCTTCTCCCTTCCCCTCCCCCTCCCCACAACTCTGACCTCAGGCAACAGAAGTGCCTTGTTTTAGGTCTTGTGAAAATTCCCTTTATTTTTAACAGACTTAAATGTTTTTTAAACAAATTGAATCCCCATTCCCAGTCCTTTGGGCTCTCAGGAAAACGTCAGCAGTCGTGAGCACTCTCATAGGAACAGCCCAGGGTGCCACCGAACCAGAAATGTAGTTGCAGTGCTGGTAATGCATGGGAGCTGCTTTACTGTGAAGGAAGAACGAGCACGAGGCCAGGTTTTCTCTAGCAGGCTTAAAACAAACCAAAGGATCAATTTTTTCACTATGTATACAGTACTTGTGGGACTTATGATCGCAGCACATTATGGAGACTGAAAAAGGATCAAACACATTTATAGAGGACCGGTCCATCAGGGACTATTAACTACAACAGTGGATGCGTCTACACATGCATTAGCATGCTTTCGTTAATATGCATTAAATCCAGTACTTCCATTGTGAGGTACTAAGAAAATGCACATTAGCTTGTCTTAAGGAGCATCAACTAAAGAGCATGGTTTTAAGTGATGCTTTATGCACATTAGCCTATTTTAATGCACATTAACTAAATAGCACTTTTTTTTTTAGTGATGCTTTAATGCGCATTAAAATCAGCTAATGCACTTTGAAGTGCACGTGGAGACACGTCCAGTGAGGGTCATAACCTCAGGTTCAGAACTTACCTAAACTTGTAACTGCTGATAACTGGAAGGCATTGCAGGGGATGGGTTGCTCTGCACATGCCACCTTTTTTTGATGCTCCTCCTCCAAAACAGGAGTGGCCAACCTGCAGCACAGGTGCCACAACTAGTACAGGCAGCCTGCATGTGGCATGTGGGAAATTGCAGAGGAAGCTGGAAGCACAGGGGCATATAGAGCAGTGAGCAGGAAGCAGAGCAATAGATTGGAGGGGAATGGAGTGACACTCAAGGAGGTTGCTTAGGTTGTGGCACACCTGCCAAGAGTGTTGGCTCCCACTGCTCTAAATCAACTGCTCCTTGCCCCCATCAGAGACAGAAGGCTGGGGCTAGATGGCTGTTTGGTCTGACTCATTTTGGCAGTTCTCACATTCAGCCTGCCCCCCTTCCCACCCAGTCCCAGCAATTCATCCTCCCCAGAGACACAAAGTGGCCAGGGCTCACCCAACTTGCTAGGTGTTGGGGTGAGGCCAGATAAAACAATCATTATAAAGTAGGGCTGGAAGAGACCTTCAGAGGTCATCTAGTCCACACCTCCCCAGCAGCACGATCATCACTATACAAACCATCCTGTACAAATCCATTAACTTATTAGCAAAGCTACACAGTCAACCATGACACAACCACAAGGCATAACACCCTAACTTGCCACAGGCAAGGCAGGGGGACAATAGTGGCCAATGTCCTGCTGCTGTGAGGGTTGCCAGACCTAACGTACAGCCCCAACATCCCATTCCCTAAGTGCCCTTCCTTCAGGAGAAGGCCACATGGTAAGAGCTCCCCTCAGAGCCACCACATGGTCACAGCTACTCAACATGTCTTCTGGAAGCACCACATGGCGTAGGAACCTTCCCTAACCCAGCACGGGGAAAAGTCATGTCAAGAGGAGCTGGGCCACTCCACCTGGAGCCAGTACAGGGTGCCAGTACAACCTACCCCTCACACTAGGAGGGCACACTCCCTGGCCAACTGATACGGTTAGTACTACAGCTGAAGAGGGAAGTGCCAAGGCTCTGGGTTCAAATCCTGCTAGGGATGAGTGGTGGGGAAGATTGCTAAAGTTGTATACAAGTTGTGGGGTTTTTTGTTTTTTTTACTTACATTGAAGCAAAATCTCTAGAAAATAATAGCTTTTTAATGTTATTTTTATGGAATTCTGGCCACAAAGTCAAGCACTTGAGAATTAGTAAAAGCCAGATATATGTGTGGCTGCCTGAACTACTTTTATTTGGCTCCATTGTGCACATCTTTAATTATGGAAGCAAATAATAAAACATAATGGCATATTCATTTTTCCACTGGGCATCAAATTCATTCAGTGCACAGGCTGGATGCTCCAGGAGGTCAAATTAATACACAGGCAATCATAAAAATCTGGCATTTTCTAATTTAGGAGTGCTCGATTCTGTAGATCAAATGTTATTTTAGATTGTGTGGGGTATATATGCAACACACCCAAAAAGATGTTAAAACAGCACCATTAACTCGTTACAATAAAGGGAAGCTCTCAAAAACAGTCCTCTTGTGCACATGCATTACCTTCTTTAATTAAAATGCCACACATTATTTTAATCATGGTGCCACTTCTCTCTTGCAGTGAAGAGACAGAACTCCTCTGGGGCTGAATCATGCTTCGGCAGGGAAGGAGGCTTCTGTCTACAGTACCCTTGCTTCACTGGTTGCACAAGTTTGAAAGCATGGAGTAAATGAGACAAGGTATTGCAAAAATACAATATTATGATTAGGGCAATTGAATACAGCTTTGGAGAGCTGGATTTTATCAGTACCTCTGCTACAGTGTTCCCGTGTGGTATGAGGCAGATCACCCATCCAACAGATATTTTATGGAGGATCACTAATTGTAAACGCTTCATTTTCTGGATGCTTGACTGGAGATTCTGGCCTCTGATTTCCATAAGTCATGAGCTCTTTCATAAAAAATTTAAGTCAATGGGAGCTGGGCTTTGAACATATATACTGCAACAAAACACCAAGTACTCTAAAAACAATCTGTTAGGATTGGGTTGCTAGAATGAGTGCGTACTTTTGCCGCACTCTTTGCCTCAGTTCTTCATCTATAAAACAAGCATAACAACATCTTTTCAATTCACAACTGGAGCGCTGTGCAAAGATATTAACATCTGGGCAGTAAGCATGTATTACAGTAATGAGCACTGCAGAAAAAAAAAACCCACAAAGAATGCAGTAGTTTTGTCTTTAGAGCAGAATGTGAAAAGTTGGCGGGGAAGATGGCACTGAGTTGCGCACTGAACAAGGAAGAGAAAATAAAATACCCCAAAACCACTCAGAAAGAGAGAACCATCCATTCTATGCTCTCACGTAAGGCGCTGGTCTTGTGAATCTCACGGTACAGAACCAGGTCCGTCACAAACCCACAATCATTTGAAACGTTTGTGGAATGTTGTGCACTTTTCCTTGAATTAATTTACTGACATGCTGCGTGCGGTCTTCACATACAGATAGCATCAGGCTGCATTTAGCCTTATCATCCTTGTGTTTATACGGATTGTGGTACTCGATACAAATGTCTTCCTTGTACGATATAGCAGGGCCAGAATTGCATAATATGACAATGATTTTTAGATGCTACTCCCCAACAATGAGTTTGGCACCTGGGACAAGATCAAAGCCTAAACTGCCGTGAGAAAGTAATCACTGAGAATTAGCATCCAATGTGGTATGTTTAATATGCTTCATGGATAGTCAAGCAGACCTGACAGTGGTCTGAAGCATGTGAGCCAGGCCCTTCCAGTCAATGGCAAATTTACATCTTAGAAGGAGAAAGACAAGAACGACACCTAGCTATTCAGGAAAGGCAGACGACAAAGTAGATTTGCACTTTATAGATGAACTAAGTCAGAGATGTATAAGCTTTCATAAGCAGTCTTCCATTATGAGATGCTATGAAGGACCTGCAGGAAGCAGAGGCTCTAAAGAGAAAGTAGTGATTAAAATACAAAGATTTGGGAAGGGGGGAAGAAAAAGGATATTATTCACAGTTGGAATAGTGAAACACACACGGTATCCTTAGCATCAGTCTGAAAGGATGTAAAATTTCCCTGGGTCATACCCAGAGCAGGAAAGACTTCCAGTCTGGTAAACAGATGCGTACTCTGGGGGCAAGAAGCTACATGCATAGTATGGGCTCCCCAAGGATTGAGAGGACAATGTATGTAAGTGGCCAGACATGGAAGCATACTTCTGCCTTGCCATGGGAGCAAGTGTTTGCTGTTAGTTTTTCTGGGCATAGGGAATAACTTTTGGCTGCTGAGCATCCTGGCTGACAGGATGAGTTGCAGGAGGCCCCGACAGGAAGGCTGGAAACCTATCATAATATATGCGAACATATCATAATGCATTATGCACAAGAATACCAAATTATCGCTGAAAAGACAAGGGGAATTTAGTTACTGGTAGCTGGAACATTGTTCACACTCGTGCTTATAGGTGGGGTGAGCTCAGCTCTTGAGCCATCACCATGAAATAATTATCTCCCTTAGCAACACCTGCAGAGCATGCTCCAGCTCCACCCCTGAGGTCCCCCTCTGCACTGAGGGATAAAGCACAGCGCACATGTCCCATTCCTAAATTTCCTCTCCATTGTCTGAGTGGGCTTGCTTTGTGGCCTGAGGCTTCAGGCATAACCTGCTTACTCTTGCTGTTTCTCTTCCCTTCTCTCTTTTTCAAGGAGGTGAGGTTTTTCCTTTCAAAATCCCACTTCCCCCACCACGTTCATTTTTAGGACCTTGGATGCCCTTTATTGTTGCCTTCCCTTCTTCCAAACAGGGTTTCTACCTTTTCAGTTATATTTAAATTAATTTTAGTTGAGGTTTCTTCATCTCTTTGTTGTTACACATTCCCTGTAATCTCCAGGCTTTCACAATGAACCTTCCAGTGACAGCTTTTTATCAGCCTCACATCCACTCTCAGGCTCTATGCTGGGGAATATCCCACTTACGAGAACGTTTGTATCTGGACAATTACTTGAAGGGGAACCTTGAGATTGGCAGTGCCTAACTTCTGAATGCTTGAAACTGCAAAATTACTAATTTCCTAGGCTTATAAATCTTCCATCCTGTGACAATATACTGATACCTTCCTGGGCTGTCAGAAGGGTTGGAACATTTAACGTATATCTACCATATACAAATGAATATGATACAAAGACACTTCAGCTGTCTCAGAGCATTCAGGGCTTCTGTGGGTATCTTTGCATGGTACAGCACCGTCCTGTGTAGACATGCCTTCGATCCACCACAAATACTGCCACACTTGACTAAGGCTAATTGAGCACCGCTGATTCTTCTGGGCCTGTGAGCCAATGAGTGGCAAAAGGTCATTCCACATGCTGGACCCAGCACCTGAGGTGGGCCTATGGGTGTGTTCCAGCGTACCAGCCCAACCACACACACCGGAGCCGGCTTCATACCCACCCAACCCCCAGCGCTGGATCCGGCGGCAGAATGACCCCACGCTGGTTTGATCTAGCATGCAGGGCCATGTCATCCAGCCCACAGGGCTCCTCATGGGTCTGGAAATTTGGCAGCAAGGGAATGGCTATTTAAGTTGCGCCTGGGCCCATATGACCAAATTTCTGGCCCTGTAGGAGGCCCTATAAGGCAGATGACATGGCCTTGCAGACCAGAGGCTGAGCGCCACTGGGTTAAATGATAGCAATGGTCGGCTTCAATCCATAACACGGACAAGCACTAAAAGGGATGAGACACTTTGCCAGGAAGTTTTCATAGATACTTGTTGCTGATGGAGGACAGTGAGACCCAGCAATGTCAGGCTTTGTTCTAGGCTCTGGGAGGAGGGCAGCATGCTGCAGCAGGCATAAACTCTTCCGGACATTTCCCAAAATGCTGAGCACTCCCCTCTTTTTCCTCCAACTTGTTTCTGTCCCAGGCTTTTCTTTTCCCTGCTCCAGGTCCCAGTACTATTCTTTTGCCTACCATTTCTATTGCCTTGCTGTCCAGCTGCTACTATTCTCCCCCTCCAGACTTGCTTAAATCTAGGTTTTCTCTACTCATAGATCCAGTTCTACACTCTTGCCTTAATGCCTTGACCTCAAGTTTCCCTGCCCAGACAATGCCAGTTCACCTTTCCAGCTCCCACATCCGATGTTTCTCCTCCTCCTTCCCTAAACTGGCTCCTGGTTTCAATCTCCCTCTCATGGTACCTTGACCTGTCTTAGTCTCCCTCCAGCCACTCACTGTTTCTGCACTGAGAATCTCAGCTTTCAACCCCCGTTACTTTTCAGATCCAATCTAGTGTTTTGCAGCCCAGCCAGTTAGCGCTCTTCCCTCCCATTTCCTTCACTGATTCTCAGTCCCAGCCTCCCCTTCTCCCTGGCTCCAGTCTTAGCATCTGATTCCCAGACTCCTAAGGCAATCATGGTCCCAGTCTCTTTCCTCCAACTCCAGTAACAGTTTCGCTCTCCCTCCAAGGCCACTGTCATCAGATTCCTTCCTCAGCACTAATTCAATGGAACTGCCATTCAAGCTGCACGTGTAAGTGATAGCCCTGTGTCTGTTTCCACGTCAATCAAAGCCCAGGACAACCAGACCCACAATAAACCTGACGTCTGTCTTTACCCAACCACTCACTCCATGGGAATGATGTACCCTCGGTGCAGTCACAGCAGGAAGTGTGAGGGGAGGGTGCAGGCAATTGGGTCAGCACCAGCAGCTGAGAGGCAGGAGCATGCTTACTGAGTACAGAAATCTTCAGTGGTTTCTAAAAACTCTGCTGTATACATAAAGACTATCTTTTTTCAAAGGGCAAATCTGGGCAGATTTTTACAGAGTGGTAAAAGCTCCTCCCCCATCAATTTTTAAGTTTTGTTCCAAAACACACAGGCACCAGAACGTCTTGAAAAAAGTTGCAATAAATTTTCATGGACAAAACAGCATTTTTGCTACTACTTATTCCTAGAAAGTGTTGACCCATTTTGACTGTGGTTTCCCCC